>NC_088351.1:8450000-8802500 GCF_036884655.1 Musa acuminata AAA Group
GATATCTACTTGAATAATATTTATAATATGCGGGAGACTTCGGATCATATCAGGCCCTCTACTTTGGAAGGTTTGACCCAAAACCTATGATAAGGTGTATCAATTCTAAAAGCATTGTGACTGGGGCATACTAAATTGGTACATACCTTCAAAGAAACAATCATATGACAAAGAGACTTA
Organism: Musa acuminata AAA Group; assembly: GCF_036884655.1. Lineage (NCBI taxonomy): Eukaryota > Viridiplantae > Streptophyta > Magnoliopsida > Zingiberales > Musaceae > Musa > Musa acuminata. Next base: position 8,450,181 of record NC_088351.1, read on the forward strand.
AGTTTCTCCCTCTTGATAGGAACCTGTAACATATCATCAAGATGAAACAATCATCAGTTTAATCAATTTATCCAATGAACACTAGTAGATAATTTATTCTGGATCACAACCAGATATTATATAGTAAACAATATTATTAAATTTGCATCGAATGGAACAAAAGTAGTCATTAGAAGCAACATGCAGGAAAGGCATTGCATCATGCTCTATTCATGAAATTCCAACAGCATTATTCTACTACACTCTAAAATAACATACTGTCATGGATAAATTGTAAACGGGATGTTTGATGTAATGCTCATGTATGTTCGTGTCTTTTGATTTTGTTCATGCTTTGCATAGCATATAGAGGGCTGACTATAAGCTTAGCAACCCCATTTTTGTTGGCTTTAGTGGCCGCTTTAGGCTTGTAAATGAAGGTTGTATCATGTGGGCACTTGTGGGCATTTCGATCTATAGTCGATCATTTTAGACCCTTTGTTATGCGACTGTTCGGAGCTTGGGAAATCTATGTTTGTAATTTGCATTGGCTATGAAATGTTTGCTGAAATGATTGGTTGTGGATCCTGAATAAAACATTTTCTCAAACACGTTTTCTCTTTTGTAAATCCTAAGGGACTATAAGAGATTTTGGGAAGGCTGACCTTTGCGGACGGACAGGGGTGCCGCATGACTTAAGCAAAACTAGCTATGTTCGTAACATTTGGTATCAGAGCGAAACAAGCACACATAACACTTGGCATGAAAATGTAGGGGACCTAGCGAGATTGTGTTAAGGCAGCCAGCACACGCGATCGTTTAGACGAAACGAGCATGGAGATGTAGGGAAAGGAGTCGCTCAGAGGAGCAAGCATATGAGATTAGTATCCAGAGGAATGGCCAACCGTTTGCATGAGAGGCACCACGAGGACAAGTAAGCTGGGAAGAATGCGTAGCGCACAATGGTTGGGATGGCTGAGTTCGAGCTATCGCTCAACGTTGGCAACCATGCTTGATGGTGCTTAAGGCAAACGGGGCGCTTGGTAAAGAATGAGACCATGCAAAGTGGGATGGGTTGCTCAACGACCGAAAGAGTTGTGTAAAGCTCACAGAGGTGCGGGGAATTGCTAGCTCGAAGAATTCAGTACTCATGCAAGGGCTTGTATGCGGACAATGAAATATTCGTGGTCATCCCAAGGCGACTGAAACTCGATGTCATAGAGCATTGGAACTTTCTTTTCAACACGAGAAGGATACGTCCGTAGGAGGCTAAAGTGTCAGCAAGCTCAGCATGTTGCCATGCCTTGAGGGGTGTAGCGAGGGTTGTATCGACGAAGAGTCACAATCTAATAAGTGATTTTGCGAGGGCAAAATAATGCATAGTTAGTTCAGCAAAGCGATGTAGTCCAAGGGGATGGTAGTCTCCGAAACTTCCAGAGGGAAGGATACGAAGAAAGAAGTTGCTCCAACGGGATAGATATTCCATATGGATAAGTCCCGGCTCTTCAAAGAGAGAATCATGTGCAACGGATCACACATGTTGAGAAGTACCTCAAGACAACGACTACACAAAGCTCAACGGACCAAGCGAGCAGCGAGGAGTCATCACATGATCTCGTAGGAGGTAATGCATTAGTGGACGCATTGAAAGATTAAGTTAGGGAACGACCCAAGGCAACACCAAATGGAGTCACACTTGGAACCGATATGGAGATCAGACTCAATGGAGAGTTGACCCATGGAATGGTGGGTGAGAGGGCCACCATCAACTCAATGCAAATCGAGGAATAGAGTAACTTGAGTGTAACTTAGTGAAGTACCCAAGCCGCATAAAGGGAGTCAGCATAGAAGATGAAACATAGAGCGGAGGACGAAGCTTTCGTTGGACAAAGGTTAAGGACATGAACACTTGTAGAGACATGAGTGAGATTATGTCGTTCCATGGGTCTTTCATTTTGACGGAGCGGACTCATCCTGCATGGTGTCAAAGGCGAAGAGAGCTTCGAGGCACATGCACCTTATCTCAGAGAAGTATTTGATAGTGGAACTAAGGTGACTTAACTTGCGGAAACGAAGTTAGGGTTAGAAGGCCTTGGCACGGGGCGAGGACGCAGAGGTGGGTACTCTTGAAGAATATGCAGGAGTGATGTCATTCGTGTTGCCATGAAGGAAGCGATGGCATAACAGAGATTGTGCTGGTGGAGGTAGAGGCCCAGGATCCAAACAATGGTACACAAATTTCAGCGAAGTCGGTATGCTTCGTTTGGGTGTGACCTGAGAGCGGGTGAACGAAGGTCGATTGCCAAAAGAGCGAACACAATCGAAGGTGGCAGAAGCCTTGCTTTGTGCTAGCAAAGGCCACACATCGAGGGATCGCAGTCCGAGTTCATCCCGCAATGATCAGAATGCAATAGAGATGTCATTAGGAGACGACATGGTGCAACAAATCGTGGTGGAACAATTCGAGGCAATGCAATACACACGGGACCAATCCCACAAAGGATTGGATCATACGGAGGTATGATCGGGAGGTACTGGGAGCTCCACTTCAGTGAACACGACGGCAAGAAGGACTATGGATTAAAGGAGTGAATGCAATGATACCGCAGAGGCGAGTCTTCCATGCGTGCATCGAATGAAAGCTTTAGTCATTAGCATATGGGGGCTGAGTACCACCGAGGAAGAATTTCAAATGTAAGTACCAATGAGTCCCTGGGGGGACTTGGTCATGTATTAGTCATGTAGAGGTATGATCAAAGCGACTAAAGAGTTGGATTTCTCCAAAGCTCATATTCGTTTAAGCAAGCCCGGCAAGTCAGAGGACAAGGCTGAGTAAGCGAACGTTGCTACCAAGGAAGTTAAGAAGAACATAATTAGCGCGAGCCCTACAATATGATGGTGGAGGCAATGCATGGGAGTTACAGTCCATCTTTCCATCGACCAAAGGGAACTGCTAAGAGAACACAAAGGTGTTGAAGCAGGTGATCGAAAGGGGTAAGGAAGCAACGATGAGTCCAAAGAGAATTAGCTACCCAAAAACCAAGCATCGATTATAATGGAGGTGAACTCGGAGGAGTGCCACAGAGGTAGATCTACCGATCGCGAAGAAATGGACGCAGATATGAGGCGATGGATAGTAGGCCATGAACATGTCAGCGCCATGGTACCACAGAGGCGAGACTTCTGTGGAGTCATCGATCCCTTGCTCTCATGGAGAGAGAGCACTTGGTCGTGAAAAGGGCTGAGGAGGTGGAGAATGCAAAAGTAAATTCCAAGTACCGAGACAAGGCTGAAGGGCAAAAACCAGGGAACTTCGTAAGACCGGTGTCAACGAGCTTCTCATCAAGATAGCCGAAAGTGGAAGACTTCGAGTCGATACAAGAGTGCTCGACCAAGGAACGAAGCAAGCAGTATATGGTGCTGTATCTTTGTTACTCAGAGAAGTAGCCAACAGAGATGATGGAGAAGATGGTACAATCCCAGAGGCGACCGGAACCGTTAGAGACTTGCTCTAAGTTGAGATAAAAACTTCTTACATTCCAGAAGTTCGATGGTATTGAGAAGGTAAATCACTAGCTAATTCAATGCAAAGAATGCAAACACTTCGAATGCTTCAGAAGTGTGAGCAAAGAGCAAATGAAGGCTAGTAACCAGCTTGATGTATGGAGTATAACCCACGAGGAGGCAGATAAAGTCAGGTAACCTTTGCCTTCTTAACTCTTAAGAGAATAAGTGAAACCAAGCATCTCAATTCTCTTATTTATTCAGCAGAGGAACTCTGCACATGTTCAAAGACCCTTCGAAGAAACATAATAAGAGACAATAGTTGTCAAATCCTCACCAATGATGATCAGTGCTACTAAGAGTAGATTGTCCGCTTTATTTCCTAACATAATGTCAATTGAAAGCAGAAGTGATGCAAACCTATTTGGAAATGACAAATAAGTGGAAGAAGAATCGATTGGTAAATTTTGTGGAGGAATGACCTAAAAACTTCAAAGTCTGTGAGGCGATGCTCCTTAAAGCTCCATCCACCCAATTCAAATGGTATGAGGCATTTGAGAGACTGTCGCATAACAAGGAAGGGTTTTTCCTTCAACTGAAGGATCCGCAAGAACTAACAAGGATTAGCACAACTCAGCCGACCCCACACTAGAGTCATGAGTCATTGGCGAGTTGAAGCAGCATGGCGGATCAAAAGTTCTACTACTCAACAATAGCGACGAAGAGCAGTTGGGAGTGTAGCCGGAACAGAAGATTGAAGACTCAAGTAAAGACGAAGAGATGCAGCGTCTGCAAAGGCTTCGACGAGGATGTCAAAGGAATAAGTGGGGGAGAATGTCATGGACAAATTGTAAACGAGGTGTTTGATGTAATGCTCATATATGTTCGTGCCTTTCGATTTTGTTCATGCTTTGCACAGCATGTAGAAGGCTGATTGTAGGCATAGCAGCCCCATTTTGGTTGGCTTTGGTGGTCGTTTTAGGCTTATAAACGAAGGTTGTGTCGTATGGGCACTTATAGGCATTTCGATTTGTAGTGGACCATTTTGGACCCTTTATTGTACGACTGTTTAGAGCTTGTGAAATGGTTATAAAGTGTCATATGGGTACTTATGGGCATTGGCTTTGTGGATCCCGAGTGAAACGTTTTCTCAAACCCGTTGTCTCTTTTGTAGGTCCCAAGGGACCATAGGAGGTTTCGGGAAGACTGACCTTTGCGGACAGTCACACAAGGGTGTTATACGACTGAAGGCAAAACCAGCTAAGTTTGTGACAATACGTTGAGGCAATTCACAAGTGTAAATCATCATGTGCTCATTTGTCTCTATCAATCCTCCCTACACTTAAAAGGTGGAATTTCATCATGAAGATTCAATCAATCACAAAAGATGAGCTCGACCAAAGATTAAAAAATGACATCAAAGAATCATAAAATTTATATACCCATCGTCCTCTTATCTTTTAAGAACTGAATCACAGATTGCTAACAATAAATATATATACAACAGGCATCACCATGATCAGAAATTTATTCACTGCAATATCCAACAACCATGGTGTTGATTTTATTTTGAAAGCAAAGATAATCAAAGGACTGACAACTTAATTCATTGAGGATGAGAACTAATAATGGAAAGATTTAAATATTTGCTAAAGAACTTGAAGAAAAGAACATGGATATTGAAATTTAAAATAAAAGGACATCAATTCTGATAGAAACAGCAAAAAGAACAATGAACTTAAGTTAGACACCTTTTTTTCAGAATATTAGTCCTCCAAGAAGACAAGAACCATCTAAAGAAGATCTCATATATCTTCAGACATAGTGCTATGAAAATTTTTACTGTACCTCTGTTTCCATATTCCAGAAACCATGACACTGATACAAGAATCTCAACACTAACTGGCGGATTCTCTGAAAACAGCCTTATTTACCAAGTACCAGATTATGGCATCAAACTACTAAACTTAGGTAAAATGTCAGCTGAACATGGTTTTTCATGCAAACTGAGCTGATTGAGATTTGTTCATATCGCTCAGATGATCAGAACTGGAAGAAGATTTGTTATAACACTTTCCAAGAAAGATATATAAATGCCTATGCATATGGTTTGGTTTTATTGGTAAGTGAAACTAATGAACAGAAAAAATCGATTAATGAGGACTTTGAAGTTAGCATTAGTACCTCAAGTAATGCATGTAAGTCGACTATGGAGAGAATAAGCAACTGCAGTCTATTTGCCAAGACTATTCCCTGCATTAGACAGTGAAACAAATTTAGATACTGGCATAGGTACTCGGGACAAGAGTACATCTTGCAGTAGATAGAGTGAGAATAAATTTAATATAACTGACAAGGCATCTCACAAGATGCACTTGCTGATTCACTAGATCAGGAATGCACCATAAGCAGAATTGAAATACATATTTTTAACCAATCCAAAAGGTCTTACACTTAAAAAGTTGAAGACATACTATCAAATAATATTCCATAGTTGGTATGATAAAAAAATCGAAATAATTAAAAAACAAACAGCTAAAACATTAAAAACAGTTATACAAACTCAAGCCAATCATGCAAGAGGTTGAAGGCCATCCACACATCCCAAACTCAAGATATCATATGTGCCTAAACTACAGATCGCAGCAAGTCCTCATTCATTCATTGCCAACTCAAAACAGTCAATCTTGTGGTTGTCTATTAGTCTACTTAACAAGACAATCACAGAAGTTACATGAACTCTTTCTAGGCCTCTAAGATTCAAAACAACTTATATCATGTTCAACAGTAGGAAATTTTTACTAGAGAGATGCCACAAAGATATTGCATCCATTAAATATCAAAATGAAAAATGTTTCAATTTGAGAGGCAAATAATTCATATTTAATGAGGATGGAGTCATGAAAGACCAACGTACAAAAGCAACCTATCTAATATAAATTTCAAGTTTCACCTATAAAACAAATTTCAGTGCTAATAAGCAAACAAAATCACATATGAGATATTGCCCTCGAATTTTTCACAAAGCTTTGCCTCGCAGAAGAAAAAGAGAGAAATTTTCTCCTTTTCTTTCTTCCCCAAAACCTGGAAATGCAGCAACATTTCTCTCTTCCAACACATTTTCTAGCCCTTTCTCACATTCCTAGTAGACCAATTTTAACTCCTCTTTACCTTCTAAGTTTTCTTTCTATTTTGATTCTGTACTGTAAATGAAATTGATGGATGGCCACATAATTTTGCACAAGGTTGGGCCACCAGGTACATGACCCAGGAAGGATGAAATGTCATGCATCAGTGACTTAAAACGCCTTAAATTTGTGACTAACCCCACTAAAACATCAACAGCAAGTTAACCATCAGAAAAGTAAAGGAATGAAACTTCTTAAACCCAATTACTTTTCTTAACTGCATAAGAATTGAAGTACTTAATAGTTAATATATCACCAGACAATTGATATCCAATAGTACAGAAGGTGTGGGATATTTGTGACTATATAACTCAATAGATTTATTTAACATAGATCACTTGTGGAACCTGCAAAGTCTTTTGCAGATGAAGCCGCAGCCATCCTTCACTTAACATCTCTGCCTAAATCCAAAAAGTGAAATAATGTAAAAAAAAAATCTCCCAAAATGGCTGACAAATGAAGCAAGACACAAGGAGGAACTAGATACCGAAGGATGAACGGTTGAGTGGAAAGAGGCTATCCAAGAAGAGAGTGCATCTTTAATTGCTTCCCAGTCCCTGTAACAGTTAAGGAAATTCTTGTACAACAGAGTAATAAAAAGACAGCTTATAGAGCAGGATCATCACAAATCTAATTGCAATTCCAACACAAACAGTTTTCAAAGACAGTTGCTTAACATCAAGCATCAACTAAGCCCAAACTAGAGAAGCATAATTCAGAAAAGCTGACAGAATTTACAACCGATCAAGTACAAAAAATTTGGAATTGGAAATCTCATGCTGATCTAAAATTATGCATTGCTTAGCCAACTCACTCTCCGGGCAGAAAAGTCCCACATCACATGTGGGAGTAGGCTTGGATTGTTTTATTAGGCTAGATGAATCTATTATCAATTACAGAAACTGAATCATATTGAGGATATAGAATTGCAATCTTATATTGGACCAATAGTGCTTTCACACAAAATTAATAATTGGTATCGGAGTGGACCAACAAGGGATGAATTTAGACTAGATCTTGGACATTGCCTTCATGAAGATATCAAACCTCGAGTTATTGTAAACCCTGAACAGTCCCATGTTGTACGTGTGAAGAGAATTATATTAGCTTAAGGCTCACTAAGTCCACTACTAACCTGGCTTGAGCATTTTTGGACCACATCATTGTAAGCCTGGCAGATTATTGGACTAACAGTTCTATCAAGCCAAGTGGAGACAACATTAAGGAAAATAATTTAGTAAAATGTTGATATACCAATAAAGGTTACCACACATGGAGCTTAAAGCTAGAAGCTAACACTTAAAAATATCAAAAAAGATAATTGAGATGCATTTCATCAGCAATTACCATAGTCACACATAAATGTTGTCTAAGATATATGGAATTGTCTTTGTTATAGCTTCAACCATATTGCATGACCATAATTAAACTATTCACATTGTTTTGCATTAAAAAAGTCAAATCAAAATAGATACCGTTCACCTAATATGTTCAATTAACTCTGATTAATTTCACTCATATTAGATTAGAAACTATAAAACAGAGATTATACACATTTGAAACAATATGATGAATGGTTCTCCGATATGAACTTATATAAAATAATTTATACTTTTAGATCCAAGGTTTTTAATTTCGAATAATACTGCCCGTATCGGGCGATACCATCGATTGGGGACCGAGGGAGAAGAAAGAAGAGGGAGAAGGGGAAGAAAGAATAGGGAGAAGAAGAGAACCTGGAGATCGCCAATCTCCCTCCTCGTCTATCGCCGACTTCTCATCCACGCGAGAGAAGAGTCCTCAGCGTCGCGGGGAGAAGAGAGATGACACCGCAGCGAAAACAGTATATATATATATATATATATATATATGTCGCCTCGACGACATCGCTCCGCGTGGGGAGAAGAGAGGCGACGTTGCAGATTTTTTTTTTACTTATATATATATATATATATATATAGGCGACGTGGCCTCATTTTTTTGCAACAACACCTCGGCGACGTCACCGAGGCAACATCTCATAAAAGACTTTTTTTATGTGAGTGTGTGTGTATATATATATACCGAGCAGAATATCGAAATATTCCGCTCAGTATACAGTACCGTATCATACCATACCGAGCAAGGTATGCAGTATCGAATGGTACCACCCGGCAAGGTTCGCCGTACCGTACCATACCAGCGTTTCGACTCGGGCTCGGTACCGGTACGGTACGGTATACCACTCGGTACACCCAGGTGTACCGAGCACTGTACACTGCTACAGTACTCGGTACAGTACGGGGCGGTCCGTGTACCACTGGCCTGTCGGACCGGTACGTATCGCCCGTACTGGGCGGTACAGTCCGGTACGACAAACCTTGCCACCCGGTACGGGTGATACGTACCGGTCCGACGGCATACCGGTACGCGGACCGCCCGATACCGCTACAGTGCTACAATATGAAAAATTATAAAATAATTCGGTACACTAGAGTGTACCGCTCGGTACACCGATACCATACCGTACCGAACCAACATCGAAACATCGGTACAGTACGGTATTGCATACCTTGGTACCGAGCGAATCTCGAAACTCCAATACAGTACGAAATTTCAGCCCTTGTTTAGATCTATAATTTAATTCATAAGATTTTAAGGGGGCTTCATAATACTTAATAGTTCTTTGCCAAAACTAGTTATCCTAGGAGTTTCTCGAATGAACACAAATACAAGGATCTTGTTCAAGAGATTGTATGTATTCTTATGGAAGTCCCATTTTTCTCATTTCAGATGACAGGAAGCAAATTAGAAAGAAGCCTATAACATTGATGTATTATAATGCAAACGTTAATCACTTTCCTGGCCTTAACGTTGTAATAATGCTAAAAAATTCCAGTTCCTCTTCTTATTTCCTTTTCCAAGAAATAAAAGACTTAACAAAGATTATCAAATGAGAGTTAAAAAGGCAGTAAACGATGGAAGGCAAAAAAGAGAAAGTTAAAGTGAAAAGAAGGAACAAATATACAAAAACCAAGACAATGATTCCAATCTAAACAACTACTAATGAGTTATGAATTTAACCATGTATACCAAAACAGAACAGTGGAACTTAAGTTTGTCACAATTACTTGAACCGGAGACATGTCACATTGCTAAACCGGAGAAAATCATTTCTCACCATTACATAAGTATCTCATGTGGTCTGATATAGAAGTGCAAGTAAAAAGAACTTAGAGCATACCTAGAATGAGCTTCACTTATTCGCTTGAGGTAGTTGCTAATCAAGACATTTCGATCCCTTATGGCTTCTCTCATGAAAGGCCAAGTGGATATTGATGAAGGACATTGGTCTTTCAGCACGTCAATTAATATAATTCTCTTGCCTCCCCCAACATAGATGAGAGGGACGAGAAGGAGCATATCTGAGAGAACCTTTCCTATTTTCTTCTCTGGAGTTAAAGCTGATACAACAAGCAGGGAAAAAACAAGTTCAACAGAAAAGAGTTCTTTTGACTAAGATAACGTCCCAGTCTTTGCATCAAAAAAGTGAACCTTACATCTTATCCTCAATAACAAGCCACATTCATCAATATTTCCACAGGACTATGGAGCTATAGTAGCAATTGTTGACACTTAGGATACAGAAGCAACAAACCTTGATTTACTGGTGCAAAAGGTCAAATAGAGAACCATGAGGAAAAACGAAATTTCACAAAAATTACAAGCTACCATTGAGTCAAACAGATATCGGAAAAATATAATTCCTTAATTTATTTTTACAAAAATTTATTGATGATAATAATTGTCAGACGTTAATATTTGACTTTCATGAAAATGCATCATATCAATCAAATTTCATGATTATTGGAAGATTAAGAAACTAAATTTATTACCAATATTGGCATGGGGATAAAAGCAACAAGGATACCAGAGTCCTTCTATGAGCTATTTTGGTGGTAATTCCCAAAAAGCTAAAAGATTATCCTTTGAACAAAAACAGTGCACAGTATTACATATTAGGTGAAAAAGAAATCACAAATTTATCTAGTACTATCACTAGACTGCCACAGTTACAGATGGATTATGACAGAAGTAATACTTCAATGATTATTGGGGTTCAATTCGCTAATTTCAGAAAAACAAGAATAAAAAGCAAGGCCGCTGAGCTTTTGGCACTCTTAAGGGAGAAAAGAATAAAATAACTTTATAATAGAAGCGAGGTAATTGAAAGAGAAGGAAATCACAAAGAACAACTTTGGCTACACAATAAAAAATTTATTTCCTTTAATAGCAAAGAAGCAAATTAGTTGTATTGATATGTATGCCAACTTCCTTGTCCTATAAATATTGCCATAAAATCCAACAAAAAGGAAAAAAACAAGACAACAGAAAGTGCTTTAGAATTGCATTGTTCACCATGTTTGCATAAGATTTCAAACCAGACTTCTTAAGTGCATGCATCACATATCAAACCAATCATTATAACATAACAGAAACCAACAGAGAATTCCTACCAAGGTTTCAAACAAATAGATTGATATCTTCATCAATGGAGCTGCTAGATGTCTTAATAGACTATCAAATTCCAGAATCAAAGGGCCAAAAGATTAAGCAACTGTTACGTATTGCAAAAGTTAGTCAGACTACTAATGTGCATGAATGGTTGCAAGCATTGAATACTACTGTCGTAAGAAAAAGCACCAGTTGCAGCAAGAAGTCAATCCACTTAGTAGTTTCACACATAAAGATTAGAAAATGGAAGAGTTCAAGCAACAATCTTGGAGCTCACATTCCAAGTAACAGAACTATTGGACTCAATGAACTCACTATTCCTGTAGCAGAGTCTTTGCTTCTTGAGAACACTGCTGTTCATCCTCTTGCCTTTTGGTTTCTTCCACTTTCAAGATTAACATGGTTCTCCCTAACCATGTTGATGGAGGGCAGGCATGACTGGGTCACCTAACAAGAATGATAACTTCTCAGGTAGGTGCTATAATTATGTTGATATGGGTAGTGTGTCTTTGGTGTAAAGACCCAGACCAAAAGCAAAAACCTGCAAACTTTCTCCTCTATCTTCCTCTTCTTCTCGTAGCATGAACAATCATATTAATAGACCAAAGTGTATCAATTTCACTATGACGAGAGGTGCAACTATGAGTTCCTTTGCAACCACGGCATGGTAACTCAGTGGAATTAAGTTGGATAAGTATGATGTCAAAGAAGCTCTAGTTAGTCTTCTAACAAGAAACTGGTTTCGGAGAGGAAATGAGTTGTCCTCTATTTCAGACCCTATTACCTCCTCCATTCCCTTTTTCTTTTTCTGTAAGTCCTTCCTGTTCTCCATCAATCTCTGTTCCATCTAAATAATGAAATGAAATTTAATGTATTCTTCTTTGCCTCAAACGAAAATGTACTGAATCAACATAATGGAAAGGAAGACCAAAGAAGAATATGGCCAGAGAACGATATTAAGCATAAAAAAGGATCCTATGGGCCTGGAAAGGGCATAATGACAAATAGTTATACTAAGTAGCTCCATACAGCAACCTAATTCAGATAGTACTTAAAAAACATTTGTTATAAAGCAAAATATATCAATTAAACCATCTCATACAGATCTGCAATGAAGCCTCACCAATTTTCTATGATTAATCAGTAATTCAGCTTTGAAAATATAGAAATTTCTCCTAGATAAAATAGATAATGCAGGATTAATTATTGGCGAAACTAAGAGTACTTGAAGAATTCTTTCAACAAACAATTAAGCTAACTTACCAGAGGCATATGTAGAAAATATAAAAAGAGCCATATGCTGCATTATCTTCCATCGATCAAGTGGTAGTTCCTTCCAAGTACCTAAGATAAAGTAATAAACCAAAATATTAGAAAAAATTAATATCTGTAATTTTATTGAAAAACAAATAATAAATAAGTCAAGAGGTTGATTACCAAGTCTTGGAAGAACTTCTAGTAAACCCTCATGGATGCAAGAAAAACATCCATCAATAAATCTCTTATTGTCCTTGACTTGTTCCATTGTCGCCTGCCAAGATGATTCCTTGTGCAGTAACCACTGACAAAAAAATCTTATAAAGCTTGAGCTGACATTTACAGAAAGAAATCTATAATAAACTTTGTTTATTGTAAATTGGGTGCTCATTCCCAGAAGACAGGGACAAAAAAGAGAAAATTAAGATTTCAACCAACCAAATGTTATAGTCCTTGCCTGAAAGAAGCTAACTTCAAGAAGCTTCTCAATATCGCGAACAACTTGATCTATTAAGTCTAGGTCCTCAACATTTATATCAAAGGTGTCAAGTTCCAATTTCACCTTATTAAGCATCCTGCAAAGCCAAGATCAGAAAGCATTAATAGGGGGAAGTAGCATGAACCCATCTCCTCAATTTGTTCCTGTATAACAACAGTATCTTTCAGCATCAGACCTCCTCCATCATCCCAAGTAACAAATTTCTCAATTACACAACAATGTGTCACCACTCAGGTTGACCAAAATATAAATTCACAAACAATCTTCACAGTGTGTGAATACCAAAACAAGCCCCTATATTTTAGATTTTTCCCAAAAGCACCCCTATAACACAAACACGCACAAAGCAACAAATTTTTGTATGTTCTTGGACAGAGATCCCCTCATTTTCAACTTCCAAACAGATCGAACAAGTTATTATACTAACCCAGCCCTCATGGTTTCCAACCATGAACTAAGACATGTAGTGCCCGATCACTTCCAGAATATAAAGGAAAAGATGAAGAAGAAAACCATTCTGCCTTCCTAGTTCCCAGACATTCATCACATATCATAATCCCTTGATCTTCTCCCCTAAACACTCTCCATCGTCCTCTGGTTTACTAGTAGCCCAACCAAAGTTTTGAACACAACGGAAAACTTTTGAAGTGCCTTCCCTCCCTGTTGACAGCCATATTGTAGGAAGACATGGCAAGTTCAGGTTCTTCAAAGGCTGTTTCATGCCAAAGAAGGAAAATCAACTAAGACTTCCTCTTGAAAGATCTTGCACAACGACATCAACTTTATCTTCTTCACATCCCATAAACAAATCCAAGATTCTAAAGAGTCAAAATGTACAATAGAGAATCAGAGTGTGCATAACCCTAATAACAAGATATGAAACCCATGAAATGCTAAAGATAGTAATTTGAAATGCATTTATGCATATGAGAAAACACATTTTTTTCTGGCTGATTCCTAAATATAGTTAGTCAACTATGCGAATCTTCTCTTTCACCAAGCATAGTGAGATAACCAAGCAACCAAGAAAGGAATAATGAAGTTGGCTGTTTTTGCACAAGGGTGCGGCAAAAAGAAAGCTCAGTTTCGTTCAGGTAAATCAAGATCATCCTAGCATATAATGAGATGCCCAGATACCTCCAGCAGTCCAAATAGTCATAAGAAGGAGCAGGTTGCCCTACCTTGAGAAAAGAGACAAGTAGCTCTTTATATGCGCATTCTGCTTTATGATTTCGTCTAAGATAAGAAAGACGGCGAGACCCTCCCCGAGTGCTTCAAAGGCTGTCCTCAGTTTCAGGTTCTTGATCGAGTTCAACGGCCGGACGTTCTTGTCACGAAGAGAATAGACGGAATTAAGCTGCTGCAGCAAATTCCCCAAAACGTCCCTCATCCTGATCGTGGTTTCACGCAATTGCATGAACAGAGACAGCGATTCTCCAAACGCCTTCTGCGGCTCCCCTTCAAGAAGCACCTCCTGCGGACTCGATCGATGGCCGAACAAGTGCAACTGGCGGTACAAGTTCCTAGAAGCCTAACCGACAGACTCGGGCATCAAAACTGCCGTTCTTGGATACAGGAGGGGAAAGAGGGGAAAGAAAACGGAAAATATTGATCGCTCTCTTGGAAAGAATAGTGTCACACCAGATTGCTGAGATTGGAGATCTCGATGCAGTCGTAGGAGAGGACCATGACGAACTTCGAGACGGCGACGTTATCGGATTGGAGGAGCAAGGAGAGATGGGAGTGCTCGACGGGCTCGACGTGGAGGCGAACCGGATCGGAACCGGAAGCGGCCGGCAAGGACGAAGCGGAATCGAAGGGGTCGCCGCATAGGTCGGCGAGCAAGGCGTTGCTTCGGACGAGGCATTCGTCGACCACTTGTCGGAGCCTCTCCTGCTGTTCTAAAAGCACTGCAGGAGATCAAAGAAAAAGATACAGGAAGGACAAACTTAGAAAGAAGGAAAAAGAAACCGAGAACGCGAGGGGAAAGGGAGGCAGCTCACGAGACGCCATCGCCGGCCGGTCGGTGGCCACAGATGTCGGTACCAAGATTTGAGTTCTTGAAGACGGTAACAAACACGGCATCTGTAACGCAGCATTTCCGGGTCGGATCCGATGAACTATAAGATCCAATAAAAGATTTCCAAGATTTAGATCCGGGTGTTAAACGGATTGGACCGGGGCTCAACGGACCGGCCCGGTCCGAATCAGGTCGAGTCTGGGACAGTTGAAGCACTTGACCAGGCTCCAAATCCATCCTCAGTCCAATAAAACAGAGCCCAATTCTGACCCTTGAAGGTGAAGCTACATTAGAGATTATGAATGAAAAGTAAATGGAAAATATACAAGCACAGAAAGAAGCTCTTATAAATATTTACATTTTTGTTCGACATCAAATGTCATCACAGGAATGAGTTGTAAAAATCAAAAGATGACCTGAAACAGAAAACAAAGGACTGTCGGATGGATTACTGTCATGTACAAATGATTTCAGGAATCATTGAGTGTCTTGCACTCATTTCTGATTTTTGGGCTTGCCGAGGCTATCAGGCAAATGCCCTGATAGTAAACATAAAGCAAGCTACAAAGCAATGATAGATTAGACGGCCAAACAGCAGATGTTGTGCTGCAGAGTTGAAGATGATGGTGGTCCTGTACTGTTTATACGCTTGCAGCCGAAGCGAGAACAAGGAGCATCAGGAACTCCTGACAGTCACCAACTGCTCATCAACTTCCAGTACGCTCCAAAGCATCCTACACAGCATTTTGCAAGAACAGAACAATCAGTACTACCTTCAGCTACCTCTGCATCGGTCTGGGTTGAGAATATCAATTACCAAAATAGAGACATCAGGAGGAGACCGACGACACTCACTACTTTGAACAAGCGCCTTTTCTTTTCTCGGTTAATCTGGTTAAATACCTCAGTTACATCAATTAGATGCTGGCGACGCTGATACCTAAGAGAATAGAACGGTGCCCAGCATGCAACAAATTCTTGAATTGGAACATGGAAGTTTGGCATTGTAGTAAAGATTAATAAATGCAAATGCTGAAGTAGAGTTAGCAACTTACAGTCTGAAGTTGTAGTAAAGATTTGGAACGCAAAACAAGAACATTAACCAATGCCCAGATAAGAGAAAGAGTAGGCACAAGGATCCTTGCAAGACAAACTCTGGAACTATCACTTTATTTATCTGCGATGCTGAATCATATGGATTGATACAGTCAAACTCTAGGTCTGCCAAACTCATAAGCTGCAAAAGATAATGCAGTGTCAATATAAGATAAACCTGGAGCTTTCATTTTCCTGAAGCAAAAAAAATTTGTCAGGAAGCATGAAAGGCTGAGTGGAACGTATGCGAGTATAAACATATCAAGTATAGAACGTGATTATAAACAAAACAAGTGCACGAAGCCTTTTAAAAATGAGATGGTGCAAAAATCTGCATAAAAATTATATAGAATGATCTGCTGATTCCAGCACCAAATAAGTTACATCCATGCAAAATAGAGAAAGACTCACGAGAACATTCAGCAAAAGCAATAACAATGAAGTACGCTTCTGGTAAGCTAAACTCCAGCTCCGTTTGCAAGATTGGCTCGATATGAACGTTAGCAACAATATTCTATTGTCCTCGGTGCTACTGCACCAGGTTGTTCCTTTCCTACCCCCATAACTTAATGTCGATGGAACCAGTTGCACCATTTGCGGACAATGTTTGCCATGACTAAGCAGATCTGATTGGAACTGGCACTGCCATAACTTAATATCATCTCCGTTCTTACGCTTCCACTATCAACCCAACTGGTCTTTCCATCATAATCAAAAATCAAACTTCATATATACTTTTTAAGCGTTAGCAACTTGATCCTAGTTTGGTCATGTAAAATGTCTTTTCTCCTTTTTTTTTAATCTATTTGGCTCATCAGTACATGGGTTTTTCCTAGTAATGACCTCAACATAAAATCCCATTTGTCTCTCATCTAGTATTATACAAACTTGAATAATAAGCCCCTGAAATGCATGGGGCTACACTATTGTACATGGACTAAAGCAAACTATGGAGTCTGAGAGCATCCAAGATACTTCTAATGCAACTAAATAATTGAAATAGTTAAGAAAACTTACACATGTAGTTCCCCTGGTTAGACCTGTTCACTTATATGATATAATCAAATTTAGTAGCTCAAGCAATTCTAAACCACAAATCAATCTTTTTTATCTAAAATATGAATAATACTTTCTGAGTAGTACAAGAAACATGCTCTAGTATTTGATAGGGCATATTTTGGTACTACCCCCACGGCAACAATCAGTAGCCACATCAGCGCTAACGCGAAGCCTCAGGGCTGATATTGTACATTGCGTCGACGTGACACCTCGAACTCAGATGGGACGGTCGCTTGTTCCCGCATTGTCCGAGACAGTACGAGATAACACCACATAACACAAAGCTACTCCAGAAAGCTCAGAACGACGCTGCGGTGCGGATCCATGCAGGTCAATCGACGCTTGCACAATGTACAAGACGGCCACCCGAGGAGTCAACCGCTATTAATAGATCACGTATGACCAACCCTCATTTGCAGGTATAAAAGCCAACCCCCTGATCGGCGTCAAGGGGAGGATCTCGAACACTTCAACTCTACTTAACCCCACTCAACACTGACTTATGCTTCGGAGGGGTTGAGTCGAGAAATCTCCCTCTCGACTTCGGCCTGTGTTCAGGAACTTAGTGAGGGAGAAAGAGCAACTCCTTGCTCTACCTTGGATCAATTCTAGAGACGAAGCTTGAACCGAATCTGACGTCGATCACCTCCGTTTGAGCATCCATGTGAGTCACTTTGCATACTCGAGATTGGACCAAGCCGTGCTGATCCATTAGCCACGACATAAAGTTCTCCAACAGTATTCACTTCCATCAAATTCTCTACGAAGGTGCACAAATAGTACTTCACTATGAAGTAAAAATCAAAATCTCAAATAATACAACTGGCAGATTACTTGTTTCCCCATCTTCAGATAAACCAACCCCTCGAACTTGTTTCCCCATCTTTACGAAGATGCACAAATCTTATCTGGTTAATCTAGTCATGAAGCTAAAGATAGGCAATAATACAACTGGCAGATTACTTGTTTCCCCATCTTCAGATAAACCAACCCCTCGTAGAGACAACTGAAAGTTGATGCATGACAGCAACTCAGATAACATTGCATGACGTGAAAAAGGAAAATCGTATGTTTTAAGAGTTCCAACCCAAACAAACAGCTTCTGGCCTCTCGCAGACTTGAAGAAACGACAAGGAAAGAAAAAGAATCGGTGCCGGAGTCGATCAAAACAATAACAGGAGGAGTCCAAAATAAGATTAAAAAGAGAAGAAAGAGAGGGAGATGGAAACGACCATCCCCTCAAAGTTTGGATCTTCCCTGCTGCGGTCGTTTGAACGAAGATAAAGATCGAAATTTTAGTGGTCTCAGCGGGAGGAGAGGTAAGGCGATACCTGGTAGATGACGAGAACGAGGAGGAAGACGAGGAGGAAGAAGGCGGCGAGCCAAACATACACCATTCTTCTTCCAGCCCGCCGATCACGCGCGACGACGCTCCTAATCGCTCCCCGCCTATATATCCTCGAATCGGACACCGACCGCGCCGGGCGGAACCATTCAAGGGGCCCTTGAAGAGAGAGAGAGATTCCAACAGCCGTATCTAAGTGGCATTTCCCTTTTATCTGCACTATAATTAGAGAGTGGCGCTCAGCAACGTTCATGGTTGTCAACCTTAGCGAAGATCATGATAACTATTCGTAAGGGTTTGAATCAAATTATGCCAGGCTTGTACCAGGGATTCAAAATTTTACTAAAACAAGATGAGCTCTGATATTTTGAAAGAACAAAAAAGTTCTAAAATACCTACATGATTAGGAAACCTCGTAATTATATTTTTCAACCAATAAATTTTCTATTAATTCTTGAAAAACTTCATTTTTCCAATATTGAGAAAATTGAATTTATGCACAGAATAACATATCAGTATCAAACCCTAGCAATTATCATCATTTTCTTCCGAGCTATTCAGTTTATTAATTTTAACACTATCAAACCATGCGATGTAGAATACCTAATGAGCACCTCTCTCTTTTGCCAACCACTTGCATTGGCAACGCCTTTACAAATAGTCATAAAGTAAACACTTGTTATCTGGTTATGTTTGGTTGTTATACACTCTCCGGAAAACAATGTTTTATGAAAATTCAACAGCAAACAAATGGAAGTATTTGAAGCATCCAATCGTTCATGCACAGGAAATATTCCGAGCTAATTTAGTGCCTTAGTTGCAGTTGCAGAGACCTATGTTGTCTGCTTCAGCCCCAGGACAACTGCGTCGCTTTATTGTTTCCAGGAACAATGCCACTGCCTACTGTGGTCAACCATCAATATATTCTACCCAGTAACATTTTAACAGTTTACCAACTAATTATGGTTAGTCCAGAACTTAGAATTATTCACGGAAAAGATCCAGCATGTGATACCCAGAAGTTGCCGTCAAGCATCAGTCTAGGAGAAGAGTTTTCTTTATCGTTCTGCAGAATGGAGGATTCATCCTCATTCGAATCTGGATGGCACAAAGCTTTGAAGCGTAAGCTGACTACATCGTTTAGGCTTCTTGTTGTGTGTTTTCCCTTCTCCGCTCATCTCTAAAACTATTATCTTCCCCCGGAAGAAGCAATTCCATTTCTGAAATTTTAGGCAATGTTTGGCGAGAAAAATGAAGGATTAAGCTGCCTTTACCATCGCATAAGGTGTTACAACACAAACAGTAGCAACAATGGTGCAGAAAATGTAACAAGTTCAGCTGGACGCAATATAACAAATTGAAGAATGCATTAGTTAAATCTTATGTATCTCATTGGCAGGCTGATAAGACCTTAGTGTTTTATCACGAAAGAAAAGGGAAAAAAGGGGAGGATCACTTCGAGGGAATCGGTCTTCTAGGGTTTGTTAAAAGACTGAATAATATTTCATTACTTTTCGAAAAGAAACAATTATATCCCTATAGAGTTCCACCCTGAGTTCACCAAGACTTGGACTCTTAATAATAAATAAATATTAAATAAACCTCTATCCGACTCTTATCGAACTAAACAAACTCAATAAAACATTATTCAAAAGCTCAGAAAATAAAGGGATCCTAACAATTCCTCCTTCTTCAAATCAACCTTATCCTCAAGGCTCAGCAACATCAAACTCGGGAAGCTTCTCTTTCAATACTTCAGTCACGGTATTTGCAGCACATTACAACCGATTGATCAAATAAGTATGGCCTCCACTTCTTGATAGTATAAGCAATAGGTTGGCCTTTCGGTTGATAGCCATTCAATTTCAAGCACAACTTCGAAGTTTTCCAAGTATAGCAAAAAGAAGTCTACAAGCAACTCGTGGCCCTGCAAAGTCAATTTAATCTTTGAGCACTTGCTATCACATGTTAAAATTCGTCCATCGGCGACCTTTACTTCAAATTTGTTATAGTCTTCAATGTGGTAGGCCAATCGATCAGCTTTCTTGCAGAAACTTCAAATTGGATAGCCTGAAGAAACTTGTTGAAGCTCTCCAATAGACTCTTTTTAAAATTATCAAGGGTTTCTTACAGTCGGTTCTCAATTCTAGTTTTCAATGCTTCGATGTGGGCTTTTACTGAGTTGTTTGTAGTCATTGCGTACTGCAAATATGTAATCTCAACTCTTGTTTCTGGTGTCGGGACAAGGGCATCAACACTGCCCTATTTAGTGCAGTTGATGTGACACAATCGGTGGCAGCACTGTGGGAGTGAGGGGTTGCTGTGAGGATGCGGGGATATAGCTGTGGTCACTGCATGGGAGGCAACGATGCTTGCTACGGTCGTTGCGTGGAG
This sequence comes from Musa acuminata AAA Group, assembly GCF_036884655.1. Classification (NCBI taxonomy): domain Eukaryota; kingdom Viridiplantae; phylum Streptophyta; class Magnoliopsida; order Zingiberales; family Musaceae; genus Musa; species Musa acuminata. The sequence goes on from NC_088351.1 coordinate 8,471,015, forward strand.
GGATCGCTGTTGTTGAGAACTGGGAGGTAGCAATGGTGGTGCGGTTGGGGCAGTGCCACCGAGGGCTCGTTGTTGTGGTGGCTGCGGTAGTTGAGGACTAGGCTGTGGCGACGCGGATGGAAGGCAACATTACCCTGTCTCTGTCGCACCGCAGAAGGAGGCGCTGGCAACGCCGAAGGATCGCAGACGGTTAGGAAATAGCGACAGCTGCAACGACGCGAACGGGAGGCAACGTTGCCCTGTTTCTGTCGTACCGCGGAAGGAGGCGTTGGTGATGCGGAGGGATCACAGGCGGTTGAGGAAACAACGGCGGCTGCGACGGTTAAGGACTAGGCTGTGGCGGTTGCAATCGATGCCGACAACGAAGAGGGGAGGAAACAACGGCAGCTGTAGCTGCGACACAAGGGGAGGCAACGATGGTGATGCAACTATGGAAGTGTCGCCGATGGTAGAAGTGAAGAGGGGGGTGGTCCGCTGGTCGGGAAACAGCGGCCGTAGCCCTTCTCGCTCGAGCAGGGTGAGGCAGCGAGGAGGGAAGGTTGCTAGCCGGGGAGCAACGGCGACAGTGGAGAGGTGAGTTGCCCTATCCGAGAAACATCGATGGTGGTGGAGAGGGGAAGGTTGCTGGCCGGGGAGCAGCGATGGCGATGGAGTGGTGAGTTGGCACCGACGGTGGTGGAGAGGGGAAGCCAGGGTTCTCGATCGAGAAGGATTAGCGTGCATGGTTGTCGGCTTTTTTTTTTATTTTTAGATGATGATAAATGCAGCGAGAATGCCGAGGATCACTACTCTGATACCAAATGATAAGACCCTAGGGTTTTATCATGGAAGAAAAAAGAAAGAAAAAAGGATGATCACTTCGAGGGGATCGGCCTCCTTGATCACTTCGAGAGGATTAGCCTCCTAGGGTTTGTCAAAAGACTGAATAATATTTCATTGTTTTCCGAAAAGAAACAGTTACATCCCTATTTATAGAGTTCCACCCAGAGTTCACCAGGACTCTTAATAATAAATAAATATTAAATAAATCTCTATTCGACTTTAATCGAACTAAATAAACTTAATAAAATAATATTCAAATGCTCAGAAAATAAAGGGATCCTTTGAAACTATTTGGTCAACCACAACTTGTAACGATGAAAAGCAATGAATAGCAAAGTCAAAGGAATAGAGTAGCATACCTGACTCTCCGGAGGACTGATTGGATCATGATAGACAGGTGGACATGAGTTTTTCAAGGACTTTTGAGGAGTTGACATGAGTTTTTGAATGACAAAACTTTTGAGTGGTGGAAGAACTAGAACTTTAGAGACAACAAACATCACCAGAATTTAAATGCTCTGAATCTTCGTCCAATTTATATCAGTGTAGATTCTGTCCAGCAACAGTATTTCAGTCACAACACAAGTTGAAACTCGTCAATGTTGATGGTAAAACTGTCAATGGAGTATAACACCACCCATGTAACAACCTGGTGGTGCATTTTCCGCAAACATTTTACGAGCAGACCTGCTCAGAATTTGAAATTCCTGCTGAATGATACATCATCTACTTTCAAAAGCTAAACATGTCATGGGCATCATGGAAGTGCATGCAATCTACGAATGCATAACATCTGAGAGAATGACTCCATTGTTATCACCAAGGAATTGTTTTGCAGCCGTCGGATCATCTGGCATCAACCTAACCAAAAGGAGAGGGACCTATGTTGGTTCTACCCAGCTACATCCTGGCATCTTATATAATCCTTTTGCTTCCATCATCTTTCTCAGTCTCTTAGCCTTCTCCCATTTTCCAGCTTCGGCATAGAGACCAGCTAACAGGAGATAATAACCGCTTTCTTCAGGCTTCATCTTAAAGCAATTCCTGGCAGCAAGCTCCCCAAATTCTATGTTGCCATGTAACCTAGAAGCCAGAAGTAAGGCTCCCCAGACACCCACATGAGGCTGCATTGGCATCTTCCTGATCAACTGATAAGCTTCTTCCAACCTACCACTGCGACCAACAAGATCCACGATGATTGCATAGTGATCCACTGACGGTGCAACTTTATGCTTTTTGGACATAGAAGCAAAACATCTACGGCCTTCCTCAACCAAACCAGCATGGTTATATGCTGTCAGAAGCCCAACAAATGTTGCTGCATTTGGGGAAACCTTTTCATCCAACATCTTTTGAAACAATTTGATTGCATCATCGGATCTCCCATTGATACCACACCCCAAAATTATCGCACTATAAGACACTAAATCCCTCCTCCTGAATCCACTGAAAAGCTCAAAAGCTTTGTCCATGCCACCACACTTAGAGTACAAATCCACAAGAGCAGTCCTCAAGTGATCATCCAATTCAATTCCCAACAAGCGCATATACTCCTCAATCCACAACCCAAATCTCAAATTCCCCAACTGCGAACAAGCTGATATAACGCTAGAAAAAGTCATCTCGTCTGGCTCAACACCTGAATCTGGCTTTCGCATCCTATTGAATGACTGAATAGCCTCTCTAGGGCATCCATTCTGCGCATAGCAAGCAATCATCGCGTTCCATGCATAAAGATCCTTATTTTCCATCTGATCAAAAATCTCCCACGCAGATGCAACATCACCGCACCTTGTGTACCCAGAGATCATCGCAATCCAAGAAACATTGCTTCTGACAGGCATTTCCTCAAAGAACTCCCTCGCCATCCCCATATCCCCACGGTTAATGTACCCGCTAATCATCCCATTCCACGAAGCAGGGTTCCTCTCTGGCATGCAATCGAATAATTCAGCCGCACTGTCCATGTCCCCAGCTTTGGCATACCCCGATATGATCGAATTCCAGGAGATCACATCTCTTACGGGCATCTCATCGAAGACTCTCCGAGCGGCCTCCAATTCTCCTGCTCTCATGTGCATGGAGAGGATCGAGTTCCACGAGACGACGTTTTTCACAGGCATTCCGTCAAATATCTTCCGCGCGGCTTCCATGCCATCGAGCTTAGAGTAGAGGTCGGCGAGCGCGGTCTGAGCGTAGACGTGGGAGTCGAAGCCGAGTTTTTGGAGATGGCCGTGAATGGCGGCGGCGAGGGGCTTCGAAGGAATTCGAGCGCAGGCCTTGAGGGCGGCTGCAGCGGCGAAAGGATCGGGGCGGCAGCCGGAGCGTAGCATGTGAGCGTACAGGTAGACGGCGCGGCGGGAGCGGCCAAGGTCCGCGGCGGAACGGATCGCCTGAGTCCACGACGACAAGGATGAAGAGGAAGAGGAGAAGGAGGCGAGGCGGCAGTGGCGGCTGGGAAATGCTCGTTTGGCCGTCCACGGCACCGGCATGTCTTGGGCGAAGTCGATGACGTAAAGATGACGGCGACAGAGAGTGCGAGAGGGACAAAAACTTCTTGCGCTGCTTCGCGTTCCGACTATCCTCCATCAAAGACGAGGGCGACGAGGAACGCCAGAACGTTGAGCGTGGGCACGTCTCCGAAGTCTACGCTTCATCTACGTGTTTCTTGGGCCGCCAAGCCGCAAGTCATGTGAGTATTTGTAAGACTCTTTTTTTTATTATTGAAAATGACAATTACGGAAATAGGTCGGGGTCGTTGGTCAACTGCCAACCGCAACTACATCGTCAAACGAGGAACATGATTGGATGAAGCTGACCGTTCCTCCCTAGCCTCGTAGAACCTCCTCCCACCTCTTAAATTTGAGGAGACCCGTCACCACCACTCACCCTCTCGTTTCTTATCCATCTCTGCTTTTCTCTCTCTCTCTCTCTCTCTCTCTCTCTCTCTCTCTCTGCGCGACAAGGAAAATGGCCATCTCTGCCGGAAAGGAAACCTTCCTCGGTTACTCACAAGACCGAGTTAACCCCATCTTTTGCCACCGAGCCATCATGACCACCTCCTCAGGTATCTGGATCGGCGACAATCCCCTCAACTTCACCTTGCCCACCCTCATTTTTCAGATCGTTATGGTGTTCTTCATCTACCGGGCTACGCACGCCGTCTTCCGCCTATTCGGCCAACCCATCCACGTCTCCCAAATCGTGGTAGTTAATCAAAACCCCACATGCATGATATCCGCCTTATGTACCGCATGAATTATTTGCATCTTCTTGTTGACGTGATGCAGGCGGGAATTATATTAGGCCCCAGCATCCTTAGCCGAGATGCGAAGTTCGCGAAATCGATCGTTTCTCAGAAGAATTATGAGAGTGTGGTCACCATATCCATCATTACCTACATGTTGTTCTTCTTTGTGATCGGCGTCAAGGCAGACCTTGGCGTGATTCCCAAGGTTGGGAAGAAGGCAGTGGCCATCGCAATCTTCAGCACCCTGCTCCCCATCGTGTTTGTCTACATCACGGCCCTCTTCCTGAGGCATAAGATCCCTCCCCGATTCATACAGGGTCAGCTGATCCTCCTCTTGACCGACACATGGTGCATCACGTCGTATCCTGTCCTGTCGTGCCTCCTCAGCGAGCTCAATCTCCTCAGCTCCAAGCTCGGCCGCCTCGCCATGTCGGCCACCCTCATCGCCGCCATCGTGCACGTGATTGCCAACTCCGCCATCGTCACGTACCAGCTGGCCATCAAGATCGGCAACCCGCTGCAGGGGGTGACGGCACTAGTGTCCTTCTTCGCCTTGATGGGACTCATCTTGCTCGTCCTGAGGCCGATCGTGCTCTGGCTCATAAGACGGACGCCGGAGGGGGCACTTCTGGACCAGGTGAGCTTCGTGGCGGTAGTAACCATGGCAATGGCGTGCGGGATGCTGAGCCAGATGATCGGGTTCGACCTCATCGTTGGACCCTTCTTCTTCGGGCTGGTGCTGCCTGGGGGACCGCCGCTGGGGTCCACTCTGGCTGAGCGCATGGACAGGTTGGTGATGGGATTGTTCCTGCCCATGAGCATGGCTTTTGTCGGAATAAGGACGGACCTCACATCGGTGGTGGACATTAAGGTCTGGTGGCTATTCGAAACGTTTGTGTTGGTGATCACAGTGGCTAAGTTCGTGGGGGTGATCCTGCCATGCCTCTACTGCCGGATGCCGCCCCGGGAAACCGTATCTCTTGGGCTTATGCTGTCCGCCAAAGGCCTTTCTGAAGTATATTCCCTCATCATGTGGGCGGAGAACTTCGTGCGTACGCAGCCACCAACTGCAATCATGCATGCATGCATGTTGATTAGGACCGGAAAACACGTTGCTAGTTTTTCTTCCACGATTCCGTAAATTATGTTTACTTTTCTTCTTCAGGACTTCTCCTTACAACATGCAGGTCACCAAATGCTAACCTATATGAAAATTGATATCGAGGAACTCAGATTTTTGAATAAATCTTGCAACATTATTATTCTCAATTCCATCGCCGTCACATTACTCATCCACCACCATTCGCACTGCAAACGCTAACCAGGATGATTTTTTTGTCTTTGAATGCGATCGCAGCTCCTGGAGAGGCAGGAATTCAGCATGGTCGTCATCACCATTCTCATCTTGGGCGGCATCACCACCCCTCTGATCAAGTATCTGTATCGCCCGGAGGACCGCTACGTGGCACACAAGCGCCGCACTCTCCAGCACGCCAACCCCGGAGACGAGCTTCGCATCCTTACGTGCGTCCATCTTCAGGACAACGTCAAACCCATCATCACCCTCCTCGAGGCCTCCGGCACCTCCCCCGACTCACCCATCTGCGCCTACCTCATCCACCTCATCCAGCTCGTCGGCCGGACCGACACCGTCCTACACCCCCACAAGCGCCATAACCATTCCTCATCCGCAACTGCCCTCTCAGAGACTGACCACATCGTCAACGCCTTCCGGCTGTTCGAGCAGGAACACCCGGATGGCTTGTCGGTCCTCCCTTACGTCTGCATTTCCCCTTACAACACCATGCACGACGATATCTGCTCCCTCGCCCTCGACAAGAAGGTCACCCTCGTCATCCTCCCCTTCCACAAGGGCGCACTTGCCGACGGTAGCATCAGCTTCGTGAGCCCTTCAGTCCAGGCTGTCAACGTCAACGTGCTCCAGTACGCGCCCTGCTCCATCGGCATCCTCGTCGACAACGGGTTCCCCGGTCGCTGGTCGGTGATTCGCCGCGTGGCGGTCTACTTCCTGGGCGGAGCCGACGACCGGGAAGCTCTGGCCTGCGCCATGCGCATGGCAAAAAACGCGGCCGTTGGGCTCACGGTGGTGCGGTTCCTCGCGCCCAAGGAGTTGCGAGAGGAAGGGCAGGAGGAGAGGATGGACGACAAGATGCTGGAGCACTTCCAGCACCAGATGGTGGACGGGAAACGGGTGGTGTACAAGGAGCAGGTGGTGAAAGACGGGGAAGAGACGGTGGCGGTGATCCGCGAGACGAGCCCCGAGTTCAGTCTGTTGATCGTGGGGCGAAGGGAGGGGAAGGAATCCCTGTTGACGTCAGGGATGTCGATATGGAGGGAGTACCCGGAGCTAGGGGTTATCGGGGACCTGCTGGCGTCGACCAACTTCGGCGGCCGGGTGTCTACGCTTGTGGTGCAGCAACAGGTGAGGATGACGGGAGCAGCGGCGCAAGCCGCGGACAGCCCCAAGGTCGCTCCAACTGTTGTGCAGGTAGAACCGGAACCCGACAACTACTAATACATGACCTGATGAGAGTTAAACTAATTAGATTATATCTTTCTTATCGCTTAATTATTATCAGGTAGTTGATTCTTCTTCTGTGAGTCACGTGAATGATTGATCCGTGAGGTGGTACGAGGTTGAGCAAGGAGACCATGCTGATGAAGGTTTTCCTTCTCACCTTGTTCTGTATTTTGTTCTGAAGCCTTTCATTGTTCAGCTGCGGCTACCCCGTTTCCTTGCAGCATTTAGATGTGTAGATCAAGAAATGAATCATGTCTCTGTTTGAGACACGATGTCCTAGCGATTAGTGCACCATTGAGTCTTATGTTTGAGTTTGGATACGAACTTACTGTATAGAGTTTAATGTAATGGATCATGTGATCATATTCATGTTTTTTGAACTTATTGGACTCACTTTATGAAACAGAGAAAGAGGAAAAAGAAATAGATTTTGGGAACCCGCAGCGAAGTATAGACATCACGGGATTCGGATAGACACGCAGCGTGCTTGTTGTATATGGTTTGATTACGACACGCAACGGATGTAATTTATTCTTTCTAGTAGCTTCTCACAGTATCATATAGTGACAGGCTTCGTGATGTCTATTCTTTCGATTTATCTGTTGATAATATTTATAATATCATGGATGATTGAAAAGGTCAAATTACATACAGGTTTAGCTTATAACCTGTAGGTTTAAGCTTTTTATATTGAATTAGTGTTTGATATGATATATATTATGGATTGGACTAGTCATTATAAGATTCTAATATGGTGTTAATTTTTTAAAAAATAAGATAGTCTCATATCACTAATGATAAATTTTTTTTATAAATATCAATGTCAAATTTAAGTATATTTTATTGTAAAAAGTATAGTCCTTAAATACAAAAAATTAATAATAAATTTGAATATAAGATTAAGTTGTAATAATAGACATACATATACAGTAACTAGAAGTGATAGTTAAATTATAATCAACGTTAAGTGAATCTCAGGACTTAAATGAATTTAATCATGATTAAAACAAGAAAGTTTGAATTATAAACATTAAATATACAAAGGATGATAAACTACTTCTTATGGATGAAGTAATAAAAAATTAAATAGAGATGAAAATTAAAGATAAATATTATATTAAAAATATTGAGATACTTAATTAAGATTGAATAATGATTATAGACCAAAAAATATTATCATTTTTCAATGATATTAGATTATATTGAAACTACTGTAATATTAAAATTATATTAATAAAAGAATATGAAATGAGGTCTAATGGGATTGAAGTATATACCTCAATATAATCTCTTAAGCACTTTTACCTTATTTTTGACCTGACCTTTTTTACCAACATGATAACCTATGATCATGTTAGGATCTTTTTATTTTTTGAGCCTTTGAATAATATTTTATTGAGTTGTTTAGTTCGATAAGAGTTGGATAGAGATTTATTTATTATTAAGAGTCCAAGTCTCGGTATATTTTGGGTGTAACTCTATAAATAAGAATATAATTATTTCTTTTCAGAAGAAATAAAATATTATTTAATCTTTTGACAAACCCTAGAAGGTCAATCCCTTCGAAATAATCATCCATTTTTTCCCTCTTCTTGTATGTAAAACTTTAGGGGTCTTATCAAACCATTTTTTTATTTCAGTTATCTTCTCGGCTTTTCACTATGTCTTTATTGAGGCTAGAAAACTCTAGCTCTAAAAATAATTGTGATAAAAAGAATTCAATTCTTCTCTTGGTATACCTAGAATTTTAATTTTATAAATTATAGAATGATCCTTTCACTTACTTTCAAGTAACTAAGGCTTTAAATTAATATTTAATTTTTGGATATATTTTATAACCATCAATAATTTTCTCTCTTAATATAAATTAATTATTTAAACTAATATATTATTTTATTTAGAATATTAACTTTCTTATTTGTGTAGTATGGTTAAAGAAATAATTAAAATTAATTTTCTTAATCACGTGAACAAGTTAGGAATTTTACTAGTCAATTAAATTATTAATTAATTTATTTCTTAATAAATTATGTGATTTTTGGGAAGTAAATAGTTTATATTATATTTTTGTGTGTGAACCCTAAAAAATAAATATTATGTTTCTATATTTATGTATAAAAGTAAAATAAAATAATTTTTTTTAAAAAAATTATTATTTTTCTTTCAAGGATAATTCATTTGTATAAATAAAACTCCATCTCATTCATTCCTCGCAGCCTACTAGTGGAATGATTGAGGATAGGATTCCCTAAAAGAAAATCATTGAAGAGAGATGACATCCTTTATTCTTTTATAATGTTCTGATTCATGTTTTTAAATCTTTGATATTAAGTTTGTTATAATTTTATAATACATAATAATAATTTAATTTTTAATTTTATTATTAATAAATAATAATAATTAATTTATGATCTTCGAATGATTATTTGACTTATAATGATTTCTTAAGTTTAAGTAAATTTTAAGATTAATTTAATTATAAAAATATTTATTTTTTGTTAATAAAATAATTTTAATTTATTTAACTATATGTATTTGTGTTTTAAGAATTGTATATGAATTTCTATCATTTAATTAGTTTTAAATTACATATTATGAATTTAAATTCTTTACTTCATCGATTTAAGTTACTTTTTAATAATTTAAAATATTAAAATCTAATTTGATATGAGGGGTCTAATTGGGGTTTGATCCGAGTCAAGTTAATCTGGCCTGATTAGGTCGACCCAACCTTTATAGTTATGTATGACGTTAAGTATTACTAATCATATGTGTCTTGTAAGTCAATTACGTGAGTAATATACACATGTGATATGATACGTACTCTTTTTACTTATTATTTATTTTATATTTTTTCTTACTTTATATTGTCTATTGCATATATTGTGATGTATATGGATCTGTGCAATGAGAATCGGATATCACGATAATAAGATTGATTCACTTTTAAACACAAACCCTAAATAATCTCGGTCATAGATCACTTGAGAGGGACATCGAGATGACCGGACAGACTGGTATGCTGTATACACATCCATATGATGAAGACGGTTGGTCTAATAGTTGCTCATGTGGGGACACTAGGGATATAGTGCAAGTACTCATTGGAAAGGTAAAACTAACTACGATCGTGAGAAAGGTAAAACGATTAAAGAAGAATCAGAGTTGGGCCATAATTAATGATCAGGCATCGGATCGGATGAATCAAGAAATACACCGAAAGATCAAACGATGTAGTGAAAGCTCGCCGGAGGTTTACCGAGAGTTCGCCGAAAGCTGGTCGGAGGTTCATCGAAAGCTCGTCGGAAGTTCACTGAGAGTTCAATTGAACCATTGACGTGTAGGATAACTCAGATTGCAAATAGAATAATTATTTTAGCCATAACTATCCTAGTTAGGACTTTGATTTAAGTTAGTTTTGGGAGAAATCCTACTAACTCAATTAGAGGTCAACTGGACCTTGAACTAGGTTGAATTGGGCCGGTTGATTCAGCCATTTGGAGTCATGTCAAGTGGTGGCACCGCCCAGACTGGGCGATGGAACTGCTTGGGGCTCAACCTCCTAGGTGGTCTAGGTAGTGGTACCACCCAAATTGGGCGATTATACCACCATAGCCCATTCTCTAAGGCTTTGTCAGGCGGTAGTACCACTAGACTAGGTAGTGGTACTGCCCAATGTTAGTCTATAGGCGGTGGTACTGTCGAACAATGGCGGTGGTACCATTAGTACCTTGAAAACCAAGGATGAGATATTTTTTGGCTCCATTTTTTAAGTCATTGGGGCGCCTATAAATACCCCACTCTTTCCTGAAAGAGCATATGAACAAAAGTTAAGATTTTAGAGTGTAAAAGTGTTAAAAAAAATACTGAGAGTCATCCTCCTCTCTTTCTAGTTTTGTAGTTATTCAAGAGAAGTACGAGGCTTGCAAGGGTTGTCTCCTAAGCTCGTAAAAATAAGAAAGTATTGTAAAAGGGTGGTTGGTCTTCGCTCATTGAAGGAAGACCGTTAGTGGACGCAGGTAGCCTCAACGAGGAGGAATCGGGAGTTGATGTAGGTCACAATGACCGAATCACTATAAATCCAGTGTGATCTCTTCCTTATCATCTCTATTCTGCTTTTTCTTTAGACTTGGCTACTTACTCCACTCCACACCTTCTTTATGTTAAACACATTTCTGATATATTTTTTATCGAAACGAAGTTTTCTGACTCAACATAATTTAGAAAAACACTAATTCACCCCCCCCTCTTAATGTCATTGGTATCGTTACTCTTTATTTGGTTTAAAACCCAAGAGAGATGGCTTTTGCCGACAATCATAAGGGACTTTCTATCACTCGCCCTCGTATGTTCAATGGGACGAACTATACTTATTGAAAAACTAGGATGAGAATTTTCTTGCTTACTATGGATTTTAAAATATAGAATATTATTGAAAGCGATTTTGATAAGTATTCCAAACTAATAAATGAATAGAATGATTTAGAAAAGAAGGCATTCTCCTTGAATGCTAAAGTGATGAATACTTTGTTTTGTACTCTTGATAAAAATAAATTTAATCATGTTTCTTTATACAAAACTGCACATGAGATTTGACATATACTTGAAGTTACACATGAAGGCAAAAGTAGGGTTAAAGAGTAAAAAATAAATCTTTTGGTGCATAATTTTAAATTGTTTCGAATGAAACTAAGCGAAACCATGGGAAAAACGAACACTTGTTTTACGGATGTCGTTAATGGTTTGAAAGCACTTGGTAAAGTTTTTTCTAATATTGAACTTGTCAATAAAATACTAAGATCCCTTCTGAAAAATTGGAATCCAAAAGTGATGTCAATAAAAGAAGCAAATGACCTGAACAACTTTACTCTTGAAGAACTTATTGGGTCATTAATGACCTATGAAATGACGTGTAAGACACATGATGAATATAAGAACTACATTCCAAAGAACATGAAGAATATGATACTTCAAACTAAAGAAGATTACTCGAGCGAAAGTTCAATTGATGATGAGGACTCGACACTTCTAACAAGAAAATTCAAAAGATTCATAAGAAGAAACAACATAAGTTTTGTAAAACAAGATACTAAGAACAAAAACGAACTCAAAAAGGACACAATCATATGCCATGAATGCAAAAAAATCAGGGCACTTCAAAAATGAATGCCCCCAAGTGAATAAGAAGCTACCAAAGAAAAAAAAAGTGCTCAAAGCAACCTGGGATGATTCAAGTGCATCCGAAGACGATGAGACAACTAACAAAGAAGAAGTTACAAACTACGCATTAATGGCATTTGGCGATATGGTAAATGACTCAATCAAATCTTATTTAGCTTATGATGATTTACTTATCTCTTTCAATGATGAATGTAAGCTAGTCGATAAAAATATAAGTTGTTAAAAAATGAGCATGCTTCTCTTGTTAGTAAATTTGATATATTAAAAAATGAGCATGATGATAATATGTTAGCTCCTTGTACTTAATGTGAAGAGTTGAAATCATTTTAAAAAAATTATTGCTAGAAGAAATAATAGAAAATTTTAAAATATGTAATAAATCTTTAAACATGATCCTTGCTACTAAGGGTCATGTTCATAGGAAGGAAGGAATTGGTTTTGTGAGTAATACTCAACAAAAGCTTACTATCTTTATTAAAGGACCTACATTACATGTCTCACCAAAAGAAAAATATAATTTTTGTGAAAGATATTATCATTTTGCTTACAAATGCTTATTTAAACGGTCTAATTCACACAAATTAGTTTGGATACCTAAAGGAACCATAAATCACTTAAGGATAGACAAATCTATTTATAAGGGACCCAAAATTAAATAAGTACCTAAAATAAAACTCTCATTCTTGTAGCTGTGTTTACAATCACAAGCTATGAGGAAGACATAGTACCATAATAATGGATGCTTTAGGCACATGATCGAAAATTCAACTCATCTTTTAAGTTCACTAGCTAATATAACAATAAAAAGGAAAGATTATTTGAATCAAAATGTTTTAAACTTGAGGATTTTTTATAAACCTTTCGATGGTTTATGTAGTATCTTTTGGTTTTAAATAATTAAGCATGATTTTTTTTAATAAAGCTAAAGAACCTTAGTTATCTTTAATCTTACAGGAAACTATCTACATTAATTTTATCTACATTGATTTCATTGGATTTCTTAAAAAAGATGATGATAACTTTAGATTTGTTTTCATATGAGATGATTTGTCGGTGTTTACTACTTCAGATGTACCATACATGAAACAATCTTCTTAATTCTCAAAGATATTCATCCAAACAAATCTTGATTGTTTTACCTCATTTCTTTTTAAGTTTTTTATTTATTATTCTCCTACAATTCTATTGTCTATGACTTGAATTATTTTATAAATTTTCTTATATTTATGATTTGTATGTCTCATAATATGATTGAATCATTGAAGTACATGGATAGAAAATTATTGGCTGCACATCTCAAAAGTGCTACGAAACTCACACTTTCAATAAGAAAAAAGTGATGACTTGAATGCTAATATAGGATTAATATCATCGGCATAAACGTTAGCTTGAATATTATTGGATATTGACTTGAACGTTAAATATGGCTGCTAGGAAGTTAAAGGTCAAATGTTGAAGTTTGAATGGTTGAAAGACAAAATTATAGCTTAAAGATGAGCCGAAAGCAGTGCACAAGCAGTAGCACCACTAGAGTACACTACCCATAAGCAGTAGCATTGCCCAACTGGCGGTACCATAGCCCGAAACTGAGCCCTATAAAAGGGCTTTTATGGTCGATGGTAGAACCGCCCCCAAACCTTCCTCCACCTCTCCTGTACATTTCTAAACCCTTCTACACTTCTCATTCTCTTTGCTCTTCCTCTACAAAACCTTTCTCTTCTACAAATCTAAGGATCAATCTCAACTCTCTAAGAGATCACTATAAGGTTAATCTTTAAAGCTTTTTTCTAAATTCATTGATTGATCTTGCTTCTTATATATAGTTCTCTCATTGATAATATATGTAGTTCTCATGATACCTAGAAGATCCTCAAGCGGTAAAGAAAAGAGAAGATTATATGAAACCTATGATTTCATACTCTTTGATTCTCCTCAACATGCCCTTAAATTCCCAAACTTTGAGTCTAGAAGTATACATAAAGGAAAATATATAGGTCTAAAAGAATTAAGTAATTTGGAACTAATTCAATGGTTTGCTAACTTAGATGTCCTTCCAATCCTTCAAATAAGTGAACATATTTATTCTAAACTTGTTTGGTTATTTTACAACAACTTGCATGTGGATGAACATAATAGGATATCCACTTATCTCTTAGGGCATCACATACCCATTACGAATAGTATAATATGCAACCTTATAGGAATTCTTGAGAAAATGAGATGTTACTATTTTAGAGGATAATGAGATAAAGAATCAATTAGGATTAAGGCTTTATGTACCTTTTTTTAATCCAAATTTGTTTATCGTTCTGAACACTTGTTATCCTTCAGCACAAAATTATTTCATCACATCATGATAAATATTCTACTTCTAAAATAATACCATCACGATGAAGTTAGTCAAATATAATTATGAACAATATATTGGATTATAGTATGATATGACAACTATTTTGGATATCTGATACAACAAAACATGATTGAACTATAAATAAAAGATATGATGCTTTCATATGATGGCTTGATTATTAGACTAATGTATGCGCATGACATAGTCATCCACCAGACAAAGAAACCTTGAAACTAGATAGATTTAATGTCATCAATAGAAACATATTAAGAAGATTAAGATGTATAATAAGAAATTATGTTTGAACTAGATTACCAAGGAGGACTAATCCTCCCCCATCTGAACCAAAATCAGAAACACCTGTATATAGGGAAAGTCAATCTCCTCCTATTAGTCCCTTTGAGGCAGCACCTCCAACAAAGCCAACACCCTCCTCATCTGTCAATTCCATAGTGACTCGACCGGATCGAATTGAACTATGTCAAGATCAAATCTTAACCGAGATGTAGTAAATTTATCGATAACTTGACACTCTGTTTAGGCATTTTAATTTACCACCACCTAAATAGCTTGTATATTTCTTATTTCTTTTTGTTAATGAATGAGAAAGCTCGTTAGTATCCTGATATGTTGTACTCTTACACTCTATGATGTACTTTCTAATATTATGTGCTTTTTAATATGCATTTCTTGATGATATTATGCAACACTCTAAGAATTAGGCATGTTAAATCTTCTTAATGCATGAATTCCTATATACATTTTTCAGATTTTTTTATTTTTTGTAACTTGAGTTTTTCTTTTTAAATTGAGATCGTTTTATTCATTCCTTTTTCATATAATTCACCAAAGAGAATTTATTCATGGATTTTTTATCCTTTTTGAAAGAAGAGTTTTTATTCATAGACTTTTGGGATTTTTTTATCTTTTATGTGATAATCAATTCCTATAAATCCTTCTTCCTTCTATTTATAATAAAAGGGATTTGATTGATGAATTTTTAGTATGTATATTTTAATATTTTTTATGAATTATTTCTCTTTGTGATAATAGAAGCTTGATTCAATGAAACTTATTTATCATGGATTTGATTTGGTTTAAATACTTTCATGGATTTGGTTTGAAGCAATAATGCTAGCTTGCCTATTTCAAAAAGCAAAAGGAGTTATCTTGCAAAGTTTTTACTTTAACTTCTCATTTCATAAATTTGCTAGGTTGCATAAATTAGTGTAAAACTTACTCAAATAGTTTAAAATACTTACATAAATTATTGAATGATTTTCTTTTTTTTATGACAAAAGGGGAGAAATGATTAATATTATTGAATATGATATCATGCATGAAGTGATAAATAGTTAAAATATGAATGCTTTAGTATCATGAATGCTATGCTCTAGATGATGTTAATTTTGATATCATATAGATTATACTCAAAGCGATTTATTATCATGCATGAAGTGATGAAATTGTGCATGTTATACTTGGATGGCTTTAATCTACGATGATGTATGAAATATTGATATATTACATTTTATCATAGTAATCAAAATTATTTCACTTAGAATTCAAATGTCATGATTCCTTTTGAATTTAAGTATACTTTATCTGACATATAGATAGGAGGAGTTAGGGTTAACTCCATCATCAATTGATTGTCATCATAAAAAAAAGGAGATTGTTGAATCTCGAATTTTGATGATGATATCAATTGATGAATTAATGATATAATCTATGTATTGAGATAAGTGATGTAGGACTAACTACGACCATGAGAAAGGCAAAATGATTAAAAAATAATCGGAGTTGGGCTGGAGTCAATGATCGGGTATCAGATCGGATGAATCAGATGATACGGTGAAAGCTCGCTAGAGGTTCATTGAGAGTTCGTTGGAGGTTTGCTAGGAGTTCACCGGAAGATTGCCGGAAGTTCACCGAGAGTTTGGTTGAACCATTGACGTGCAGGACAACTTAGATTGTAAGTAGAATAATTGTTTTAGCCTTAACTACCATAGTTAAGACTTTGATTTGAATTAGTTTTGGGAGAAATCCTAATAACTCAATTAAAGGTCAACTGGGCCTTTAACTAGGCTAAATTGGGCTAATTGGATGGTTTATTCAGCCACTTGGAGCCATATCAGGCGATGGCACCGTCCAGACTAGGCGATGGAACCGCTTGGGGCTCAACCTCCTAAGTGGTTTGGGTAGTGGTACCACTGGCAGTTAATGTTACCAAGTGATAGTATCGCCCTGTTAAGCGATGGTACCACCCTGTCAGGCGATGGTATTGCTAGAGCCCAGTCTCCGAGGCTCTTTCAGGCAATAGTATCGTTAGACTAGGTGATGGTACCGCTAATACCCTAGAAATCGAGGTTGAGACACTCTTTGGCTCTATTTTTGAAGTCATTAGAGCTTATAAATATCTAACTCTTTTCTACATGAAATAGCATGAAAGTATGAACAAAAGCCTTGAAAAGAGTCCTCCTCCCTTTCTAATTTTATGATCATTCAAGAGGTGTGAGAGTTGTAAGGGTTATCTCCTAAGTTCATAAAAAGGAGAAAGTATTGTAAAAAGGTGGTTGGTCTTTGCCCATTGAAGGAAGATCATTAGTGGACGTTGATGGCATCAACAAAGAGGAATCGAGAGTGGACGTAGATCACGACGACCGAACCACTATAAATCCGGTGTTTGTGCTGAGTTGGCTGCTTAATCCTTTTAATCACTATATCTTCCTTATCATCTCTCTTCTACTTTTTTTTTATTATTATTATCTATTGACTTGGCTGCTTAATCCACTTCACATCTTCTTTATATTAAACATATTTTCGATACATTTTTAATTGAAACGAAAATTTTCAACTGAATGTAATTTTTAGAAAAACACTAATCCTTCCCGCTGTTTGTGCTGAGTTGATCCTAACACTTATATTTCTAATAATTTATCATTTCACGATAAATTAGGCATTCAAGAGTCAATAATATATTAACAGTCTAATTAGCAATGGAGGAGCAGCAGCGGCATCAGCTGCACGTTAATCTAACTAATTTAGCGTCACATGAAGGTAATTAGCGGCCGACGTCGACGTCGTGTCGGGGCACCACCCGTTTCTTCTTCGGGGTGCTCACGGGGCTATGCGCTGATCGCGCCATCGGTCCCATCACTCTCGCCTGTTGCTGCACCACCAGCGTGGACGCTCGGCTGCCCAAGTCTGTCGACGCCAGCAGGTCGCCGATGACCCCCAGCTCCGGGTATTCGCTCCACATCGACATTGCCGCCGTCAATGGCGACTCCTTCTCCGCCCTCCGCCCCACGATTAGCAGGCTGAAATGGGCACTCGTCTCGCGGATCACCTCCATCGTCTTCTCCCCGTCCTTCACCACCTCCTCCCTGTACACCACCCGGTGGCCGTCCACCCTGTCGCGCAGGAACTGCATCAGCATCCGGTCGTCGATTATCTCATCCCGCCCTTGCTCCCGCCACTCCTTGGGCGGGAGGAACCGGACCACCGTCAGTTCGACGTTTGCGTGCTCCGCCATGCGCGCGCCGTAGGCCAGCGCCTCCCGGTCGTCGGGGCCGCCCAGGAAGTAGACCGCCACGCGGTGCACCAGGGACCCGGCGTCGGAGAGCCCGTTGTCGACGAGGATGCCAACGGAGCAGGGCGCGTAACGGAGGACGTTCAGGTTGACGGCCTGGACAGCGGAGCTGGCGGAGCTGGTGCTGCCGTCAACACCAAAGTGCTTGTGGAAGGGGACGATGACGAGGGTGACCTTCTTGTCGTGGGCGAGGGAGCAGACGTCGTCGTGCATGGTGCTGTAAGGGGAGATGCAGATGTAAGGGATGATCGAGATGCCATCCCGGTGTTGCTTCTCAAACGACTGGAAGGCGTTGACAATGTGGTCCGACTCCGTAAAGACGACGGGCACGGAGGAGGACTTCTTGTGGCGCCGGTGGGGGTGGAGGACGGCATCAGCACGGCCGACGAGCTGGATGAGGTGGAGGAGGTAGACGCAGATGGGCGCGTTAGGGGAGGGGCCGGAGGCATCGAGAAGGGCGAGGACGGGGACGACGTTGTCCTGCTCGTGGACGCATGCAAGGATGCGGAGCTCGTCGTCGGGGATGGCGTGCTGGAGGGTGCGGCGCTTGTAGGCCACGTAGCGATCCTCGGGGCGGTACAAGTACTTGACCAAGGGAGCGGTGCCGCCGCCGAAGATGACGATGGAGAGGATGAGCGTGGTGTAGAGCTGATCATCCACCATCTGCAGCCCACGTGCGTTAAAAGGACTTGTCCCAGTTAGAATCTTTTGCAATTACAAACAAAACGAGGACCTGAATGTAAATATAAAAATTATTAACGATCAAATTACAAAATATCAAAAAGAAATTTGCAGTTGACCCTCCACCACCGTCTCTTTCACGGCGGCTCCAAGAGACGGTAGAGGAGAAAAGGGAGAGAAAGGAGAAGGAAGAACCGGAGAGAGAGGAGAGGAGAGGAGAGGAGAGGAAGGAAAGAGGGGATGAAATAAAAGAAAAAAATAAGTTGCTTTTGGAAATAAAAAAAAATAGGAAAAAAAATATATATGACACGTGGATACAATTATGAATTTGTATTATTTGAATAATCCAAAACAAAAAAGAAATGTTAGAACTATATGATTATGAATTTATATTATTTGAATGATCTTGGAAAAAGAAAATGTTAGAATTATATGATGATGCTGATGATATATATTATTGTGACCTCTAATTGCTAAAGTTTGATGAGGTCTAGAGATCGTGGGCTGCTACTTAATAAGGGTCGGTTTGATTGCAAGAATAGATTTCTTTTCTAATAAATAAATATATAAATATATAAATTATTCGGAATTAGGACGGATTGTACAGAAACAGAATGAACAATCTATTCCGTAGAAATAAAAGTATTCCATCGAAAAGGAACGCATACCTCGGTTTCTTTCCACCTGACGGCAGTTTCTACTTCGTAGATGCCTTTGCTAGTCATCATGAGGCCCAGTGAGAGGGCGTCCCGGTGCGGCATATTGCTGCAGATGCATGGCAGCACCACCCCCACGAACTTGGACACAACGCACAGCACCACGAACATCTCAAACCACGCCCACTGCGTCGCATCCGCCAGCGACGCCAGGTTCATCCTCATCCCCCCCACCGCCAGGCACACCGGCAACAGCACCCCCTTCACGAACCGGTCCACCCGCTCCACCAGCGTCGTCCCCAGCGGCGCTCCCCCCGGCAGCACCAGTCCGAAGAAGAAGGGCCCCGCCAAGAAGTCGAAGCCGATGATCTCGCTCATCAGCCCGCAGGCCAGCGCCATCAGCAACACCGACACGAAGCTGGCCTCGCTGAGGAGTGCGCCATCCGGCGTCCGCCGTATGATCCAGAGCACGAGCGGCCTCATGACGTACATGATGATCCCCACCAAGCCCAAGAAGGATAATAGCCCCGATAACCCCTTCATGGCATTTCCCTCCTTACCGCTCAGCAGGAAGGTGCCGAAACAGGCCTCCGCAAACAGATGGATGATGTCGGCGATGAGGGCTGCCGACAAGGCCAGGCGACCGAGCTTGGAGGTGAGGAGGTTGAGCTCGCTGAGGACGGCCGAGACGACGGGGTAGGACGTCAGGCACCATCTGTCGGACAGGATGAGGAGCACGGGTGTCTCCGTCAATCGAGGAGGCATCTTGTGCTTCAACGCAGTGGCCATGAGGAAGACGGAAACGTAGGGTAGCAGGGTGCCGAGCACCGCGATTACGACCGCCTTCTTCCCGGCCTTGTGGATCATACTCAGGTCCGCCTTCACGCCGACCACGAAGTAGAAGATCACCAAGGATAAGATGTAGATGGTGTTGAGCTGCTCGAAGCTCTGGCGGGCGAAGAATCGCCCCGCGAACCACAGATTTCGGCCAAGGAAGCTCGGGCCTAGCAGCACGCCCGCCTGCGTCTCGCCAAGCTCGAAAGCTTAAGATGGAGATCATATTTGGTGGAAATCGAGTGCTCGAGTTAAGCATGAATACCAGGATCTGAGAGATGGCGAGGGGTTGGCCGAGGCGGCTGAGGACGACGTGGGTCAGGCTGCACGCGCCGAAGATGGTGATGAGCTGGTAGAGGAGAAGGGTCAAGGAGAAGCGGAAGGGGTTGTCGCCGAGCCATACTCCGGCGGAGGTGGTCAACATGGCACGGCAGCAGTAGATGGACTTTGCTCCCGAGTACGAGGCACTGAGGAGGTTGTCGTCGGTGGATCTCCCGGCGCCGGCAGTGGTTGCCATCTTGGTACCAGAGAAGCGAACAGAGATGGGAGCAGGAGAGATGTGGGGAGAGGGAATAGGGACGGGAGGAGGTTGAAAAGGATGGGGAAGAGAGAGAAAGAGAGAGAGAGAGAAGAAATGGTCAACTCAATCCAATTGTCACGTTCCTCGATCCACGAAGATGCTACGGTTGACGGTTTGACCAACAAACCCCGCGCGTCTTCACGCCATGTCTTGACACCCTCCGCCCATGGAGGAGGAGGAGGAGGAGGCTTATCACTTTGACGTGCCACCGACGGGGACATCAAAATCCATTCTTTTGCTTTGCATCAAAAGAATCCGATTCCCGATTCCATCAAACTGGAGTTAGTCCTCATTGACGATGTCATACCCACTTGCAATTTTGCCTATCGACACGGCACAGTGTGCACTAGGTTTGATTACAACTTACAGTTCATCCTTGGATTAATGGAATTGCGATAAACGTTGATGGGGTTCCTTACGAGATTAGATTATACGTTTAAATGTCCATAGATGACACGCGTGACAGCGTTCAGATGAGTTTTGTCATGATCAAGAGCTTGGTGGGGGATGAGTGTAACATCTTTGATTGTGTATCTGAGAATCTGATTGCAAATATAGAAATTATAAGAAACTAAAATTCAATAAAAGTCAAAAATAAAAACTTTCACACCACTCAATCACTTCGGCAGTTTTAGAAAGAAAGAAGAACAAAAAGGAAAACGAATTGAAGAGAGAAGAGGAAGGGACAGCAAAAGAAGAAGAAGAAGAAGAAGAAGAAGAAGAAGAGAGAGGAAATGAAGACCAAAAAAATTTTCATGCAAAGACACAGAGTGGAAACATAAGAGAAAGAAGATAGAAAAATAGGGAAGGAAGAAGAAGAAAAATTGGAAAGAGGAGAGAGGAAGCGATCTGCTGTGACCAGAAAAAAATATAAAAAATTAATTTGATTAGTTCTATTATATTTATTTTAATTAGATTAGCGTATAGGATTATAAATCAATTAATTTGATATTTATATTATGAAGGAAAAAAATGAAAATAAAAAAAATAGAAAATCATATGATTTGAATAATTATTATTTTATGTTATTTGAACTTATATGAAATTATCTATTCAACATTATAATTATTATTTTTAAAAAATTTAATATGATTTCATTACTTTTTAAAATATGCAGAAAAAAGGATTTGTTCGAACTGTTAACTTAGTAAAAATTAATTGATATATTATTTTGATCGTGACCCTACCAATAAAGATTATACATTCCAACATATTTCTGAAATTGATTTCTTTTATCCAAATTGGTTTTTATCTATTCCATATCGATTAAATATAGTTCTGAATTTTATCATGGGGACATAATGTGATTCAAGTCATCGATACTATTATGACTTATATTTTGACATGTACATTATGATTATACTTATACTGAATTCTTGGTGTTATATATATATATATATATATATATCATAACATGTACATTATGATTACTGAATCCTTAGTTATATTTATGCTTAAATGCTGAAATTAAAATCGATGTTCACCATTTAGAAAACAATCTATACACCGAAATCCTATATAAACCAATTCCTAATTGGTTCGATTACTGATTGGACCAATCTAATCAATTCTTATTCCAGCCGGAATGTTTTATGGGTTCAATCTGTGACCACAAATTCGATCTTGAATCCCGAGTCTATTATTTGAGCCACCAGTAAACTGAGCTAACTATTTCATTTCCCATCAGATTGCGTGTACACTGCGGCCTCCGGTACCACCTGGCTCCCAGTTGCAGCGCTCTTGCGGCTCTCTGCGGCCAGCGCCGCTTCTCCCACCACCCACACCTGTTGCTGCACCACCAGCGTCGACGCTCGGCTGCCGCAGTCTGTCGACGCCAGCAAGTCGCCAATGACTCCCAGCTCGGGGTACTCGCTCCACATCGACATCCCTACCGTCAGCGGCGACTCCTTCCCTGCTCTCCGCCCCACGATCAGTAGGCTGAACTCCGGGCTCGTCTCGTGGATCACGTCCACCGTCCCCTCCCCGTCCTTCACCACCTCCTCCCTGTACACCACCCGGTTTCCGTCCACCTTCTTGTGCTGGAACTGCTTCAACATCCTGTCGTCCATCCTCTCCTCCCGCCCTTCCTCTTGCCCCTCCTCGAGCGGAAGCAAGCGAATCACCGTCAGCCCGATGGCCGCATGATCCGCCATGCGCACGCCGTATGCCAGCGCCTCTCGGTCATCGGCGCCGCCCAGAAAGTAGATTGCCACGCGTTCTAGTAGCTGCCCGCCGCTGGAGAGCCCGTTGTCGACGAGGATCCCAACGGAGCAGGGCGCGTGCTGGAGGACGTTCACGTTGACGGCATGGATGCCCGTGCTCGCAGAGTTGATGCTGCCGTCAGCGTTTACCTTCTTGTGGAAGGGGAGAATGACGAGCGCGGCCTTCTTGTCGAGGGCGAGGGAGCAGATGTCGTTGTGCATGGTGTTGTATGGGGAGATGCAGACGTAAGGGAGGACCGAAAAGCCGTCCGGGTGCTGACGCTCGAACAGCTGGAAGGCATTGACGATGTGGTCCGACTCCGAGAGCGTAGCGACCGAGGAATAGGGCTTGCGGTGGCGCCTGTGGAGATGGAAGACAGCATCGGCGCGGCCGACGAGCTGGACGAGGTGGAGGAGGTAGGTGCAGATGGGCGAGTCAGGAGAGGGGCCGGTCGCCTCCAGAAGCGCGAGGACCGGGTTGACGTTGTCCTGCTCATGGACGCATGCAAGGAGGCGGAGCTCGTCGCCGGGCCTGACGTGCTGAACAGTGCGGCGCTTGTAGGCCACGAACCGATCCTCCGGGTGGTACAGGTACTTGATCAGGGGGGCGGTGCCGCCGCCGAACACCAGAATGGTGATGATGACCATGGTGTAGTCCGTATTATCGACGACCTGCTTTCACACGCATCAAAAGGACTAATTCCGGTTAGCGGTTGCACCGTCGATCGCATTCATGGTGTCCTCGAAAGGGAAGTGTGATGAATGCGAATGGTGTTCGGACGCACCTTGTCCTCGTGCCACCGGATCGCGGCACATACTTCGAAAATGCCCTTGGTTATCATCATGAGCCCCAGGGAGACGGTGTCTCGGTGCGCCATCCTGCTGTAGAAGCACGGCAGCGTCACTCCCACGAACTTGGTCACCACGCAGATCAACAGAAACATTTCGAACAGCCCCCAGTGGCGGGCGCCGGCCAAAACGGATATCCTCGTCGCCATCCCGGCCATGACAATGTTCGTCGGCAGTAATATCCCCATCACCAGCCCGTCCATGCGCTGCACCATGGTCGCCCCCAGCGGTGCTCCCCCCGGCAGCACCAGCCCGAAGAAGAAGGGCCCCGTGCTGACGTCGAACCCGGTGACCGCCGTCAGCACCCCGCACGCCAGCGCCATGGTAAGCACTGCCACGAAGCTCGCCTCGTCCAGAAGTGCCCCCTCCGGCGTCCGTCTTATGAGCCAGAGAACGATCGGCCTCAAGACGAACAGAATGAGTGCCACCACGCAGAAGAAGCATAGTAGGGCCGAGAGGCCCTTCCACGCGGAGTGGAGCTTCACGCTCAGCGAGTACGTTTTGACGAAGGCGGCCAGGAACAGATGAACGAAGTCCGAGATGAGGGTGGCCGACAGGGCGAGGCGGCCGAGCTTGGAGCTGAGGAGGTTGAGCTCGCTGAGGAGGCACGAGAGGACCGCAAAAGACGTGATGCTCCATTTGTCTGACACAGCTAGGAGCACTTGCGTCTCCATGAAATGGTGAGGGATCTTGTGCCTCAGGGCTTTCGCCGTGAGGTAGACGGAGACGGCGGGAAGTAAGGTACCGAGGAGAGCAATGGCCGCCGCCTTCTTGCCAGCCTTAAGCATCAACCCGAGGTCTGCCTTCACGCCGACGACGAAGAAGAACAGCATGGAGGCCAAGATGGCCGCCACGTTGATCTGCTCAAAGCCGTAGGGGGGAAAGATTAGATACGCGAACCTCTGATTTCGGCCAAGGACATCACCGCTTAATATAATGCCTGCCTGCATCATGTCAACCAGAGAACACCCATCGATTGATTACGACCATACATATCGATTAAGGCGGAAAGCATGGGTATCATGACGGCTTAATTAACTACCACGATCTGAGAGATGACGACGGGTTGGCTGAGGCGGCGGAGGACGACGTGGGTAAGCCGGAACAAGACGAAGATGACGGTGATCTGGTAGATGAGGGTGGGTAAGGAGAAGTTGAAGGGGTTGTCGTCGACCCAGAAGCCGGTGGAGGTGGTCATGACGGCACGGTAGCACAAGATTTGCCTCGTCCCGCTATTCGTGCCACCCAAGAATAGTTGCTCGTCATTGGGCAAGGCCATCTTCCTCAGGGCACGGAGACACCGGGATAGATGCAGGAAGGGAGGGAGGGAGAGAGAGAGAGATGTGCAGAGGGAAGCAGGGAAGGAGAAGGGCAACGATCGAGAGAGTGAGAGGAGGAAAGGCTAACAGGTGGTGGAGAAATGGCCCGATCAATCTGATGACGTTCCTTGTTTCACGATGGAGTTCAAATTGCAACAGTTGACCGACGACATCGAGCTATTCCCGTGCCGCCGGAAACTAATTCGGTAGGGTGAGACCGAACATAGTGTCATTTGATTGGATCAAGTTCGACCAATTTTGTTCTAACCAACATAAATTTCAAAATTTTATGGAGTGCAAATGATATCACCCAATTCTTTTCCGAACCTCTGATGAGAACAAACCAATGTGACAAAAAATGATCACTGTCCTCAATGATTAAAAGTGTTGAGGAGTTGGAGATATATCACTCTAGCTATAGCATAAACGAACAAAATTACAATTTAAGACACCAATAATTATTAATATAAACTATAATTTGTAAAAAAAAAATTGATAAAATTTTCTCCAAGATAAACTATACTCAGCCTGTAAATTCATCTTAAGTTTCAACATTAAATCATCAACTGCTCAATACATAGTCCATGACATAATGGTGGTCGCCAATCAAATAATTATTTATAGCTAAACCATTTTATTTCGTAATAAAATATTATAAGAACTCAAAACTAAATGTATTCAAAATTTTAATTTGAAATAGAATCATTTAAGGATTATAATTAAATATTTTATGTCTATGATTTTAAAATATTACATAAATAAAACTATAAAAAGTGTATGCTTACTGATTTATCACTCATCATCGTAGGCCCTATTCTATTACTAATAATCCATCCAAACGACGGGTTGAGATTTATTTGATTAATTTTACTTATCAAACAAGTCATTTATTTGATTGATGTAAGTTTTGAGGTATTATGAGTATATTTTAGATCATTCTTATGAAGCTTGTTGTACATTGGTTGTTTTAAATAATTATTTCAAAAAATATACTCTTGATCTTTATTAAAAAAAAAACTCCTTTGAATATAATTTGAATAGTAATTTATTTATCATCGATGTCCCCATAAGATAAAGAAGAGGAGGAAAAGAAAGAAGAAGAGACAAAAGAGGGGGAATAGGGTTGATCGATTTAGTGAATCGATTCAGAAAAATAATGATTTGACCACAAGGATAAAATCAAAATTTATTAGAAAAAAATTATTCCTATGTAATTTTTCAATAGAGCAGCATAAGATAAAAATCAAATAACATGATCTTTTTTCCCCTTATGGACGTGGACTCCAAAAATACGTCTATTAAATTGTTATATATGAATAGAATTGAATTCTTAGTAAAAAAAAAAAAAAGAAGTGGTAGGCACATTTAGTTTCATATTTATTGAGAGGAGGGGAACTTATATCTTATAAACATCAAAATCTATCATATGCACCTCTCAGGATCCACCTTAAGGGAACAAAATTGTATGTGCTCACCGAACATTCTTGTTGAACCCTTGAAGTCT
This sequence comes from Musa acuminata AAA Group, assembly GCF_036884655.1. Taxonomy (NCBI): domain Eukaryota; kingdom Viridiplantae; phylum Streptophyta; class Magnoliopsida; order Zingiberales; family Musaceae; genus Musa; species Musa acuminata. The sequence continues at coordinate 8,497,376 of NC_088351.1, forward strand.
CTTTTGGGAGCACATATAACCATGTTTAAGATGTTATATCGAGTAGGATATGATATAATTCAAATTTCAAAGATAAAATGGATCTATAATCATTAACAATCGCAACAAATTAATGATCAATTATTAATTTAGTATAAAAAAAACTTGTACTTAGTAGTGATATTGGGATAATAACAAAAATGAAATCTATTTATTATATGACCAATCGTCTAGTGTCGTACAATAGATACCCTGACATCTTATCATCACGTGATTGATGGTTCAGCATCACATTAACGACATCTAACGTTACATAGCCAATGATCTAACATTATGCAATAAATACTCTATCATTCTTCAAACGTTACAATTACATCCATTTACACTATATGTTCAAGACAATCTCAAAAGGACCAAGAAAAAGATGTGTAACAATCCCAACATTGATTGAAGTCTTCAAATAAAACAATTTTGAAGCCCCTCTCTCTCCCTCTCTCTCTCTCTCTCTCTCTCTCTCTCTCTCACTCTCATACTCCAATTCTAAAATATTTAGCTCGAAATAACTAGAGTAACTTACCTATAAAGGGATCTTATCGGGAATAAGTACGGAATAAAATTCCAAACCAAATGTATACGGATGTATTAAGATAAATCTATTATGATTGATCTAAGTTTAAACATTTTAGATAATAATTCAACTTGACAAGTCCGTACTCCATCGAGCTAGTTCGTGAACAACTCAGTTTAATGGCTGATTTGATATAACGTCGGCATTGCCAACGGATTAAAGAATCTGAAGTGATACTTCTGATGCCAGAAGTTATTTGTCTGCTTGAGCAACACCACAAGGCATGATAATAGACTAATGTTCTGCACTTGTCTGTCCACATCAGTCTTGTGTTCAACAGTTGAAGAAGAAACATTCGTTCAATTTCACGAGCTGATTTCACCCAAACAAATCCCACTCAGTCACGGATAGCCTTTTGCTATCACATAATGATAACAAGTTCGCAACACACATCAAGTTCACAACAGGAGATCAAGGGTACAAAAATTGTCAACTTTCTCCGCCACGTCCCGTTCTCATTCTTACACACGGTTACACGACAGCGTATTGAACTCTTCACAGCTTGGTTTGCAAAGGAGACATCCATAAAGTGTAGTCTTATAAGGCGATAACATGGAGCTTCGACTCCAACTAAACATAGATCTCAGTGTAACAATATTACCTTACCAAACCGAGCTTCGAATTCTAGGAAAGTTAGCGCTTGTTGTTGACCTGACTGGCCGCTCTATCGTTGGAAGTGTCCATACCATGGCACTGCTGCTCTTCCCACTGCCTACATAGTAGTCGAGAGAATAGGATTCAATGACAAACAAAAAAGTTAAATATGATAACAGATAAAATTTTTCCAACTATATGAGAAAATCTTAGAAAATCCTCTATTCTATTGAGAAAAATCCTCCCTCTTAATCTATATAAATAGGTATAAATAGGAGAGAGACATGTTAATGTATTCAAGTTAAAACTTCTTCAATAATTTTTTTTATCTTCTATTTTTTCCAATAAAATAGCAACAACACGATCAATACAAAAGAAGAAATTACAAAAAGAAAGGAATGAAAAAGAGAAAAAATGTCATGATCACATAATCTGGAAGACACCTCAACTTCTTGAAAACTTGATCTGGTTATTAGATCACATGAAAGCCAAGCTACCACCTTATTCGAGCAAATCATGTTCAGTTAAAGAAAAAACAACGGAGAGAGAAGTCACTTAGACCGACCATAGCTTGTTCAAATCCAAATTTCGTGACAGGGGATCTGATTGCACAAAGAGAATGTTAAGAGATGTAAGATTCAAGAAAGACTGCCGCTAGGAAAAATCAAGGTAGACCCTCTAAAGGAGAACATCATTGTACAATGAAAAGATTCTGTACAACGCCACAAAAGACGATAATAACAAAGATTTACCACTTCAAATACAGAGAAAGCTTGATGTCTTAAGTACGAAAGGGGTAAAGGGAACCAGAATGAGGGTCCAGAAACATAATGAACATTCATAGATTGAACCGTCCTAGCATTTATTTTCACAATCATGATCCATGGAATAAACAGTGGAAATTCACGTCTAGGACTATAACCACGCAATGACAATCATGAAAAACACTTTGCTAATTCCTTGTTCCGAGACTAAACTTCCAATATCAAGCTTAACAGATGGCACAAATGAGATACAGTAACAAATATGATAGTCTCAAAGTAATCCATGAGCATGTACATACTAGCGTTAAGCCTACCATGTCCAGAGTTCCATCGAGGCAAGTTGTGTTGAGCACTCTCCTGCCAAGCTTCCTCAAAGGCTGGTAGTTCATCTGAGGAAAAGCAAATTGCGAATAAGATGTAACATACAAAACAGAAGAGAGAAGACAATCACCCAGTGGTGCTGGATGAACCTTCATCGAGGTTATGGAATGTCTGCAACATGTCCACCCTCCCATCCAAACTCAGTTTTCTTGTTACCGTGTAGCCCTGCAAAACCGATACCACCACTGAGTTTAGTGATAATGATCACATAAGCACTTCTTTGAACAAACAACACACGATCAGGAGCACAACAAGGCTTGTAAGAATACACACTTTATGACCGATTCCACGGGATATCCTGTGAATCGCTTTACCAGTAGTAGCATCAGCTTCCTTGCTCTCTTCCGCAATTACCTGTCAAAGAATTAGGCAGGGGTGAGTTTGGCTTATGAACAACTAAACCAAAGCCTCCACTACCACGCACTGACTGCAACTCAAAAAGTCTGCAGATTTACATTGAAAACATGATTTACTTACTCCATCACCACCGGTTCTCCTGACTGTAGATGAAGCATAATACGCTCCGTTTGGACCACCATAAGTCACAGATAAGCTGCGAAAAGCATAGCTACCACCCTGTGGCAGCATTGTTTTTGAACGGCTGAAGTCATTCCTGAGGTGATTGTGTCTGCTTTTGTTCCCTGTGTATACAGAATGAAGTGAGAAGCTGTTCCATCGACTGCTATACCAACTTAAGATGCCAAAAGGAGGATTCAATTAACGCAGCAAGAAACTAATAGAGAAAAATACCTTCTGCTGCTTCGTCGGGATCCTGAACATAGGGTTGTTTCTGTTTCCTCGACCTAGAAGGTCTTCGGACGCTCTTCCCCTTCACCTTATCCGCGTTCTCTCCCTGGTCTTCACCATCAGAAGATAGCTCCTCAATGATTGGCCGTGTTGATTTACTTGCTGGGGGAGGCTGATCCAGAAATCCGGGATCGCTCCTCTCTCTGAAAGGGCTTACTTGATGAGCAAACCTGCTACCACCGGGAACGAAGCTTGGTCCGTCCCCAAATGACCGACTGAAGAAAGCGTCATCGAAAGTACTCCTACGGCCAAAGAAGCCAGACCTCAAGCTCCCCGGTCTTCCGAGGACACTAAGCCCGGCAAATGAGTCACCGATACCAAAGAAATCATCTACATCAAGTCTTCTCCTCTGCATTTCCGCAGTGCAACTCCTGCAAATAAGAAAAATACATTACATACATCTCAAAAAAACAGATATTAGTCATTCAGAACACGTCCAAAAGCAAAACTTGGCGACGGTTTCGTAGTTTTCAGAAAGAAAAAAAAGTTACTTTTCGTGATCACCAAACAGCAATCACACGAAACAGATCGATTGAATGATTTGCAAAGAGCCCCCTATGTCCTACATAAAACGAACAACATCATTCTCCAACATAAGCACATGCAAAACCAAAAACAAATCAGCAAAAGGGAGCCGCAACAGAAGCTCTAAAAGAATCGCAGCATTAGGGAATCAAAACAGTGAGCTCTTGGAAGCCCTTCCTTGCAAACCGAGCCAATGCACGGAGTAAAATCCCATAGCTCAAAATCAAGTTTACTGCCCGGGCAGGCAGTCGTACCGAACAAATGCCCGTGAAACGAACGAAACGACGCCGTTCCGATCGGTTTAGTTCTCCCGAAACCACTATCGATGAAGAAAAAGGAACGACAGAAAGCCACCTTTGTTTTTGCTTTATGGGCGTGCCATCTTTCGCTATCTTCGGCTTTATGACCGCGAGGAAAGAGATCGGGCTGTCAAAATCTGTTCATCGCGCGGCAAAGGCGGTGGCCGAATCATCCAGAACCCCACACCATCACCCACGGTTTCCCAATGCATACTCTTCTGACGCAATGACACGATGCCCGCTTCTCCACCGGTCTTGTGGCTGGCCGTATTTGTGGGTCCCTTTTCTGTACGCTGCAGGAATCCGCGTCGCGGGTATGAAAACATACTGCTAATACTATTTTTCTCTGATGGAAAAAAAAAAAGGTATAACAGTAGAATTACGTAGCACTATTATAATAAATTTACATAACTTGTTTAGGGTTAAAATCTATTTTAATTTTTTTAGTTTATTCATTCTCAAAAAAATCTTTATATTTTTAAAAATTATCATAATTTTTTCCCATCTAATTAATTAGAGTCCACTTATAAGATATATTGACAGATAATAAATTATTAATATAATGATATATATAATTTAAATTAAAAAAATTAAAATCTAATTTAACTCATTTGATTTTAATAATAGATCACTTTGTAGTATATTTGTGTCTAAAATAATCTATATATTTTATAAAACATAATATATAAGTTCTTTCATCAAGTCTAAATTAATAAATGTTAGAAACCACTTACGTTGTATATTAACTCATAATAAATCATTAATATTATGATATGTATAATTTAAATTAAAAAATAAGATCACCATTAATGGTGGAATAAGACGTCATTGTGGAAAAAATCACCACTACTATTACTGAATCGCTACTGTTTAGCCCTGAATACTTCGATTTCTTCTTTTCTAAATGTCAAGGCTACCTCTCTGATGACGAGCTCATGAACTTCCAATCCTACCTCAAGTGTATATGCTTCGACCAACCAGACATTATGCACTAAATGGTCTCCTAGTCCCTATTTCTCCTCTTGGATATCTTTGTCTTCATCACTTCCCACTTCGTCCTCTCCTGCACCCTCATTGGTTATGCCTACGACATGGTAGTTTAGCTCTCTCTTACTTCCACCTCTTCCCTCTCCTATCTTTGTCTATTTGCCTTCGCTTGCCACCATGGCCTCTATTGTTTCTTTTTCCTTGACAAGTTGTATTTTCATCCTTTTTTAAACTTAAATTATATATGTCATTATATTAATAATTTATTATGAGTCAACACGCCGTAGACTTTAATGTATATTAACTCGGACTTGACAAGAGGGGTTTATATGATATGTTTTTTAAAATATATGAGTTGTTTTAGATATGAATAAATCATAAGGGCTTAAATGGTTCATAACAAACACCATAGGGCTAAAATGATTATTAAATATATTTTAAACTTAAATTATATATATCATTATATTAATAATTTATTGTGAGACAACATATATATATAGTCTCTAACATTTGTCAATTCATATTTTACAAAAGGGACTTATATGCTATGTTTTTAAAATATATGAGTTATTTTAAATATAAGTAAATAATAAGGGCTTAAGTAATCCATGATCAAAACTATAAAGGTTAAAATGGATCTTAATATTTTTTAATTTAAAATTTAAATTAATTGATGTTAAATTGGTTTTTATTTTTTTAATGAATGTTAATGGTCAAAGGGTATAAAAAAATTTATAATGATAAATAAGCTATTATAAACTTTGCAAGGCTAGCGTGGAAACAAGTTTTCAATTAAAATTCTCTCTTACAATTTATGAAATTCTCTCTTAGACTTGAGTTTAGTATGCATGTTTTTAAAATATGTAAAAATAGCATGAATATCATATTACACAATGTTCTTTACCTTCTTTTATCACTTATAATTTGTAAATGATATATTAATATTCTTCAAAAATAATATACGTTTTTACAAGTTAATAATATTTTTATTTTATTTTAGATTCTGCTTAAAAATTTTAATTTCTTTCAAATTCAATAACCACTATGATCAGTAATTACAAATATGAAGTTATTTAATGAACGTAAACGGCAGAGATATGTAAGAGGAATTCAAAATCCAAACACATGGACTATCACTGTTATTCGTATACTTTGCTGTAGTTTCTTAAATCCATTTCGTAACATATTTCCTTAAAAAAAAAAAATCAAATAGGTCGACTATCATCAGTTTCAAGTCCAAAGGTGATTCCATAAGAACAATGAACAATTGATTCTTCAAGAAACTAAATTCATTTCATAACATCAAACTGCGTACAAAACAAAACTCTAAACAGAAAACATATCGTGATCCATAAAACGTACAGAGAGGTCAGATGTTATCCCTCGAGGGAGACAAGATGCATCACTTGATGTTACACATCAAAATTAGCTAGTTTGAGCTCTAAAATATTTGTAAGACCTCAGTACAGAACACAAAACAAGGTGAAGCAGCGAAGCCTTCATTCATCCACCATCGCCTTGCTCCGCCTGTAACCACCTCACTGATATAAATCATTCACAGCAGAAGCAGCGGCCCCCTGCCGATGCTTAGGCTATAATGAGAGATCAATCTAAGTTTATTTTTCATCGGGTTGCGAATTATCCGTCCGGTTCTACCTGGATCACAGTTGAATCGCCCTTGGGGCTCTCCGCGGCTTGCGCCGCCGCTCCCATCACCCTTGCCTGTTTCTGAATCACCAGCGTAGACACCCGCCCGCTGAAGTTGGTCGACGCCAGCAGGTCCCCGATGACCCCCAGCTCCGGGTACTCTCTCCACAACAACATCCCAGCCGTCAACCGCGAATCCGACCCCTCCCTCCGTCCCACGATCAACAGGCTGAACTCGGGGCTCGTCTCGCGGATCACTGCCACCGTCCCTTCCCCATCCTTCACCACCTCCTCCCTGTACACCACCCGCTTCCCGTCCAGCTTCTCCTGCTGGAACTTCTCCACCATCTTGTCGTCCATCCTTTCCTCCGGCCCAACCTCCCGCAACTCCTTGGGGGGGAGGAACCGCACCACCGTCAGCTCGATGGCCGCGTGTTTCGTCATGCGCACGCCGCAGGCCAGCGCCTCCCGGTCGTCGGCACCGCCCAGGAAGTAGACCGCCACGCGGTGAAGCAACGCCCAGCGGTCGGATAGCCCGTTGTCGACGAGGATGCCGACGGAGCAGGGCGCGTAACGGAGCACGTTGACGTTGACGGCCTGGATGGGAGGGCTGACGAAGCTGATGCTTCCGTCGGCAAGAACGTTCTTGTGGAAGGGGAGGATGATGAGGGTGGCCTTCTTGTCGAGGGCGAGGGAGCAGATATCGTCGTGCATGGTGCTGTAAGGGGAGATGCAGAAGTAAGGGAGGACCGACACGCCGCTCGAGTATTGCCGCTCGAACAGCCGGAAGGCATTGACAATGTGGTCGGTCTCTGAGAGGGCAGTGGCTGAGGAGGAGAAATTCTTTTGCCACTTGTGGGGGAGTAGGACGGTATCGGTCCGGCCGACGAGCTGGATGAGGTGGATGAGGTAGGCGCAGATGGGGGAGTCGCGGGAGGGGCCGGCGGCCTCGAGGAGGGAGATGATGGGTTTGACGTTGTCCTGAAGGTGGATACATGCAAGGACGCGGAGCTCGTCGCCGGGCTTGGCGTGCTCGAGAGTGCGGCGCTTGTGAGCCACGTAGCGATCCTCCGGGCGGTACAGGTACCTGATCAGGGGGGCGCTGGAGCCGCCCAAGATGATAATGGTGACGACGATGACGCTGAGTTCATCCGGTCCCACGAGCTGCGGTGACATGCATCAACAAAAACAGACTCTGGTTAGCGTAGGCAGTGCGAATGGGGGTTGGATGACTTGTGTGATGGCGATGGGATTGAGAATAATAGTATTAAAATGGTGGTGGTGCATTTAGAGTCGTGATCTTAGAATTTAGTGACCTATATGTACGTTGTGAGGAGAAGTCTTTAATCAACAAAAAAACTAAACAGAAATCACTAAATCGTAGAAGAAAGATGAGGCAAGTGTTTTCCGCCCCTAATCAACGTGCATGCATGCATGCATGCTTGCGCTTGGAGTCTGCGTACGCACGAAGTGCTCCGCCCACACGAGGACGGCATATACTTCATTGATGCCCTTGGTTGCCAGCATCAGCCCAAGGGAGATGGTTTCCCGGGGCGACATCCTGCAGTAGAGGCATGGCAGGATCACCCCCACGAACTTGGACAGTACGATCACCAACAAATACGTTTCGAATAGCCACCAGCTACTGGCGTCGGCCAATACTGTCAGGTCCGCCCTCATTCCGGCAAAAGCCATGCTCAACGGCAGCAGCATCCCCAACACCAAACAGTCCATGCGCTCCGCCAGCGTGGCCCCCAGCGGAGGTCCCCCCGGCAGTACCAGCCCGAAGAAGAAGGGCCCCGCTGTGAGGTCGAACCCGATCATCTGGCACAACATACCGGACGCCAGCGCCATGGATATCACCGCCACGAAGCTCGGCTGGTCCAGAAGTGCCCCCTCCGGCGTCCGTCTTATGAGCCAGAGCACGATCGGCCTCATGACGAACAGGATGAGTACCAGTAAGGCCAAGAAGGATGCTAGCATCATTAACCCCCGTAGCGGGGAACCGACGTTGACGCCCTGTAGGTACGTGACCAGGATGACGCTGGCGAACGCGTGCAAGATGGAGGTGATGAGGGTGGCCGACATGGCGAGGCGGCCGAGCTTGGAGGTGAGGAGGTTGAGCTCGCTGAGGAGGCACGACAGGACAGGATACGACGTCAGGCACCATGTGTCGGTCAAGAGGATGAGCAAGTTAGACTGTTCGTATCGGAGAGGGATCTTGGGCTTCAAGAACAAGGTGGCGAGGGAGACAGATGCGATGGGAAGCAGGGTCGATAGAAAACCGACGGCCACAGCCTTCTTGCCAACCTTGGGAATCACACCAAGGTCTGCCTTGACGCCGATCACAAAGAAGAACAACATGTAGGAAGTGATGGATATGGTGACCACCTCCTGATAGTGTTCCGGCGCTACGACTGAGCTTCCGAACGCCTTATTTCGGCTTAGGACGTTGGGGCCTAATATAATGCCCGCCTGCATCACATCAACAAGAAAATGCAAATAATTCATGCGCGCGCGCGGCACATAAGGCGGAGATCATGTCGGATTTTGATTACCTACCACGATCTGAGAGACGTGGAGGGGTTGGCCGAGTAGGCGGAGGACGGCGTGCGTCAGCTGATAGATGACGAAGACGACAAGGATCTGGTAGATGAGGGTGGGCAAGGTGAAGTGGAGGGGGTTGTCGCCGACCCAGACGCCTGCCGAGGTCGTCATGACGGTTCGGTGACAAAAGAGGGGGTTGGGTCGCCCAGGTGCATAGCCGATGAAGTTTTGCCCTCCCGGGGTGGCCATCTTGCTTGAGAGAGAGAGAGAGAGAGAGAGAGAGAGAGAGAGAGAGAGAGAGGAGAGATGCCAAGAGGTGGGAGGAGGCTATGCAGTATTCGGGGAGGAACGGTCAGCGTCATCTGATGGTGTTGCTCGTTTGACGATGTAGTAACGATCGAAAGTTGACCAACGACCCGGACCTATTTCCAAAATTGTCAATTTTCATTAATTAAAAAAAAGGGGTCAAATTGGTTGCATGTGAGGACATTTGGCGGCCCCGAAAAGCACGTAGATGAAGCATAGACTGCGGCGACTCGGTGACGGTTAAAACTGTGGCGCGGAAGATATTCGACGGAATGCGTGTGAAAAACGTCGTCACCTGGAACTCGATCCTCTCCATGCGCATGAGGGCAGGGGATTTGGAGGCCGCTCGTGAGATGCCCGTAAGAGATGTCGTGTCCTGGAATTTGATCACATCAGGGTACGTCAAGGCTGGCGACATGGACGGTGCGGCTGAATTATCATTCCATTTGCATGGCGGAGAGAAATCCTATCTTTGAGGAAATGCCTGCAAGGAGTAATGTTTCTTGGATTGCGATGATATCTGGGCACACGAATTCTTTCCGACCAACTAGTTGGGATCTCTGGCGTCCCAACGGGTTTAGGTAACTGAAGCTGAGAGACATGAGATTTGACTAATCCTCCATCTCAACTTGTTGCATTTTCTGCACCGTTGTAGCATCTACTTGTGTTGTGTATAAGCTGAGATACATGAGTTTATACACAACATATTCATATCACATTTTCTTCTATCAAGTGTTTATTAATTACTATTTGCAACAGTGTCGTTGGCTATTCTAACACCACGGTTTATAGTTTGGGAGTTAATAAATTGAATGGTTGTGATGATCTGATTTGACTAGATAAGTGATCATTAACTTTGTTAATCTTGATCATATTAAACTACTACTTCAAAATGTTTAAGCTATCTAGTCCTTATCTAGTGCATTAACGTATAGGCTCATATAGATCTCATAAGTCTACTCAAGCAGAGACTAAATTGGTGTATTACTATTGTGTGTATAAACTTTAGTTTTCTTAATTTTCAAGACAATGTCTGCATTTACACTATGCATTATTAATCTCGTTTACTTTAAAAAAAAAATCCCTTTTTAAAGTAAATAATATAATTTTAAAATTATTGTTAGAAAAATGAACATTACAGTTTCGTACAGCTATTGATTTTTTTTTTCAAAATTCAAAACCTTCCCTGTTTTAGTAAAATTTTAGATCATCGATACAAGCTCGACAGACTTTATAATCAAACCCTATGGATAATTATCATCGTCATGGTCGAGGTTGACCACTGTACACCGTAAATGAGCGCATATCTCCAACTACGGAATACAGAAAAATATTAGCATAATTAAATAGGATTAGAAATATATATATTATTGAGATAGTTATATAGCCAAGATGGCTAGTTTTGCTAAAACTTCCAAATCCATCCGCCTTTTGATGTTGAAAATAGTATCTGTTTGAGACTGTTGAAGTAACGTAGTTAATCTTCTTGTTCAGGGGAAAAAAACACTGCAGATGAGACATCCTAGATTTATAAAAGATAAATAAATTATTATTTTATTATTCATAATATATAAAATAAGTTTTTTTATTTTTTTTATTTAAATCCTTATCTTTACCATAATAAATATTTTATTAATTTAAAAATAATCATATCTTCTTGGTAGGATAAAAAAAAATCTCTTTTACTCGCACCTCAAATCTATTTTAGAGTAGTGAATTATTCTATAAATAAATAAATAATAAAAAATATATTAACAATCAATAGAAATGTATAAAAAAATTATAAAAATAATATTTAATAAATTCATACATCAGAAAAAAAAAAAGATAATACTTATATAATAAATAAAATCATGCATCAATTATATATAACACATACATAATAGTCTGATAACAAAGACGTACATAACGCATAATAGTGCATCATCGTAATAACGGATGGAGAGACATACTCCATCCCTCCCAACAATAAATGAAGATAACCCATATCACACTCTCAATAGTGGATGAAGTGATATATCTCATTTACCTAAGTGGGAATATGTTCATTGCAATAGTAACTGGAGGAACCATCTAACCATCATATCTAATGGCCCACTAATCTCAAAATGGAATCATCCTACTTACCCTCAATAGAGATACATAAATAACTATGATTATTTATTTATATTTATTTATTTATGCATGTATCTAAGAAATAGTATGATAAAATATTATGAGAGACAATGCTTGATATATGATATGTTAGACTATGTCCATTAGTGGCTCCACACTATGATAAGATTATAGCTCCTTTTATATGTTATACTTTCAATATGTACTACTAGTATAGTCACATGTAGTATAAAAATTATATCAATATCATAAATTAAAAAAAATAATGAAACTAATAATCATTTTCAAATGATACTTTCAAATAAAATATTTTAATTTTATCAAATCATAAAGACATGAAATATCAATCTTTCAATTATCGTTAATCAACCAAAACATTAATTGCAATGATCTAGTTAAATTAAACCAAACTCAATTCATCTAATACATAATACATAATGAAACTAACCTCAAATCCAATCCTTGTAGAATTGGTTTTGAATCACCCTAGATTGGTCTAATTTAAATTTGATTGATTTTAATTAGGTTGAGTATGTTTAAACTAGTCAAATTAGCTTAAAATCATTATAAACCAACTTGAATCAATTAAACATGTATGATTCAATCAATTAACGAGCTTATGCTAATAAAAATTGAGGAAACTGGATTATGTCATAAAGTATTAGCTCAAATTGAATTGACCCACATGAGTTTTAGAAGTATCACGTGCATGCAATCTCAAGCAATAGGTTGGGTTAAGGTTTATTAGGCTGGATAGAGAAGCGACGATGTGTCCAATGCCAATCGTATAGTTTAGCGAGCCTAACTTCATGAACTGGGTTGAGCCTCATTCATAAGTTGGGCTGAGCCTTACCACGGTAACGCTTAACTCATGGGTCGGGTCATGCTTAGATACATAAGTTGTGATAATATTTGATCATATAGATTGGGTCATGTTTAGCTACATAGGCTAGATCATGTTTGGCCACATAGGTTAAGACATACCTTGTCACGTGGATTGGCTCTTACTTGACCACATGAGTTAGGTTATATATGACCGCATGAGCTAAGTCATGCATGATCATATAGGTTGGATTATACTTATTGAAAAATATAGGATGACAACACATGTGCAGTAGTAGAAACTACATGTATAAGAAGATTGATGCGCAAAAACTTGAGAAACAAAAAAACTACATCTATAAGAAGATTGTGTTACTTAGGGAGATCATATATCCCTGAATTACTGTAGATCTATAGAAGAGGATGAATAAGGTTAATTATCATTCTCTCTAGCAATGATCCACATGACAGGGGCTGCGAAGACACTTCTCAAATATTTGCTCGTACTATACAATCAAGAAGGGCCAACTCTTTTTGCTATCAATATGCCCCAAATAGGGGCTACAAGTTGAGGAGGAAAGGAGAAGAGGATAATAGGAAGTGGTAGCTAAAAGGGGTCTAGCCTATGACCCTTTGGTTTTCTCCTATTTATAGAGGCCTCCGATTAAATAAACCCTAATGGATCTTGCCATATTGAGTATTGGATCTTCATTCAACTATCCAAGTATATTAGATTAGTGGATCTCTATCCAATAATCTTTCATTGGCTCTTATTGGATCTTATTTACATGATCTAATAATTCAGAGGCTTATTGGATATCCAATAAGATATGGACTCTAGCGGATATATTATATCCGAACATCTACTCGTCGTAATATCTATCATATGTGTGTAACCCTCTAGACTTAATATCGAGCTAGTCATGAGTTATACCCTTCGGAACTCCTGGCTTAGTGAATTATTATCCCTATAATAATTCACTCGATTTATCGACTACGGACATACTAAGCCACTACACCACAGTTCCTAAATGATATAGGGGAATCCAATCATTTGGATCTATCTATCATCAGTTGTCTTGTACTTATATTCCCTCATCCATATAATATCCTAGAGATCGTACACTGGATATGGTGTTGTTAAGCTCATATGGTTTTTCCTCGAGTCGCACTCTAATCGATTTCTTCCGAAGAATTTTTTTTCTCTTGATCCGAATGACCTTGGCTATGGATTTGTCTGAGCAAGAACATATAAGATATTCCTCTCATAATACCGAGAGTGGATAATCCTCTATCGACACTCAATAGCCATCGTAAGGTTCGTTACCACTCCCGATGACCATTTGTACTAGATTTGGAACTTCCAAACCTATAAGTTCGTTATGAAAGAGTGGAGTATTTATACAGGTATCCATTATATCTCAAGTCTAAGGACAAATACACCAGTGAGATGACAGAATCACTATATGATAATGAGGCATCATCAACCATCTAACATTCCGTGAACGGATCAATCAGTCAATTGTCATTTGTTGTCTAATGTATGTGTTGAGATAAGTGTGCAGGATTAACTACGATGAAAGTAAGACATGCAGCAGGAGTTGCGCCGGAGTCATGACAATGATCACGTTGGGAGTTCGAGAGCTCGACGGAAGTTCGGACAATCGTCGGAGGTTCTGCGGGAACAAAACCGAGAAGTCCAGAAGCTTGCCAAAGGAGCTCGTCGAAACTTGCCAAGTGGACCGTCGCAGTCCAGGAGTTTGCCGGAAGTCCGCAGGAGCATCACCGAGGGTTCATCGGATGATCGACGGAAGTTCGCCGGAAACTCGTCGGAAGAAGCGAGTGACGCACCGAAGCAAGCTGCAGAATATGTCTTAGGAAATAATTGTAGTTAGCACTTTGATTAAGTTAGAAATGGGAGGTGATCCCATTAGCTTAATCCTGGGGCAATTGGGCCCCTGAAAAAACTCAAATTTGGTCGAATGGTTCAGCCCATTCGGACCCAGGTTGCTGTGGGAGGTACAACCGCCCAGGCAGGGAGGTAGCACCGCCCAGGCTATGTCTCCCAGTGAGACTGGGAGGTGCAACCGCTCCAGCCAAGAGGTGGCACCGCCCCGGGCTCAGTCTCCGAGCGAGACTGGGCGGTGCAACCTCCTCTGTCAACAGGTAGCACGGCCAGAGCTCAAGTTTCGAGCTCTGCCAGGCGGTGCAACCTCTCCAGTCAGGCGGTGCAACCGCCTGAGCTCGGTCTTCGAGCTCTGGCAGAGAGGTGCAACCGCCCCTTACAGAGGTGGCACCGCCCAGAGGCTCAGTCTTCGAGCTCTGCCAGGCAGTGCAACCGCCCCAGTTAGGAGGTGCAACCGCCTGATCCCGGAATTCCGGGATTTGATCGTTTTGAGCTTCAAATTTGAACTGGGTTGGGGCCTATAAATACCCCACCCATTCAGCACTGAAGAGATACTGACCTACACTGAATTCTTGATCTTTTCTGTGATTCTAAGAGCTCAAATTTGTGTAAAGTCCAAAAGTTCTCCTCTTTCTGTTCTTCAAGTCTTGAGTTGTAAAGAGATGAGAGAAAGGTTCTGTAAGGGTTGTTTCCTGAGCCCGTCAAAAGGAGTGAAACTATAAAAGGGCAGTTGGCCTTCGCCTATTGAAGGAAGGCCTCTAGTTGACGTCGGTGACCTCGTCGGTGGAGGAAGCCAAAAATGGAGTAGGTCAAGACTGACCGAACCACTCTAAATCTCTGGTTTGCTTTTATTTTGAGCACTTTATCATTATTGCAAACCTCCTACATAGCTACTGCTCTCTGCGCTTTTACGAACAAGTTTCTAAGTTCTGATCTTTCCGAATATGCATTCAGACGTAAATCGGTGTTTTCGTACGATCTTTACATTGCAGTTTACATTTATGTTTTGATTCTATTTATAACTGCAAACTGTCTTCTACGCTTTTACGAACGAGTTTCTTTGCAGTTTACGTTTACGTTTTGATTCCATTTATAACTGCAAATTGCCTTTTGCGCTTTTACGAACGAGTGTTTGAGTTCAGATCTTTCCGAATCTGAGCTTAGACGCAATCTGCGCTTAGACGCAAACTGCGCTTAGACGCAATCTGAGCTTAGACGCAAACTGCGCTTAGATGCAAACTGCGCTTAGACGCAATCTGCATTTAGATGTAAACTACGCTTAGACGCAAACTGCGTAAACTACGCTTAGATGCAAACTGTGTTTAGACGTAAACATCACTTAATCATAAGTAATCTTAGAATCGGCTTTTGCATCAAAATAGTTTTTATCGAACGAACGCAGCTTTCGTTTTTAATCGCTGAAAGATTTCCGTTGCACTAATTCACCTCCCCCCCTCTTAGTGCTCTCGATCCTAACATGAATTAGATCATTAATTCATCAATTAATATCATCATCAAAATTGAGATTCAACAATAAGAATTAAAATATTTTAGAAAATATAACATATCGCAATGTATTCGAATTATTTTAGTAATATCTTCTTAGATTTTTGTTTCTGAATCAATCAAGTTATCTACGTTTGTGTTGGACCATTTTGTAATTTAAGATTACCAGGAGAGCGCATCTGTAAATTCGTCGGTCTCTCGCCACATAAAAGTAAACCCTAAGCCTCTTTCTTGAACGCGCAGGAGTGTGAGACGAAAAAAAAGGCGGCGTCGTAGAGAAGGCAGAGAGGGGTACGGTTGTGGTCTTCCTTCACGTATCATCTATTCGTCAGGCCTCCATCTCCGATCTGACGATTTCTAGTGTTAGGTCTTTGCTTCGGTTTGTTCAGCATCGAAACCATGGCGGCGGCGGCGGCTTACGGAGCGATGAAACCGACGAAGCTGGGGCTGGAAGAACCCCAGGAGCAGCTTCACCGCATCCGGATCACCCTCTCCTCCAAGAACGTCAAGAACCTCGAAAAGGGTACGCCATGCCTATGACCTTTAGTTGGGTTCTTTAATCTTTTCTTTGACTAATTTCGCCCCTCCTGATCGATTTTGGTGGTTCAGTTTGTGCAGATCTGGTGAGGGGAGCGAAGGACAAGCGGCTGACCGTCAAGGGTCCCGTGAGGATGCCCACCAAGGTCCTCCACATTACCACCAGGAAATCTCCCTGTGGTGAAGGTATTGCACCCTTCCCTTCTCAGAGCTTCTTCGATCTTACCTTTAGTTCATGAGACCGTGTCCTAAACAGTTGCTTCCTTCAAGGCATTGTGTCGGTAACTTGGTGGCCTCAAGTATGATGTTCATTTCTGTTTATGTCTTCATTGAGATATATGTTGGTATTTCAAGGTTTCTTCTTGTTTAAATGAAACACGAGAGGCTGAAGTCATGCTTCTCAGTTTTTTCTTGTTTAATTGAAACATGAAGAGACAGACATTATGTTTCTGATATTTTTTATTTGCTTAAAGGAAACATGAAGAGGCAGTCATTATGCAGTCATTATGCTGAGTTAGCCTTATGTCATTCAATGAAGTGGATTGTTCAAATGCAACTTGGAGGCTGGAAAGTGTCTTTTATGTATCCAATTTATATTTTTCATATAAACCATTAATATCGTGGATGCTTCCTTACAGTTAAAAACAAAAGATCAAAGTTTCATTTCACGGTTGGGTTTCTTGTATGTGGTTGCCAGTAGATGATTTGACTGTAAAGATGATGATAAACAAAGACACTTTTACTGAGCATTTTCTCTTATGAAGTCTCAACAAATCGAGCTTTTTAAAACTGATGCTCAGTCTAACTATCTATTTTGGCTTTCTACGGAATATTACACTTGGAGTACCTGATGAAGTATTTTGGAGGTTTTAAGGTTTTTTGTGATTTGGTTAGAAAGATGACTTCAGTGCACTTTTGAGAGCCTCTTCCTATATTGACAAATTGACTGTCCTGCAGAATTTCATTTTTTTTGCAACTTCCGAGTGTATGTATGGCTCACGATTTGGATGCAGTTCTGTTCTTACCCATTAAAATGTTGGTCTTATTAATTTACATGGTGATGTTTTGTTGTTTGGCTATGCTGCTGAAGGTTTATGGCTGTGCTTTAGGCATGTTATCTGATTCCCATCATCTTTTTGTGTTTGCTTTGTAAATTTGCTGAGTTTGATGGTGATGTTATTGCAGGAACCAATACATGGGATCGGTTTGAGCTACGCGTGCACAAGAGGGTGATTGATCTTGTCAGTTCTTCTGAGGTTGTGAAGCAGATAACCTCCATCACCATTGAACCTGGTGTGGAGGTCGAAGTAACAATCGCAGAGCCATAAATTGGTTTATTTAATTATCTTATGACAGTATACCTTTAGCTTATCAATGTTTTTAACAGGCAAGTAAACTCTGGTTTCAGGAGGGTTTTCCAAAGCCATCTTCCATTGTCTTCTGTTTGAGATCTATTCCATTTTTAAGTCACAATTTGGTTTACTAAATTTTTTTGAGCCTCTTTTATCTCCTGAGGCAAATTGCTCATCGCATAATTTTTACCCAATATTTATATGTTTAGTCCTTAAGTTTCTGTGCTTTCGACAAAAATCTTTGTTTAATGAGTTGCTGGATACGATGCATACGACAGTTGTTATGTTACTGTTGAATCCACTCTTATTCTGTGGTCATGTTACTGTTGAATCAAGAAACTGGTCGAACAGCTAATAATAATTCGTCAATTTTGAGTTATAATTCGAAGATTTATGGCAGATTAATTTGTGTTGCAAAAGTTAGACCAGCGTCTAATTTTTATGTTGTATATATACTTGTAGCAGATTTTAGACAGACAGGCGTCTAAAATCTGCATGCTGTGTAGATTATCTGTTATTATTTGCGGATGTAATCTGTAAGTGGTTCTACCACAGTCATCGATCTCACTCCCCTTAAAATCTTAATTGTCAATATTTGAGCTTCGTATGGAAGTCACATGGAAATAGCTGTGAATCACATGGAAATCAGAGAGAAACAACGACATGATGAGAAAAAACGGGCTTCGTCCCTGTCGGAGCCTCGTATTCGACTCGGGGCGTACTACACTGATCAAGAGACTACATGCTGTAGGCAAATAATTCGGTCCGTTTTATTTCTAAGATCGTTACACGGCTCGTATCTAAAAGAATACTAGGTCTATTATTGCATTCTGCGTCACTCACGTGTCATTATGCTGTCAACAAAGTTCGACACCATGGAATCCTAAATAGATGTCAAAGTTGGGTATCCTAGAGAGTCCATCATCGTCGGTGTGGTGGCTTAATTAATAGGCTTATAAATAGAGGAACGACAGCAACGGAGGAGGGGTAAGTATGGGTACCCATTATACTCCGCCCACCACCTTTCTACTTCTCTTCGTTTTGGGTTTCTTCCTAATGGAAGCTCTCGGAGACGAAGCATCAACCAAGGTGAGTGTACCTCTACCATCTCGGTGTTTGATGTGTATGCATCAATATATCAATGGTCTTTCCTAAATGACAATAAACGGTGCTTTGCTGCTGTGAAGCTGTACATTGTGTGTCTTGAAGAGCGGCAACACGAAGGTCCGGAGCTTGTGACCGCGTCCCACCATGAGATGCTGTCTTCTGTGTTGGGGAGGTATATGTTCTCCATCCAACTTCGTCCTCATCTGCTATATGCTTCCTTGCTTACGGGTTAGTTGGTGCACTTGTTTCAGCGAGGATGCGGCATTCAATTCAATCGTCTACAGCTACAGATACGGCTTCTCGGGCTTTGCAGCCAGGCTTAAGGAATCCCAAGCAGATCAAATTGCAGGTCCTTAACACATATATCTAATGTTGTGCGCTTCAGGTGCACGAGTTTATGAGACCAAACTAAGAAATTAATTTATAAGCGATGCTTCCAAAGACTTCGGTTATTGGTTGAGCACACGATGATGAAGGGTTGCATTGTCGTTTCGTACTAGTCTTGCCGGAAGTAATGAGCATCGAACCTAGCCGCGCATTTCGTCTGCAAACTACGCGAAGCTGGGACTACCTTGGTCTAGGTTATCAGCATCACCAACCGCCAGGACTACTTGAGAGAGGCAAGGAAGGCGACGGGATCCTCATTGGAGTTGTGGACACAGGCAAGCATCAGCAATTCTTCAGCTTATTGGGTAATTGTCAATTCATCTTCTTGGCTTAACCTTATATAGGCATCTGGCCGGAATCGAGGAGCTTTGACGACAGTGGTTATGGCCCTGTACCATCGCGTTGGAAAGGAACGTGTGACGCTGGCGTAGGAGGCCCCATCAGGTGCAACAAGAAGATCATCGGTGCAAGATACTACAAAGATGCCGTCGATCCATCCAGGATCAGCCAAGACGAATACGAGTCTCCCCGGGACGCCGTTGGCCATGGAACGCACACAGCTTCCACCGCAGCAGGCTCGTTGGTGAGTTTTGCGAGCTTCCAAGGTCTCGGTGCCGGTACAGCGAGAGGAGGCGCTCCTCGAGCGCGGCTAGCAATCTACAAGGTGTGCTGGAAGATGACAGGAGGTGGGGATCGATGCGAGATGGCGGACGTACTAAAAGCCATAGATGACGCGGTGGATAACGGGGTGGACATCTTGTCACTGTCGATCAGTGGGTATGGTTATTTTCCGGCGTCACTAGGCGCGGTAAGGAAGGGGATAACGGTGGTCTTCGCTGGGGGCAACAATGGCCCGGTTCCTCAAACAATCAACAACGCGGTGCCATGGGTCATCACGGTGGCTGCCAGCACTATCGATCGCTCTTTTCCGACCGACATAATCCTTGGAAACGGACCAACTCTGGTGGTACGTACGAGCCCGTGTATCTCTTACCAGATATTGATCGACTTGAAACTTATAATCTTCATCAATTTGTTCCTAACTGAAGGGACAATCAATGTGCTACGCGTCCAGTGCAGGATACAAAGAACTTGTACCTTTTGACAGGTAACGACTGCCTATTACTGTTGTCTTCTTTGCTTTGGATCTCTTTTCACACGTCTAAGAAGAGGGCAAACAGTAACGTGTACATGTAATCCGTTGTAGTTGCTCAGTGGTGCCTCAATCTCTCACGCAATTAGCAGACAAGATTGTGTTATGCTTTGATCGTGCAAATGCTGCCGCCGTCGATGCTGCCGGTGAGACCTCCCAGTTGCTAGCGAGATTGTGGCAAGCCGGAGCAAGGGGAGCTATTATTGCACGATTCCCGCGCAGCATCCTCCCAGACTGCAGCGGCATTACATGCGTCCTCGTGGATTATGATGTAGGCGAACAGATAGCCAACTATGCCAGTGTGGAAACTGCAAGGTCTGTTTCCTCGATTTCCATTCTGATCCCCACCCGCCCCGTGCAGTTAATTTGGGAGTCTGACCACGGATAGATTGACAGTAGGAGAATCCCCATGGTGCGTGTGAGCCCTGCATCCAACATCGTCGGGAGCCAAGTGATGTCGCCGAGGGTGGCAGCTTTCTCCGCAAGAGGGCCGAGTACAAGCTATCCGGACTTAGTGAAGGTATGTATGCAGCTATAGTTTTGTCTCTGTTCATGTTAATTATGAAGTCTCCTATAATAGATTGCAAAACGGACCCCTCCCACATCTAAAACTTTGAGAAGTAAAATCATCCTCTGCTTGAAAGCAATGATAAAACCAACCATAAATCCTCTGATAAGCACAAGACGCTGCTGAGGGTCGATCGTAGCTCCACTGGAAAATGGAAAAACAGAGCACTGAGCTCATCCTTTACCTTCTCCTCAGCCTGACATCACAGCTCCAGGAGTCAATATCTTGGCGGCAGTGAGAGATTGGTATCAGTTTATGTCAGGAACTTCAATGGCTTGTCCTCATGTATCTGGAATTGCAGCTCTTCTCAAAGTAGTGCATCCCGATTGGTCTCCAGCTGCCATCAAATCAGCACTTGTCACCACCGGTGAGTAGGTGTATCTTTTATCCGCTTCATTTGCCAACTCTGACATTTGTATGCATGCCTCCGTCTCAAGCCTATACAACCAACGAACGCGGGTTCCCAGTAGAAGCGGAAGCGATTCCTCGGAAGCTGGCCGATCCCTTCGACTATGGCGGAGGGCATATCGATCCTAACCGAGCCATGGATCCTGGACTTATTTATGATATCGATCCAAATGATTACGTCAACTTCTTTCGCTACACAAACCGTGTATCGAACAGTACGAGTGGCCAAAATCACTTGAAGCTGCCCTCAGGCGCCATTCCTGACCTCAGGAAATCCGGAGTGGGTAGCAGCCGTACATATGATCTGAATCTTCCCTCCATCTCCATTCCCGACCTGAAAGAAACGCCTGTGAAAGTGCGAAGAACCGTCACTAATGTGGGCGACACGCATGGCCGTTACATGGCCGTAGTGCAGACTCCAGCCGGTGTTAAGATGGAAGTGCAGCCATCTGTTCTACACTTCAGGGCTTCCGGCGAGAAGCTTCACTTTGAGGTGACGTTCACGCCGCTTCACAAGGTGCAAGGAGGCTTCACGTTCGGAAGCTTGACTTGGGTTCATCGACGTGGGAAGAATTCGGTACGAATTCCTATCGCAGTTCGGGTCATCATTCGTGATTTCTTCTCCGACACCTCCTAAGATTTAATCCCATTGTTTGCCACTGCTTACGCATTCAAGACATGAAATAATGATGGTCTCTAACGTTGGATACATGAAATAAACCTTTTCACATAATAGTAAGTACATATACGTAGCATTTAGGAAAACATTTGGGTGTATCTGGAATCATTTGAAAACCAAGTGATAATTTCTATCCTATTATGGATAAATTTCATGTTAATGGGAGGAATCCATACAATACATCTCTCTGTTTTGATTGTCTTAAGTGGAAATTTGATCGCGTAAATTTGAGCTTAGCTCGTCTTCCTCTTCCATATTTGTTTTTTTTATTATATTAGGTTGATTGAATTCAAAATACATCTTATCCTATAAATATATTAAGGGCATATTCAATAAAACTCCTCTAACACTTAAGTTTGAGGGATTGATGCATCAACAATGCACTAAAAGTGATACACCAAAAGTACTAACAGGATGTTACTCTTTCTTATGAATATATATGATTGAGCTTTTTATAGTGTGACTTTGAACTCATTACACTCGATATGAATTAATGTTATATATGTGTATTCCTTAGCCTAGGTGAAGTTGTATTGCATCAAATCCATGAAACATATAATAGACACGATGGAGATGGAGTTGTTAACATTTATTGCCATCCTTTGATATATGAGTCATCTGACTCCCCCCTAGTATTTGTCACTTGACTCTAAGATATCTATCACTTAGTTTTAAGGTATAGATCACTTGATTATATGGTGTGAGCCACCTCATGTTGCTATTATGTCAAATTGACCTATCAACTACTTCGATATGATTGATTTGATAAAACTGACCAACGTGACCTTAAATGCGAAGAAAAAGAATAATGTCATCGTCTAGAACGAACACTTTGTCGTTCAATCAAATACGAAAAAGGAGAATGGTCCCTGACATAATGTAGCATATAATATGTGACAATCTTGATTTTTTTTTTTTTTCAGATGAGTATAATGAGAAACAATAATTGTATAAAGAACTGCTGCAAATAAAAAGCCACGCAATAGCATTTGACTTCAAGTTTTGGGTTTGGTATAGCAACGTTTTATGTAAAGTATATTACTTTATGGGTGAGTGAATGGCCAACATGAGAAAGTTGACGTCGACATGGATGGAAATATCACGGTAACAGTGGATGCTTTTTTTATCATCGTCTTGTCATGGAATCAATTGGTGGCTGCTCCATCAATTGAGAATCGAAGCCACGTCCGTTGTAAGCATTGATAGCAATAACTCATGGATCTCCATTATCCTGTTTGAGTCTTCAAATTGCAAATTAATATACGGAGGTATATATTTCTTATGGTGAATATATATTTAAAAATATTTTCCAAAACAAGATGGGTGTCAAAGCACAAGAAAGTTTGAACAGAGTAAATATTTTCCTACAAGATATAAAAAAATATTAGAGATCCTCTAACATTCGTTGGCTGACATAAGTTTCTGATAGATGAATGACTCTTGACATTAATTATTATTATTTAATTAAAAATAGGTTATATAAGCAGGATTCAAAGTTCGGATCTTATAATGATGTATTAAAATTTTACACAACTAAACTGGCAAGTGAGTGACGTCTCATTTAGGGCCAGTTGATTCATTGTCCTTTTTGTACCTATGGCATAGTAGATTATTTTTCATTCCAAATTAGGATACGAAAGATGCCGGTAATGTGTGTTGCACGACTAATATGATATATTTCCCTTATCATATAATAAAATAATATCCTTTTATTTTCATTAGTCTTTCATGTCAACAAACTTATCCTTGGCTTAATTCACCACAAACAAGCTATCATTGACCATCACCACCATCGGTCATGTGGCTTCGTAGGCTTATAAGTAGCGCCATTGCAGCAACGCTTCTCCTCCACAGCCACATGCATGATGGGTTACCAGCATCTTCTATCCTCTATGCTTCTACTTCTCTTCCTTTCAAGCTTCATCCAAATGGCAGCACTTGGACGTACACCATCATCGACCAAGGTCCATGAGCGTCTCTCTATCATCTTAACATTCGATGTCCACGGACTAACATCTCAACGGTCTCTTCTGTGTAGCTTCTGTACATAGTGTACATGGGAGAGAGGCAACACGAAGATCCAGACCTCGTGACTGCGTCGCACCATCATATGCTGTCTTCCGTACTGGGGAGGT
Organism: Musa acuminata AAA Group; assembly: GCF_036884655.1. Lineage (NCBI taxonomy): Eukaryota > Viridiplantae > Streptophyta > Magnoliopsida > Zingiberales > Musaceae > Musa > Musa acuminata. The sequence goes on from NC_088351.1 coordinate 8,521,515, forward strand.
ATGCATTTTTTGCACCATATATAGTTTGTGTTCGTTTCATCTTTCTGTCATATATGCTCGATTACAGGTTATTCTAATTGGTGATTCAGCGAGGAAGCCGTGAGTTCAATTGTCTACAGCTATAAGCATGGCTTCTCGGGCTTTGCAGCCATGCTTACAGAATCTCAAGCAGACAAAATTGCAGGTTCTTCCTTCTTCAATTTCAGGCCTATTTTACCAGTGACAATGGAAGCAAGTTCTAATATGATTAACAGCACAACTGATGAGAACAATCCAAAAGATGCATGCAAGCATATATCTGAAATTTGAAGGGACGATATTGATCCAGATAAATCAGTATGTGAAAATAAAATCTCAATCACAATAGTTTTGTGCTTAATTACGGGAGATCAAAAGATTGATATACTCCTGAGAGTCGGCTCTTGTGTCGAGGCCACTAAAACAAAAAATTGGAAGACTTTATCTCGACCTTTCATGTGACTTCATGGTATTAATCTAAATTAAGCCCTTGATTCCATGTTGAGTAATAATTTTATAGTTTGTGATCACCTTAGAATCATGATAAGAAAGTAGGATTAAGGTGGGCCTTTGAACGCTTCTTTTTAGCTAAACGTCGGGTCATTATCAACCTCTTGAATCGACAGGCTGCTTAAGATAAGGTTGGTGTATCGAGATGAGAGTGAGAGAGAGAATCCATCACCTGTTTAGTATATTATATCATATTTATACGTATAAATAATCCTTAACTAAGATGAGTAAGCAACTTGATCATATCGCCCTTTTCTTTTCCGGTTAGAAATGCCGGAAGTGATCAGTGTCAATCCAAGCCGCAGCTTTCCACTGCTTACTACGCGAAGCTGGGACTACCTTGATCTTGGTTTTGAACAACCCCAAACCACAGGACTACTTGCAAGAGGCAACTTCGGCGATGGGATCATCATCGGCGTCGTCGACACAGGCAAGCAATCATTACATTATCGTCATTGAGCTTGCCCGGTCCTACAAATTTTTCTTATATAGGCATTTGGCCGGAATCGAGAAGCTTCGACGACCATGGTTACGGCCCCGTCCCATCCCGTTGGAAAGGAACGTGTGAAGTAGGTCAAAACTTCACCGTCAACCACTGCAACCGCAAGATCATCGGTGCAAGATGGTACGCCGGAGGCGTCGACCCTTCCCTCATCGAAGGAGGCTACCAGTCTCCCCGGGATTCCGAGGGCCACGGAACGCACACGGCTTCCACGGCAGCAGGCTCGTTGGTGACTGATGCGAGCTTCCATGGTCTGGGCGCCGGCACAGCGAGAGGAGGAGCTCCTCGTGCCCGGCTAGCAATCTACAAGGCATGCTGGGCAAAAGCAGGGTGTCCCGACGCTGCTGTGCTGAAGGCGATAGATGATGCTATCCATGATGGCGTGGACATCTTATCACTCTCACTTGGGGGCGTACTTCACCCATACTTTGCTTCCATACATGCGGTAGCAAAGGGGATAACTGTGATCTTCGCTGGAGGCAACGATGGACCCGTTACCCAGACCATTGCTAATGACATGCCGTGGGTGATCACCGTCGCAGCCAGCACAATCGATCGCTCTTTTCCTACCCTCCTAACCCTCGGAGACAATCAAACTGTGGTGGTATGGGGGACTGTATAGTTCATCAGAAACATGTTACGTCTACATAAGGCGAGTTACTCATGGTTCCAGACTCAAATTCTTTTGCAGGGACAATCCCTCCTCTATGAATCCATGGACGAAGGATTCACGAAGCTAGCATACGGGGGGAGGTAAGTGCGAAGATGAATCAAATCGTTTTGTCCAAATGTTCGTTCATTAAAAGAAGGCATACGATTACTACAGTTGCTCGCGCGACGCTCTGAATTCGAGTGATGTAGTCGGAAAGATTGTGCTCTGTTACGAGCTTGCCATCGCCTCAAGCACACCACCCAAGCGACACTTTCCACTGGCTGCCATTAATGTTCAAGAAGCAGGAGGGAAGGGCATTATCTTTGCACAGTACTCCGCCAGCATCCTCCACTACATCGACGAAATTTGCAACGGCACCGTATGCGTCTTTGTAGATTACGAGATGGCCACACTAATGTCCATTTATGCCGAGAGTACGAGGTTCGGTTAGCTAGCTCGAGCTCAGTTTTCATGGACAAATTAGTATTGTTTTTTTTTTTTTTTTCTGAGGTCTTCAGAGTGTAACCACGAAAGCAATTGGCAGATCACCCCTGGTGAAGGTGAGCCCAACGCAGGATATGGTCGGGAGTGGAGTTATGTCGCCCAGGGTCGCAGCTTTCTCGTCGAGAGGGCCGAGTATATTGTTCCCAGATCTAGTCAAGGTAGGTACAATTTCTATTATCTACTAGAAGCTCACATTGTTTGGTTATTTTCGATGAACTGGTGTTGCTCACCATCACTGCCTTTACACAGCCCGATATCACAGCTCCCGGATTCCTTATCCTGGCCGCAGTAAAAGATTCCTATAAGTTTGACTCCGGGACTTCCATGGCTTGCCCCCATGTCTCTGGCGTAGCAGCTCTTCTTAAAGCAGCACATCCCCAGTGGTCTCCTGCTGCCATCAAATCAGCACTCGTCACAACCGGTAAGTAGATTTACCATCCTGCTTCTGCATCGTTCCTGAGTTCATCTCTGTCTGCTTTCCTGATGTTAAAGTAGCATGACAACCTCTGTTTTAAGCTCATACGGTCAATGCATACGGCTTCCCCATAGAAGCAGAGGGAGTTCCTCGAAAGCACGCTGATCCTTTCGACTTTGGCGGCGGTCACATCGATCCTAACAAAGCCGTTGATCCCGGGCTTATTTATGACGTCGATCCCGAAGACTACTTCAAGTTCTTCAATTGCACTTACGGTCCGTCGACCACTTGTGACTTGGTGGACAGTCGGCTGTATCACCTGAATCTGCCCTCCATCTCCATTCCCGACCTGAAGAAGACACCACTAACGGTGCGGAGAACCGTGACCAATGTGGGGGACACGGATTCCATTTACAGGGCAATGGGGGAGTCTCCTCCGGGTGTGAACATGGTGGTCGAGCCTTCTCTTCTTCAATTCAATGCTTCCACGACGACGCACACCTTTGCGGTGACGTTCACGCCGCTTCAGATGGTGCAAGGGGACTTCAACTTCGGAAGCTTGACATGGATTGATGATGGGAAGCACGCAGTAAGAATTCCTATCGCAGTTCGAGTGATCATCCACGATTCCTTCTCTGATACTTCCTAAGGCATCTGCTCTATGTTGACTACTATGGCAACAAGTTAAATGTTGACGTCGTATGGGGAATAAAAACTAAGGTGTGTAAAATGCTACCCAAATATTGATGTCGGCTTTGATTCAGTCAATTTGTTCATTTATAGGCTTGTGTGAGCTACTTTTGTCCAGACGCATGAACTTGAACATATGATAGTGTCTGGAAATAATATAGCTTTGAAGGCCACAATTTTTTCATAAACTATATTGTCAAAATAATTGAATTGTCAAGATATAATAAAATAGCTTGGAACTATTTTACATGGGAGTAATTAAAATAAGAGCTTCGTGAAATTAAGATATAATAAAAATATTTAAAACGATAAATATTTAATGAGAAAAAAAGGTGATCTAAGCTAAAATGAGCAATAAAAATTAACATGCTATGTTGCTCATGTATGCTTCAGTATTTAGCACCGACCACCGACGTACGATATACGTCATAAGGAAATAATATAGATATGAGGGACTCAATTTTTTCATAATAACTTACAATTTGAAAATCGATCTTCTCAAAATAATTCAACTTCCAACAACTTGATAAATGTATGGAACTATTTTAGAAGTGAATAATTTAAATGAAGCATGATGAAATTAAGTTATGATAAAAGTATTAAAAAATATAAATATTTAATGAGAAAAATATAAACTAAGCTATAATTAGTAATTTCATGTTTATGGGTTGAAGGGGGAGGTTGTTGGGTGGTAACCCACATATTCAGCCCATAGTGGGCTTGAACAGCCCATAGCCCACCTCCTCATTTAATCTAACTTTAATTCAAATTAGGGAGGTGTAGATGGCTACGTTTTAAAGGTAAAAAGAAGTAGAAAAAGACAGCAACGACGGAGTTTTTGGCAGCCACGAGATTTCAAAGAAAAGGAGGAGGACAAAACAGAAAATGATGGGAAGAAGACAAGGACAACACACAGAGAGTGTTCTCAATCATCTAGCAGTGCTTTCATCTCAGGTAAGATCAGATCTACAGTAGATTACACAGTGATATTATCCTTGTATCACAGTTATTCTCTTGTGATTGTTGTTAGGGTTTTGGGCAAGAGATTGAGATTTGTATATTCATTATTATTATAGTGAATTATCTCTAATTTGCCCCATGATTTTTACCCTTTACATTGAAAAGGTTTTCCACGTATATCTTAGCATTCTATTTTATTGTGGTTCTTCCGCTGTATGTCATAGTCTGCTAATATTTATTTATATAAAAAAGTTTATTTCTTTTTATATCCCATCAACGTCATATCCATTGAGGATAAAGAATATTGCTCATATTAATTCTTAGTTGATATCTTGATGGAAGAAAGACATTTGAACATGATCCGTCATCGATCAGATATTTATATTAATAACATTTGCCAAAGCATATTATTTAAGAAAGAGAAACCAAAATTCTATTCAAAAGATAAAAATTAAGATATTTGTTAATGCATGATATTTCAATTAAAGATTCTTTTCCTGAAAATAACTAATTCTAGTGCTATGATGTTTTATTTTGTACATGAATAAAATTGCTTATACATAGTATCAGAGCTATGATTTCAGATTTATAATTTTTTTATTATTTATTTCTATTTTTTATTATCGATTAAAATTATGATTCTGATAATTTATGTTAATTTAAATTACAATTTAAGTCTTAAATATTGAATTTAACTTTGTTTAAATTATACCGATCATGAAACTCATGATTCACTCTTTTTTTTTTTTGATGAAATGGATGACTATAAGACATATTACGGTAATGAATTAGATTATAAAATTATAGTTTTATTTAATATATTATGAGTTAAAATCATGAGTAATTTGATATTTATGTATTAAGTGTTTTGTTAGTCACCAAGGTGGCCAAATATTATGATTACATAAAGTTCATAAAGAAACTATCCATGATTTCTGGATGCTTATGAATGGATTGATGCTAACTTTATAATTATTAAATTGATATTCATAGTTTATAAGAACTTTCAGGATCACCCAAAGGTTGATCTATTATTTTTACAACTCATGAGTACAAATATAATAATTAATATATTCAATTATATTTTTTTTATATATTTAAATGTAATAAATATATCTGATTTGAATATATTCAATTATCAAGGGATGACTTTGACATTTATTTACAAAGTCCAAAGGATGACTTTGTAATTTATGAGATAATGTTTAAACTCGAAGCATTAAAGTGAGAGTATTTATCATGTATTATTCGTATGCTTTGTTTCTTACTTTATTTAACAAATTAAAACTTTTTGATCGGTGTGAATAAGTCTAGTTTTACCTACGTGTTTTGAGTGAATCGATTTAATTATATGAGCTAGTTTATTAAAAGGATGGAGAGAAAAGATAATAAATCTTAAGAAAAAAATGAAAACTGTTAGAGAGTTGCTTTTATGTGGGAATTCGCCCCTATCATAATTATGCTGCTCCTTCACCTATATATAATTCCACACTGAAAAGCCAAGAAAGAGTTTTATTATTATTAATGAAGATATAATATAATAATAATAATTATTATTATTATCATCAACAACAACATAATTTGCAGAGGAAGCATCTCTATCAGGTGCCATAGCCATTGGGCTTGATGAGACTAGTAAAGGTCTTTGTGTCTATCGTGGTGCAATAATGCATCACGGTTCCCATCAATCATCTTCGTGGAATAAGTATAGACTAGAAAAAAGTGTCCACTCCACCAATGGTATAAGATGCTGTTATAATAGTCTTGATTTTTCCAGGATTCTTTCCTGATGACTGGTTCATTTACTTGGGAAATATGGACGTATCTAAACCACAATATTTCTCTTTTTGGGTTCATATATATATATAATACATATAGCATCTTGACCTAAAGGCTTGACTTAATCAACTCTATTCTTCTACGTCAAATCATGTGGTGAACAGTCGACATGATAACTGGACATGAATGCTCTATCCAGTCCAAAACCATCATCTAATCGTCACTGAGAACGTCGTGAGGTGACGTTCATTGCAATCACTGAGAACGAAACCAAAAGATCTCTCCAGAAACCTCTCATCATCACAAATGGTCCTCGTACAACTAAGATTTTGGTGAAGTTGTGGTGCAAATTGTCAAAGCCTCAATTAGTCAGACACCAACTGGACACCATTGACTAAGCATGCTTATTAATAATACATCTATCACATGAAATGTAGTCTCACTTAGTAATTATGTAGCAACAATTTGCAGTATCTGTTCCGCTCACAAGGTAAATCCATGGCTAATGCTAGAACAGGTGAACTTGTAGGCCCCAAGATTGCCACGACACTGCTATCATTTGGAAGCTATAATATAATCCACCACAATACCTAGCTAACGCTCATTCAAAATGTCAAAAATGGGGTACTATCATCTTATATTTGTATCTAAATTTGTTTCCATTGGCTAGTTTTGCTATATCGTATTATCAAATTGCAGATTGATATTACTCGTATCATGTTTACTTGTCAGAATAAGACTTGAACTAGTCCGTTTTGGATGACTCATGAATGCACCTTCTCCATATCCAAATCAATATATACACTATCTATCCTCTATCTTTCTGCTTCTCTTCCTCGCCAACTCCCTTTTCGAATGGTGGCAGTTGTTACAATCTGAGTCTTCATATTGTAAATTAATATACGGATGCATATATTTCTTATAGGTGAATATATATATATATATATATATATATATATATATATATATATATATATATATATATATATATATATATATATATATTCCAAAATAAAATGGTTTCAGAACAAATAAAAGCTTTTTGTTTGAACAGAGTCTTTGAGTAAATATCTTCCTATAAGATATAAAAATAATAATTAGATATCCTCTAACGACATAAGTTTTCTTTTTAATAAATGAATGACTCTTAATATTAATTATTATATCCTTTTTAAATAAAAAATAAGTGATAAAAGCAAGATTGGAGGTTAAGATCTTACTATGATCTATCAAAATTTTATCCATCTTAATATCAAAATTTTATCATTATTTTCATTTAGGGTCAGTCGATCAGTTGTCCCTTTTGCACCTTTGGCATAATAGGTTGGTTTTCATTATGAACCATAACTGGATGAATTCTGATATGAATGATATCGGTGATATATGTTGCACGACTAACACGATATATTCTCTTATCTTACAATAAAATAATATCCTTTTATTTTTATTAGTCTTTCACATCAACGAAGTATCCTTGGCTTTAACTCGCCACATACAAGCTATCATTGACCATCACCACCGTAGATCATGTGGCTTCATAGGCTTGTAAGTAGCGCTATTGGAGCAATGCTGCTGCTCCACAGCCACATGCAGGATGGGTTCCCAGCATCTTCTATCCTCTATGCTTCTACTTCTCTTCCTTTCAAGCTTCATCCAAATGGCAGCACTTGGACGTACACCATCATCGACCAAGGTCCATGAGCGTCTCTCTTCCATCTTAACATTTGATGTCCACGGACTAACATCTCAATGGTCTCTTCTGTATAGCTGCTGTACATAGTGTACATGGGAGGGAGGCAACACGAAGATCCAGACCTTGTGACTGCGTCGCACCATGATATGCTGTCTTCCGTACTGGGGAGGTGTGCATTCTTGCACCATATATAGTTTGTGTTCGTTTCATCTTCCTGTCATATATGCTCGATTACAGGTTATTCTAATTGGTGATTCAGCAAGGAGGAAGCCGTGAGTTCAATTGTCTACAGCTATAAACATGGCTTCTCGGGCTTTGCAGCCATGCTTACGGAATCTCAAGCAGACCAAATTGCAGGTTCTTCCTTCCTTCTTCAAGTTCTAATATGTTTAACCGCACAACTGATGAGAACAATCCATCGCTGGTTGGCGTCTTGAGATGAGAAACAGCATGTTTATAGTGAATATATCATGTCTCCTTTGTTGGTTTAAACATGTAAATGGATCATGAAAAGGAGAATTGATGTTCGTGAAAAGTTATGAGAAAAGAAATCGTATTTATACATATACATAATTCTCAATGAAGATGAGTAAGCGCCTTGATCATATTGCCCTTTTTCTTTTATTGGTAGAATTGCCGGAGGTGATCAGCGTCAATCCAAGTCGCAGCGTTCCGCTGCATACTACACGAAGCTGGGACTACCTTGGTATTGGTTATGAACAACCCCAACCCACAGGACTACTTCGAAGAGGCAACTTCGGCGATGGCATCATCATCGGAGTTGTCGACTCAGGCAAGCGTTATATATTATGTTACTGGCATCGAGCTTGTTGATTTGACCGTGTCATGTGAACTTATTTTGCATAGGCATTTGGCCAGAATCGAGAAGCTTCGACGACCATGGTTACGGCCCCGTCCCATCCCGTTGGAAAGGAACGTGTGAAGTAGGTCAAAACTTCACCGTCAACCACTGCAACCGCAAGATCATCGGTGCAAGATGGTACGCCGGAGGCGTCGACCCTTCTCTCATCGAAGGAGACTACCAGTCTCCCCGGGATTCCGAGGGCCACGGAACGCACACGGCTTCCACGGCAGCAGGCTCGTTGGTGACTGATGCGAACTTCCATGGTCTGGGCGCCGGCACAGCCAGAGGAGGAGCTCCTCGTGCCCGGCTAGCAATCTACAAGGCATGCTGGGCAAAAGTAGGTTGTCCCGACGCTGCTGTGCTGAAGGCGATAGACGATGCTATCCATGATGGTGTGGACATCTTATCACTCTCACTTGGGGCCATACATTTCTCAATCTTTGCTTCCATACATGCGGTAGCAAATGGAATAACTGTGGTCTTCTCTGGAGGCAACGATGGTCCCGTTCCCCAGACCATTTCTAATGACCTGCCGTGGGTGATCACGGTGGCAGCCAGCACCATCGATCGATCGTTTCCTACCCTCCTAACCCTCGGAGATAACCGAACCGTGGTGGTGCGAACGTGTGGTTTTCACAGACACGCTAATACATTTGAAAGTTTGCATCTACTTATATTGAATTAATTGTTCATGGTTGCTGCGGCAGGGACAATCCATCCTCTATGAATCCACCGATGAAGGATTCAAAGAGCTAGTAGATGGTGGGAGGTAACTATAATTCGATTAAATGTTCTTAAAGAAAACAGTACCTAGAAATGTGCATTTGATCTATTGTTGCAGTTGCTCGCGGGACGTTCTGAATTCGAGTGATGTAGTCGGAAAGATTGTGCTCTGTTACCAGCTTGCCATCGCCTCAAGCTCTCCACCCAGGCGACACTTTCCACTGGCTGCCAGTAATGTTCAGGAAGCAGGAGGGAAGGGCATTATCTTTGCACAGTACTCCGCCAACATCCTAAGCTTCATCGACGATATTTGCAACGGCACCGTTTGCGTCTTTGTAGATTACGAGATCGGCAAACAAATAAAAGATTATGTAACGAATACAAGGTCTGCTCAACTCGAGTTCAGTTTTCCTAAACAGATCAGAATTTTCTTTTCGGGAATAATAACCACGAAAGGAAATTGGCAGATCCCCGCTGGTGAAGGTGAGCCTAACACAGGATAAGGTCGGGAGTGGAGTTATGTCGCCCAGGGTCGCAGCTTTCTCGTCGAGAGGGCCGAGTATATTGTTCCCAGCTCTAGTCAAGGTAGGTACAATTTCTATTATCTACTAGAAGCTCACATTGTTTGGTTCTTTTCGATGAACTGGTGTGCTCACCATCACTGCCTTTGGACAGCCCGATATCACAGCTCCCGGATTCCTCATCCTGGCCGCAGTGAAAGATTCCTATAAGTTTGAGTCTGGAACATCGATGTCTTGTCCCCATGTCTCTGGCGTAGCAGCTCTTCTTAAAGCAGCACATCCCCAGTGGTCTCCTGCTGCCATCAAATCAGCACTCGTCACAACTGGTGAGTAGATTGACCATCCTGCTTCTGCATCGTTCCGGAGTTCTTCTCTGTCTGCTTTCCTGATGTTAAAAGTACATTACAACCTCTGTTTTAAGCTCATACGGCCAATGCATACGGCTTCCCCATAGAAGCAGAGGGAGTTCCTCGAAAGCACTCTGATCCTTTCGACTTTGGCGGCGGTCATATCGATCCTAACAAAGCCGTTGATCCCGGGCTTATTTATGACGTCGATCCCGAAGACTACTTCAAATTCTTCAACTGCACTTACGGTCCGTCGACCACTTGTGACTTGGTGGACAGTCGACTGTATCACCTGAACCTGCCCTCCATCTCCATTCCTGACCTGAAGAAGAGACAACTGACGGTGTGGAGAACCGTGATCAATGTGGGGGACACGGATTCCATTTACAGGGCAATGTTGGAGTCTCCTTCGGGTGTCAACATGGTGGTCGAGCCTTCTCTTCTCCAGTTCAATGCTTCCACGACGACGCACACTTTCGCGGTGATGTTCACACTGCTTCAGATGGTGCAAGGGGACTTCAACTTCGGAAGCTTGACATGGCTTGATGATGGGAAGCACGCAGTAAGAATTCCTATCGCAGTTCGAGTGATCATTCATGATTCCTTCTCTGATACCTCCTAAGGCTTGTGGAGGCATTTGCTCTATGTTGAGTACTATCGCAACAAGTTAAATGTTGAAGTCGTATGGGGAATAAAAATTAAGGTATTACGTTGCTTTTGTTATCCAAAAATTGATGCTACTTTTGGTTTAGGCTGTTCTTTGGTACGCTTAAGTATTTATCGTACACATACGATACATTTGAAGAAGGGATATGATTATCATTCGAGTAAGATAAGATAAGATTTTTTTTTTTTTACTCAAAACTTTTATAACTTTAAAACTTTATGTATTTCATGGCTAATATATGGGGTTTATATAATTCCAAAAGATATATTATATTAATTATACCTAAAATAAATCATTTTCTTTAAGAAGTCATTTAAAATACTTTCTCCTTTTGATGTAATGAATCTCTCTCTTGATGCAATAATTTTTTTTTTGATGAAATTAATCTCTTTATAATACTTTAACAAGTTTAATTCTAATATTCTTTCCTCTAAACTTGTTCCATCTAACATGTCAAATTTCTTTCAAAATTATTGAAATATTTTAAATTTGAGAGGTTTTGTAAGTATATTGGTCATTTGTTCACTTATGTTGATATGATGTAGATCCACGTCTTTGTTTTTAATATGATCTCTTATAAAATAAAATATATTTTTGATATACTTCGATCTTTTATGATAGACTGGATTCTTGGCTAAGGTAATATCTGATTTGTTATCAATATAAATCTTGGTTGACTTCTCTAATGCTATATGAAGTTCTTGAAGTAATCTTCTTAGTCATATTGTATGACAAACACAAGATGTGAATGTAGTATCACCAAAATAAAATATAAATCTAATTATACTCTTATGATCATCATAACTTTCTGCCCGATCATTGTTACTATATCTAATAAGCTCCAACCATTTAGATGATGAATAAAATATTCTATATTTAATTGTCCTTTTAATATATCACAAAATTTATTTCGTTACATTTAAATGAGATGTCTTAAGAGCTTTTATATATCTACTTATTAAACCAATTCCAAATAGTATATCAGGTTGAGTGCATATTAAATATCTTAAACATCCAACTAGACTTTTATAATAAGTTAGATTAATGTATTTGCCTTCACCTTTCTTGGTTAACTTTATGCCAAATATTTTACGGGTGCATATGTATGATGATAATCTTTTATAGAAAACTTCTTTAGAACCTTCTTTGCATAATTTTCTTGTGAGATCAAAATTTCTTTATTATCTTGTATAACTTCGATATTGAGAAAATAAGTCATTAAGCCTAAATCGATCATCTCAAACTCCTTCTTCATAGAATGCTTAAAATCTTTAATCATAGAGCTACTATTACTTATAAAAATTAAATCATCTACACACAGACATACAAATAAGATATTTCTATTAAAGTTAAATTTCGTATAAAGAATATACTCATATGGATACTTAGAAAATTTATTTTGAATAAAATAGGCATATATATGAGAATTCCAAGTTCGTGGGGCTTGTTTAAGCCCATAAAGTGCTCTCTTTAACTTATATATCTTGTCTTCTTGTTTGTGAATAATAAAACTAGGGGGTTGTTGAATATATATCTCTTCTTCAAAAAATTCATTTAAAAATACTGATTTAACATCTATTTGCAAAAAAAATTATTTCATTTGAGCTACTAGGGAGATAATTAATCTTATTGTCTCTAGTCGATCCTATATTATTATTTGTATCTCTTTACAACCAATCGAGCTTTGTATTTCTCTACCTCTCTTTTTATATTTCTTTTTGTTTTGAAGATCTACTTAATATCGATCGCTTGGTAGTCTTTTGGACATGTAGTAAGCTCCCATGTATTAATTTTGTTAATATCACGAATCTCCTCATTCATAACTTATTGTTATTTTTCTTCTCTACAAGTTTTTTTGAAGGTTAATGGATTATATCTTGTAAAAGATAAAATAAAGAAAGTTTATCATTGTTAGTATCAATTTTTCGAGTCACATCATATAGCTCTTCAATCAATCTTGTCCTTTTTATAATTGAACTTCTTAAATCATGTGACTAAGCTGATCTAGGTGATGATTCCGATAAAGCTTCTTCGATGTTTGTTTGCATTATATCATCATCTTTTGAAGCTATAGCTTTCTTATGCTACTCATCATTTTTTCAGTCCCAAATATGTTGTTCATCAAACTCAACATCTCTTGATATCATAACTTTATTTGTGATAGGATCGTAGAGTTTGTAGCCACAAGAATTCTCAGCATAACCTAACAAGATGTATTTTTTATTTTTATCTTTAAGTTGTGTTCTCTTTTCTTCTGGTATCTTAGCAAATGTAATACTTCTGAAAATTCTCAAATGATTAACTTTTGGTTTCTGTAAGCTCTATACTTGCTTTGGTGTAACATTATCAATTTGTTTTATTGAAAACCTATTAAGCAAATAAATTACACAAGCAATGGTATCTCCCCAAAATTCTTTAGGAATTTTTTTTCCTTTAATATGTATCGAACCATATTAAGTATAGTTATATTTTTTTCTTTCTAAAACACCATTTTATTGAGATGTGTATGACATAGTGAATTTATGTAAAATTTCATTATTTCTACAAAAACTTTCAAATACCTTTGATATGTATTCACCATCCCTATCTTTTTTTAAATATTTAATCTAACAACCATTTTATCTTTTAACCAAATCATTAAATTCTTTAAATTTACTTAAAAACTTCTTTCTTTTCTTTTAATATGTAAACCTAAGGTTACCACTATGATCGTCAGTAAAGTTAAGAAAATACTTGCTTCCTCTAAGTGATATTGAAATAATAGGGTGACAAATAAATGAGTGCACCAGATCAAATCGAAATCATGCTCTTTTTATTCTTTTGACTTTGAAAGACTTTCTTTCTTACTTGTTCAAGACATATACTTTATATAATTTTGATGGATGATCAATTCTTGGTATTTTTACCACTATATTATGCTTCTCTAGAAGTTTTAAAGCTTCAAAATTTAAGTAAACATATTTAAGATACTATAATATCGAAATATCCTCAATATTAGTTTTAAAACAACTTGACTAATAAAAAATATATAAATGTAGAGGAAATATTTTATTTTTCATCATTTTTATATGTGATATGAATGTTTTATTGTTATCACGAATTTGAAAGAGTTATATCTTTCATCTCAATATCATAATCTTTTTCAAATAATTGCCCCAAGCTTAGAATATTATTTTTCATATTAGGAACATAATAAACATATGAAATGTATAATTTTTTACTATTATTTTATCTTTATCTCTTACTGGTCATTGAGATAGATTACCAAATATAATGTTCCCGGAATAACATGTGATTTCTGAAAATAGCTCTTTGATGCCACATAATTTGAGGCTCCTAAAAATAACTTTTGAGAAACAATCATAAATAGATTTAGAAGTACCTTGTATTTTTCTTGTAAAACTTGTAAATAAATTTTTTTTACATTATCTACACCACCAAACATTTACCAAGCCTCTTTTAAAGTATTTGTTAAAGTGATGATTTCGAATATTGTATTATCAAGCCCATAGTAGATCATGAACAAAGCTTTTTTTCTCATTCTTCCTTCTATCTTTGATCTATTTTTTTACTTTGGCACTCATTGCTCCTTCTTCTATTGGTTCAAAAAACTATCTTCTATAAACTCTCATATATTATAAATTTTTTTTATCAACCTAGGGATTTGAAGTTGACTGGTGCTTAGGAATGAGGTCATAGCTTAATTTGGGTTTTGATACCAAATATTGAATTTGACAAGAAGAAGAAATAGGGTTATCACATAAAGGAAGAGTAAGATAAGACAAGATATTCTATCTTTTCACTCAAAATTCTTTACAACTTTAAAACTCTATTTATTTCTTGACCAATACATGAGGTTTATATAATCTTCAAAAATATATTACATTAATTATACTCAAAATCAATCTCTCCGGAACCTTTTCAAGAATCAATTTGGTTTTTCTTTTCATAGGCATTTAATCTATTTCTTCTCTAATCAATATGATGTAATGAATCTCTTTTGATACAATGACCCATTCTTTTGATAAAATTAATTTATTTATGATTTTTTAATGAGTTTAATTTATGAGATAATGTTTAAACTCGAAGCATTAAAGTGAGAGTATTTATCATGTATTATGTAGTACGTCATCTGTCATTTTATTCGGATGCTTAGTTTGGTACTTTATTTAACAAATTAAGTTTCTTTGATTAGTGTAAGTCTAGTTTTACCTACCTGTTTTGAATGAACCTTTTGATTGGTGGAACCGATTTAATTATATGAGCTAATTTATTAAAAATGTGGAGAGAAAATATAATAATTTTTAAGATAAAAAATAAAAACTATTAGAGAGTTGTTTTTATCATTTTAAAAATTTGTAGCTCTCCGTGCAAATTCGCCCCTATCATATTTATGCCGCTCCTTCACCTATATATAATTCCACACTGAAAAGCGAAGAGAGAGTATTATTATTATTATTATTATTATTATTATTATTATTATTATTATTTATTATTATTATTATTATTTGTTGTGGATGTGATTATTATAAACATTGTGAAAGTGGCACTTTGGATGCCAACATAATTTGCAGAGGAAACATCTCAATCATCGCAGTGAAATACGTGTAGACGACAAAAAAAGTGTCCATTCCACCAATGGCATGAGATTGGGAAATATGGACGTGTCTAAACCACAATATTTCTCTTTTTAGGGTTCATATATATAATACGTATAGCATCTTGACCTAAACGCTTGACCTAATCAATTCAATTCTTCTACGTGAAATCATGTGGTGAATAGGCGACATGATAACTGGACATGAAACATGAGAAGAATGCTCCATCCAGTCCAAAATCATCATCTACCTGTCACATCAGTTGGATCCACCCACAATCTTGTCCATCACTACTTACAATCCAAAATCGTCTTCATGAACTTTCCGTGTACTCTAGGTTACTGAGATTAAGAGTTCTTGTATTGATTTTGTTTTGGAGAGGGATCTTTTGGTTTCGTTTAGAGTGATTTCAATGGACATCACCTCACGATGATTTTAGAGACTGATCTGAAGAGAATTAGACTTGTATATTTATTTTTTCTCTTATTCTTTTAGGATTGTTATAAGTTGGATTATAATCTCTTGGTGTAAGATGAATAATTAAAAGATCGATTTGATTAAACAAAATCCATTAGCAAAAACTTGACGCAATAGTATTTGACCCCAAGACTTCAAGTTTTGGGTTTAGACCCTATGAATCTTTTATATCACAATGTTTTATGTAAAGTAAATTACTTTTATGATTGAGTAAATGGCCGACATGAGAGAGTTAGGACGTTGACATCGACGGAAATATCACGTTAACAATGGATGCTGTTTTTATCATCTTCTTGTCATGGCATAAAATGGTAGGTGCTCCATCCATGGAGGATTTTTGGCATGTCCAGGGATTGAAGTGACGTCCGTCCTAAGCATTGAGGACAACAAGCCATGGACCTGTATGCTCCTGGTTGAGTCTTCAAATTGTAAATTAATATACGGAGGTATATATTTCTTATAGATGAATATATATTTAAAAATCCTTTCCAAAATAAGATGGTGTCAAAACATAAGAAAGCTTTTTGTTTGAACTGAGTCTTTGAGCATATATTTTCCTACAAGATGTAAAAAAATAATTAGAGATCCTCTAACAATCTTTGGCTGACATAAGTTTCTGATAGATGAATGACTCTTAAAATTAATTATTATTATTATTATTTTAATTAAAAAATAAGTGATAAAAGCAAGATTCGAGGTTAGGATCTTATGATGACATATTAAAATTTTACCCAACTAAACTGAGAAGTGAGTGACATCTCATTTAGGGCCATTTGATCGATTGTTCCTTTTGCACATATGGCACAGTAGGGTGCTTTTCATTCCGAGCTACAACGGGTGAATTCCGATATGAACAACATCGGTGATGTGTGTTGCACGACTAACACGGTATATTCTCCCTTATCATAAAATAAAACAATATTCTTTTATTTTCATTAGTCTGTCATCGAGCATCACCACCGTCGGTCATGTGGGTTCATAGGCTTATAAGTAGCGCCATTGCAGGAACGCTGCTCCTCCACAACCACAAGCAAGATGGGTTCCCAACATCTTCTATCCTCTATGCTTCTACTTCTCTTCCTATCAAGCTTCATCCAAATGGCAGCACTTGGACGTACTCCATCATCGACCAAGGTCCATGAGCGTCTCTCTTCCATCTTAACATTTGATGTCCACGAACTAACATCTCAGTGGTCTCTTCTGTGCAGCTGCTTTACATAGTGTACATGGGAGAGAGGCAACACGAAGATCCAGATCTTGTGACTGCGTCGCACCATGATATGCTGTCTTCCGTACTGGGGAGGTGTGCATTTTTGCACCATATATAGTTTGTGTTCCTTTCATCTTTCTGTCATATATGCTCGATTAGAGATTATTCTAATTGGTGATTCAGCAAGGAGGAAGCCGTGAGTTCAATTGTCTACAGCTATAAGCATGGCTTCTCGGGCTTTGCAGCCATGCTTACAGAATCTCAAGCACACCAAATTGCAGGTTCTTCCTTCTTCAATTTCAGGCCTATTTGACCAGTGACAATGGAAGCAAGTTCTAATATGATTAACAGCACAACTGACGAGAACAATCCAAAAGATGCATGCAAGCATATATCTGAAATTTGAAGGGACGATATTGATCCAGATAAATCAATATGTGAAAATAAAATCTCAATCACAATAGTTTTGTGCTTAATTACGGGAGATCAAAAGATAGATATACTCCTGAGAGTCGGCTTATCTGTTGAGGCCACTAAAACAAAAAATTGAAAGACTTTATCTCAACCTTTCATGTGACTTCATGGTATTAATCTAAATTATGTCATTGATTCCATGTTGAGTAATAATTTTATATTTTGTAATCACCTAGGAATCATGATCGGAAAGTAGGATTAAGGTGGGTCTTTGAACGCTTTTTTTATTATTGAGATAAGGTTGGCGACTTGAGATGAGAGAGAGAGAGAGAGAGAATCCATCACGTGTTTAGTATATTATATCATATTTATACACATACGTAATCCTCAATGAAGATGAGAAAAGCGCCTTGATCATATTGCCCTTTTCTTTTATTGGTAGAATTGCCGGAGGTGATCAGCGTCAATCCAAGCCGCAGCGTTCCGCTGCATACTACACGAAGCTGGGACTACCTTGGTCTTGGTTATGAAAAACCCCAATCCACAGGACTACTTCGAAGAGGCAACTTCGGCGATGGCATCGTCATCGGTGTTGTCGACTCAGGCAGGCGTTATATATTTCGTTACTGGCATCGAGCTTGTTGATTTGACCGTGTCATGTGAACTTTGTTTAGGCATTTGGCCGGAGTCGAGAAGCTTCGACGACCATGGTTACGGCCCCGTCCCATCCCGTTGGAAAGGAACGTGTGAAGTAGGTCAAAACTTCACCGTCAACCACTGCAACCGCAAGATCATCGGTGCAAGATGGTACGCCGGAGGCGTCGACGATTCCGACATCAGCGTAGACTACCGCTCTCCCCGAGATTTTCAGGGCCACGGAACCCACACGGCTTCCACCGCGGCCGGTTCATTCGTGCGAAACGCGAGCTTCCATGGCCTCGGCGCCGGCGTAGCAAGAGGAGGCGCTCCTCGTGCCCGGCTCGCCATATACAAGGCGTGCTGGGGAAGCAACGGAAGGTGCCCGGATGCCGCCCTTCTAAAAGCGATAGACGACGCAGTGCATGATGGTGTGGACATCTTATCACTCTCACTTGGGGGCTTACTTCACCCAATATTTCCTTCCATACATGCGGTAGCAAAGGGGATAACTGTGATCTTCTCTGGAGGCAATGATGGTCCCGTCACCCAGACCATTGGTAATGACCTTCCGTGGGTGATCACGGTGGCAGCCAGCACCATCGATCGCTCGTTTCCTACCCTCCTAACCCTCGGAGACAACCGAACCGTGGTGGTGCGAACGTGTGGTTTTCACAGACACGCTAATACATTTGAAAGTTTGCATCTATTTATATTGAATTAATTGTTCATGGTTGCTGCGGCAGGGACAATCCATCCTCTATGAATCCACCGATGGAGAATTCAAAGAGCTAGCAGATGGTGGGAGGTAACTATAATTCGATTAAATGTTCTTAAAGAAAAGAGTACCTAGTAATGTGCATTTGATCTATTGTTGCAGTTGCTCGCGGGACGATCTGAATTCGAGTGATGTAGTCGGAAAGATTGTGCTCTGTTACGAGCTTGCCAGCGCCTCAAGCACACCACCCAAGCGACACTTTCCACTGGCTGCCATTAATGTTCAGGAAGCAGGAGGGAAGGGCATTATCTTTGCACAGTACTCCGCCAGCATCCTCCACTACATCGACGAAATTTGCAACGGCACCGTTTGCGTCTTTGTAGATTACGAGATCGGAAAACAAATAGAAGATTATGTAACGAATACAAGGTCTGCTCAACTCGAGTTCCGTTTTCCTAAACAGATCAGAATTTTCTTTTCGGGAATAATAACCACGGAAGGAAATTGGCAGATCTCCGCTGGTGAAGGTGAGCCTAACGCAGGATATGGTCGGGAGTGGAGTTATGTCGCCCAGGGTCACAGCTTTCTCGTCGAGAGGGCCGAGTATACTGTTCCCAGATCTAGTCAAGGTCGGTGCAATTTCTATTATCTACTAGAAGCTCACATGTTTGGTTCTTTTCGATGAACTGGTGTGCTCACCATCACTGCCTTTGGACAGCCCGATATCACAGCTCCCGGATTCCTTATCCTGGCCGCAGTGAAAGATTCCTATAAGTTTGACTCCGGGACTTCCATGGCTTGCCCCCATGTCTCTGGCGTAGCAGCTCTTCTTAAAGCAGCACATCCCCAGTGGTCTCCTGCTGCCATCAAATCAGCACTCGTCACAACTGGTGAGTAGATTGACCATCCTGCTTCTGCATCGTTCCGGAGTTCTTCTCTGTCTGCTTTCCTGATGTTAAAGTACATTACGACCTCTGTTTTAAGCTCATACGGCCAATGCATACGGCTTCCCCATAGAAGCAGAGGGAGTTCCTCGAAAGCTCGCCGATCCTTTCGACTTTGGCGGCGGTCACATCGATCCTAACAAAGCCGTTGATCCCGGGCTTATTTATGACGTCGATCCCGAAGACTACTTCAAGTTCTTCAACTGCACTTACGGTCCGTCGACCACTTGTGACTTGGTGGACAGTCGGCTGTATCACCTGAATCTGCCTTCCATCTCCATTCCCGACGTGAAGAAGACACCACTAACGGTGCGGAGAACCGTGACCAATGTGGGGGACACGGATTCCATTTACAGGGCAATGGGGGAGTCTCCTCCGGGTGTCAACATGGTGGTCGAGCCTTCTCTTCTTCAATTCAATGCTTCCACGACGACGCACACCTTTGCGGTGACGTTCACGCCGCTTCAGATGGTGCAAGGGGACTTCAACTTCGGAAGCTTGACATGGATTGATGATGGGAAGCACGCAGTTAGAATTCCTATCGCAGTTCGATTGATCATTCATGATTCCTTCTCTGATACCTCCTAAGTCTGGTGGAGGTATCCGCTCTATGTCGAGTACCATGGCAATAAGTTTGTATGTTGAAGTCGTATGGAGAATAAAAATTAACGTGGTACGTTGCTCTTGTACGCTTCAATATTTAGCACCGACGTACGATACAAGTTGTCAGGAAATAATATAGCTTTCGATATCCAACGTTATGACATCAAGTTAAACTCGTTATTTTAATTTCCAAAAATTTGCCTACCACCTCAATTAAAATAGACGTTCACATAATATACTCTCGTAATCTTGATTTGTTGAAATTAATGTGGCTCATACGATTTTCATTTTATGACATTTAATGATAGTTTAATAAATATTTAATGAGAAAGACAAACCTAATTTGAGTTGTCATATCCATTGACTATAAAGAATGTTACTTGTATTAATTTTTAATTGATGTCCTGATGGAAGACATCAAGACATTTGACCATAGTCCTTCACCATCCATAGATCAGAATAAGATATTTACATTAATAACATATTTACATTAATTATATGAGCTAGTTTCTTAAAATGCTGGAGAGAAAAGATAATAATTATTAAGAAAAAATAAAAAAAAAATTGTTAGAGAGTTGATTTTATCATTTTAAAATTTTGAAGCTCTATGTGGAAATTACCCCCTATCATATTTATGCCGCTCCTTCACCTATATATAATCACACTGAAAAGCGAAGAAAGAGTTTTATTGTTATTAATGAAGATATGATATTATTGTTGTTGTTGATGATGATGACGATGACGATGATGTGCTTATTATAAATATTGTGAAAGAGGCACTTTGGATGCCAACATAATTTCCAGAGCAAACATCTCTATCAGGTCTCGTAGTTGTTGGGCTCGATGAGACTTGCAAAGGTCCGTGCGTCTACCATGGTGCAAAAATGCATCACGGTTCCCATCATCGTAGTGATACTCGTACAGCATCTTGACGTAAAGGCTTGACTTAGTCAACTCAATTCTTCTACGTGAAATCATGTGGTGAATAGAACATGAAACATGAGATGAATGCTCTATCCAATCCAAAACCATCATCCACTTGTCACGTCAGTTGGATCGAAGCACAATCTAGTCCATCTCTTCCAATCCAAAACCGTCGATAGCTGCTCCCTCCATGAACTTTTCCTGTGCTCAAGGTTACTGAGATGGAGGGAGAGTCCTTTTACCTACGTTGTGTTGTGACGTCCATTGTAATCACTGAGAACGAAACCAAAATATCTCTCTTGATGTCGGCTTTTGGTTCAGTCAATTTGTTATTTTATAGGCTTGTGTGAGCTACTTTTGTCCAGACGCATGAACGTCGACATATGATGTTGTTAGGAAATAATATGCCTTTGGAGGACATAATATTTTTATAAACTATATTTTCAAAATAATTCAATTGCCAAGATATAATAAAATAGCTTGGAACTATTTTACAAGGGAATAATTAAAATAAGAGCTTCGTGAAACTAAGATATAATAAAAATATAAAAAACTATAAATATTTAATGAAATGAGTATAGTGATTATAATAATTGGAAACATGTCGATTTTGATTAGTGTTATGTCAAAATTTAATTGTGACGTAGACTTGAAGCTAATTAAGAATCTATTTCATATCTATTTCTTATTGGTGTTTGGGATAACTAAATCCTAAAGGTATTGAACCCAATAAAATTATACCGGAGACATGTCTGACAAAATCCCTACACTTATGTTAGTTTCAGAGTTAAAAGTGTCGGTCAAGTACTAAGATCCGAAGATTAAAAGTACCTAATGGGGGTGAGGGCTTTTATAGTGTGACACTAGGATTATTATGCTCGTAGATATATATTGTTATTAAAATAATTTCACGCATCTTATGGTCCTCATGGAATCATAAGGCATCAGATGACTTAAATCAGAGTGTCGATAAGATGATGATAAAATATCGATCACATGATATGATATTGATGTATCGTTCATGTTATTATTTTCCTATGATTAAAAAAATTAAGATTACTCAATCAAAAAAAAAAATATTTAGTTTTGATATTTATCTCTCAATTGCTGAAAAGATGGACACAGTTGATTTAGTTATAAAAAAAAAGAGAGAGTAAAAGTTGATAAAGAAAAGGAGAGAAACTTCATTTGTAAATATACTCTTAAGTGAAGATAACATAAGGTTTAATATAATATTAAAATATTTTTACTAAATTAATTTTTAGAAAAGCAATATGTAAAGTTAAGAAACTTATCACCATATCTGTCCGTCTTTTTATAATATGTGGCAATATTTACTTTGTGTGTTATTTACATTTGTCAGATTTCTTGAATCAATCTCAAATCGGGTTAAAATAATTTTATTTATCTCTATCGAAAATTATCTTCACGAGGAGGAGTTTGTGATCGGAAGCCATTACATTTATCAAAAGGATTGAAATAATGAGAAGAGAGAGAGAGAGAGAGAGAGGAAATCCTCAATATTTGAGGTTTGTACATTAAATGGAGAGGACACGTTCAAATTACAAGTATTATTTTCATCTTTCATGTATTTGAAGTCAAATTGAATATATGTACCTTCAAAATAAATTGTTTTCATATTTATTCCTCCAAAGCGTATAGATCATTGCAAAATATAAAATATATGACATCATGTTAAGATCCTTCGGCTGCTATCATCTGGCTATTATTCTAAATGATATTAATATCTTTTAAGAAATACAATGATTATAAAAAAATATTAGAAATAATTTAAATACTTAAATATTTTTAGTCTAAATTAATTAATGATAATTATTGTTAGCTTTCATCAACATGAGATTTTAGATGCATGTTTACGATCTTAATATTTGAAGGAATGTGTATATCATATCAAAATTTAAAAATTTTATCTTGAACTCTTTTTTTATTATGATTCAACATTATGGAATATTTGATTGGTTAATCTCGTTGAACTTGAACTACGTTTAAGATATTTAGATTGAAATTAATAATAATACATCTATTTATTATATAAGTCTAAATCGAAATACTATATTTTTAATAAATTTTCTTGTAATTTATTTATGACCCTCCACTCACGAGTGCCAATCACCTAAGTCAAAATGTAGTAAAATGAACGCATGAATGAAAAACATCGCCTTAATTATAATTAGACTATTAAGTCCCCAACAGAGACGTCAATTACAAGTATTATCTCTCCTTAACATTTGTGGACATGAATATATGAAATTTTAGGTTGTATGTTTAGCTTCATTGATCTAAAAATATTAGAAAGAAGAGATGATAGTTAAAATATAAAATATTTATTTATATTAGTTGTATGTTTAGGAGAAAGAAGAGATGATAGTAGGAGAAGATTAGAAAAGTACTTTCAATCCACAGTGATTCGAATTTATCTAAAAATATCTAAAAATATTAGATAAATTCATGAATTTATCTAATCTAAAAAGATTAGAAATGGTGCCGTGTGGGACCATGAAATCTCCTCCCGAGTGTGCATAAGACCGGAGGAGTTGACCAATTGATGCAAAATGGGAGAAGAAAAGAACACACACTTCCAAGTCAAGAATAATTTATCTTTACAACCATTTACAAAATCGAAAGAAATCGTTGACTTCAAAATCATGATAAAGTGATAGGTATGATATTAAAAATCACATCCATTTTATGCTTTTCAGATTTAATTTAATTCACAGAAGATTAGAGACATCATGACCTCAATGGAATATGGAAGATGATATTAGATAAAAACAAGTCCTCAAAAGAGTGGTTCACCTTTATAATCAATAATAGAGAACACAGTATGTTACATAATAAAGAAGAAAACTCAAATTCATTTATGAGAAAGAAAATGGTTGAGGACATTTGGAAATCTTGTTATATTCTCCATATTCTCCAAGCAGGAGCACTTGCTCCGAACCAGTCAGCCCAAATTAAAATAAGAGCTGATGAAATTAAGATATAATAGAAATATTAAACATTATTAATACTTAATGAGAAAAAAATGTGAGCTAAGCTATAATTAGCAGTATCATTTTAATGATATATTAAAAAATACAAGCTTTTAAAATCCTACGTATGACATCAAGCTAAACTTACTAATTTAATTTCCAAATATTTACCTACAACCTAAATTAAAATAAAAGTCCACATAGTAAAAAAATTAGGGTGAATTCCTAAAAAAGGTTTTTAACTTTTGATTTTTTTCACATCCTAAGTTTGAAAATTTCTCATAAGCACTCTTGACTATATGAAGAGACTATTTTCCCCGATAACGTTAAAAAAAATTTACTTGTACCCCTAACTCTAGTCATGTATCTATTCGTGTTTGGTTGATCGGCCCATCGAACTTTACTATTGTCAGTTACGACCCTTGTATAAGGTAAGAGGGGACATATAGGTCATGATCTCTTCCTCCTCCTTGTTAATGATTATAGGCATGACGACCATGCGAAGACCAATAGGCAACCCCTCCCTTGTGCAAGAGCCACGATCGATCAAGATGAGGGCCAACGATCGGGGTGGCCAAGCATGAGATAAAGGAGGGTAATTAGTGGGATGGAGAAACGATGAAGGGTGGTGACCAATAAAAGTAAAATAATCATTTATAAAAATAGATATTCTATCAAAACTTTTAAGCTTAGTGTGAAAAATCCAAAATTATGAGTTTTTTTTTTAGAATTCATTCATAAAATTATATATTTTCATATTCTTTATTTGTTTTAAAATTTATAAAAATTTATTTTAAATTCATTAACTACAACCTTTCCTCTTGATAATATAGGATATTCATGTGACTCACAGCCTATGAAAATTAAGCATGCCATAGTATCTATTTTCCGTGAAATGAAAGATTTTGGATCGTTTGGTCAAATGATCTTCTCAATTATAACTACATGATTGATTTGATAAGCTAGTTAAGATGGCCCTCCTTACGAGGGCACAACTAAAACATGGCATAACAATAATGGATAAGATCACATTATTATTGACTCTAGAGATATAATAATAAAAACGTGAAGCATTTAAGCAATTGAAAACGCCCCTTTAAAAATAATTTAAAAATTATAAATCGATAACCACGTCAATTATAATTATTTTTTCATTTTAAACTATTAAGTACCAATAGAAAATTCATTAACATCATCACATAACGTGAACGGAGAAGACTTCGTCAGTAAAAAATATTATTTTCATTTGCACGGGTCATCGTGCCTATAACTGTATATTTGATTCAACTTAATATGAAATATTATTTTAAGTATTATGTGTTTTGTCCCTCATATTTTTTTAATTAAAAGATATTATGCTAACATGTGAAACTCAATTTTGAGATCTATCAGTTTGTATAATATTACACTAACGAATCTTGATATATTATAATAAATGAACTTCCAACTTGCATTGACCTATCACACAGTGAAAAGTGTTTGCCATTTATAAATATTTTTTATTATTTATTTCTTTAAAATCATAATCAATTTCTCTATATTCAGGCCATGCAATAATAGTATCAATGACTCTTTTATTATTGGAGTCATCAATTTCCAGATCTACAGTAAAACATATTATAATCATGTCTACATGTGTATGTAACGGGTAATTAACGGAGCCCCAAAGATTACCTTACAACTGTGCCCGTAATTTTATTATTCTTGTTTGACTTTGACCTGTGGGTTCCTATCACGTGGCACCCCCATCACCTTAGTCTTTAGCTTGGTAGCTTATAATAGCGCCCACGGTTCGAATGCTGCCGCTCCATAGCCGATGATGGCCTCCCTTCCAATTCTATCCTCCATGTCTCTGGGAATCTTTCTTCTCATTTGGAGCTACTTCCAATGGGTAACACTCGGAGATAACCCATCAACCAAGGCGAGTGTCTCTGTGCCCTCTTCTACTGCGAAGCTGTACATTGTGTATCTTGGAGAAAGACAAGACGAAGATCCACAGCTTGTGACTGCTTCCCACCATGATATGCTGTCTTCCGTACTGGGGAGGTATATGTTCTCCGTCACGCTTCGCCGCCCTTCCTATTCTCTAAGCTTTCCTTTGTGCGCTAAGGTTGGTTGGTCGGTGCACTTTGTGTCGTTTCAGCAAGGAAAAGGCTCGCGATTCAATTGTTTACAGCTACAAACATTGCTTCTCGGGCTTTGCGGCCACGCTCACGCCATCTCAAGCACACCAAATTTCAGGTCCTTAGCATGCATTCTCGCAGCAAATCATAAGAGCTAGATAATAACTTTTAGTATTATGGGTAACCTTGAAATCGAGATCATGAAGCATTGATAACAAGCTTTCAAAATCTTCTATTATTGGCCATTGAGATATGATCTATCGGTAGAGAAAAAAGCAAAGCACTAATCTGTATGATATGCATAGTTACAGTAATAATTCCATTTGTACTGTCGTTTTGGTGTTAGAATTGGCGGAGGTGATCAGTGTCAGTCCAAGCCGCACTTTTCCTCTGCATACCACACGAAGCTGGGACTACCTCGGCCTACGGTCTGGCCATCAGCAACCCACAGGACTACTTGAGAAAGGCAAGGAAGGCGATGGCATCATCATCGGAGTTGTCGACACAGGTAATTAAGCATCATCTGATCAGTACTGATCGCCTAATTATATATCATTGAGCATGCCAATGGGAGTTTTTCTTTCATAGGCATCTGGCCGGAATCGAGAAGCTTCAACGACGACGGTTATGGCCCCGTCCCATCCCGTTGGAAAGGAAAGTGTGAAGTAGGTCAAAACTTCACCGTCAACCACTGCAACCGCAAGATCATCGGTGCAAGATACTACAGTAAAGACGTCGACCCGTCTGAGGTCGCGCGAGACTACGACTCCCCCCGTGACGCCAATGGCCATGGAACACACACCGCTTCCACCGCAGCAGGTTCTCTGGTAAGCGATGTAAACTTCCACGGTCTCGGTGCCAGTACAGCAAGAGGAGGCGCTCCTCGTGCGCGGCTAGCAATCTACAAGGTGTGCTGGGGATCAGGAATATGCGGGGAAGCCGACGTACTACAAGCCATAGATGACGCGGTGGATAACGGGGTGGACATCTTGTCACTGTCGATCGGTGGGTATGGTTATTTTCCGGCGTCACTAGGCGCGGTAAGGAAGGGGATAACGGTGGTCTTCTCTGGGGGCAACGATGGCCCGGTTCCTCAAACAATCAACAACGCGGTGCCATGGGTCATCACGGTGGCTGCCAGCACTATCGATCGCTCTTTTCCGACCGACATAATCCTTGGAAACCGACGAACTCTGGTGGTACGTATGAGCCCGTGTATCTTTTTCCAGACATCGATCAACTTGAAACTTATAATCTTCATCAAATTGTTCTTAACTGCAGGGCCAATCTATGTGCTACGCGTCCAGTGATCCAGGAGACAAAGTTCTTGTAGCTTTTGACAGGTAACGACTACCGATTACTGTTGTCTTCTTTGCCTTGGATCTCTTTTCACACGTCTAAGAAGAGGGCAAACAGTAACGTGTACATGTAATCCGTTGTAGTTGCTCAGTGGTGCCTCAATATCTCACGCAATTAGCAGACAAGATTGTGCTATGCTTTGATCGTGCATTTGCTGCCGCCGTCGATGCTGCCGGTGAGACCTCCCAGTTGCTAGCGAGATTGTCGCAAGCCGGAGCAAGGGGAGCTATTATTGCACGATTCCCGCGCAGCATCCTCCCAGACTGCAGCGGCATTACATGCGTCCTCGTGGATTATGATGTAGGCGGACAGATAGCCAACTATGCCAACGTGGAAACTACAAGGTCTGTTTCCTTGATTGCCTTGGATAGATTGACAGTGGGAGAATCCCCGTGGCGCATGTGAGCCCTGCATCCAACATCGTCGGGAGCCAAGTGATGTCGCCGAGGGTGGCAGCTTTCTCCGCAAGAGGGCCGCATACAAGCTATCCGGACTTAGTGAAGGTATGTACGCAGCTATAGTTGTCTCTGTTCATGATAATTATGAAGTCTCCTATAATATATTGCAAAACGGACCCCTTCCACCGACGGGGATATAAACAGGAATAACCTTTGTATAGGAACAAATATTAGAAACCCAAAATACGCAGCGGAATAAAATGGAAACACAATCAAACAGAACACCAAGATATACGTGGAAAACCCCTTCAATGTGAAGGGTAAAAATCACTGGGCAAACTAGAGATAATTCACTATAAGAATAATGAATGTACAAATCTCAATCTCTTGTCCAAAACCCTAGCAACAACCACAAGAGAATAATTGAGATACAAGGATCACATCACTGCACACAATATCTAAAACCTCCCAAGTAATCACAGCCTACTGTAGATTTGATCTAACCTAAGATGAGAACACTGCTAGATGATTGAGAACAGTTTCTCTGCGCTGTCCTTGTCTTCTTCCCTTTCTTTCTCTTTCTTTTCTGCCTTGTTCTCCTTCTTCTCTTTGGAATCTCGTGGCTCACAAGATCTGCCTCGTTGCTGCCTTTTTATAGCCTTAATCTGTAAAACGCAGCCATCACACCCCCTAATCTTAATTAGGATTAGGTTAAGAGGGGGTGTGGGCTGTGGGCTGATAAAGCTCACATGGGCTGAATATGGGCCATCAGCCCAATACCCACATCTAAAACTTTGAGAAGTAAAATCATCCTCTGCTTGAAAGTAATGATAAAACCAACTATAAATCCTCTGATAAGCACAAGAAGCTGTTGAGGGTCGATCGTAGCTCCACTGGAAAATGGAAAAACAGAGCACTGAGCTCATCCTTTACCTTCTCCTCAGCCTGACATCACAGCTCCGGGAGTCAATATCTTGGCGGCAGTGAGAGATGGGTATCAATTTATGTCAGGAACTTCAATGGCTTGCCCTCATGTATCTGGAATTGCAGCTCTTCTCAAAGCAGTGCATCCCGATTGGTCTCCAGCTGCCATCAAATCAGCACTTGTCACCACCGGTGGGTAGATATATCTTTTATCCGCTCATTTGCCATCGTTGACTCTGACATATGTATGTATGCCTCCGTCTCAAGCATATACAACCGACGAACGCGGCTTCCCAGTAGAAGCGGAAGCGATTCCTCGGAAGCTGGCCGATGCTTTCGACTATGGCGGAGGTCACATCGATCCTAATAAAGCCGCAGATCCTGGACTTGTTTATGATATCCATCCGGATGATTACTGCAACTACTTCCCGTGCACAAACCGTGCCTTGAGTCTGCCCTCGGACGACGTTCCCGGCCTCGGGACATCCGGAGTGGATAACAAACGTATGTATGACCTGAACCTGCCCTCCATCTCCATTCCCGACCTGAAGGAGACACCTGTGACGGTCGGGAGGACCGTTACTAATGTGGGCGACAAGAAATCCAAGTACAAGGCAGTAGTGCATTCTCCACCAGGTGTTAACATGGTTGTGGAGCCGTCCGTTCTGGAGTTCAAGGCTTCGACGCAGAAGCTTCCCTTTAAGGTGACCTTCAGGTCGCTTCACAAGGTGCAAGGTGGCTTCACTTTCGGAAGCTTGACTTGGGTGGATGATGGTGGGAAGCACACCGTCAGGATTCCGATCGCGGTTCGGGTGATCATCGTAGATTCCTTTTCTGACACCTCCTAGAGTCCAAGTTATAAGCTCTGGCCTGAGCATTCGAGACATGAAGTAATAATGGAGCCGAGTTATATGTTGCTGTAGCAGTAAGTTCAATGTTAAGATCTCTCGAGGAATAAAAGGATATCTGTTTCGTTGCTCGTGCGTATGATGATGAGCATAAATCATCATAAATTTATTATTAAGTTCAGTGTCAATCAAAATTTATCATAAATAAATATTTTATTAAAATAAATATTTTTTATTCATTTAATATATACTTTTCATGTATTTCAATTCATAACGGAGCTAACAATATTTTTAAAATATAAAATATAAATAAATATATTTCATAATAAAAATATAAATATTGCTAATGAGCATAAATCATTGTAGTACTATCATTAACTTTTCATAAATGAGCATAAATATAACTAAGGGTTTGTAAATATAAATATTGTATAATTATATATGTTTGAACATAATTCGTGGTAGTATGAATAGCATATTATTTAATTATCTAAAAACGTCATGATTCATCCATCTATAATTCATAACACAAATCTAATTAATGAGATTACAAGAGAATTTAAAATCATACCTAATATAGTTTTGTTAGACTTATCGAATCCATTTGGTATCAAAACAGAAACTCGATAATTCCTCTTATTTTTCTTCTTTTTTGTTTTCTCCTTTCTTTCAATTCTCTCACTGTTCTCTCTCCTGCTTGCACGTATCCCTTTCTTTTTTTTTATTTCCCTTCTCATCCTCTGTTTCTTCTATCTCACACCCCATCCTGGATTGCTTTTTTTTCTCTCATCTTCCTCTCCTTCTATTCTTCTTCTTCTCCCCTTTTTTTTTCTTCTTCTTTCTTCCCCGACTCTGTTCTCACCGATGCCTCCCTGTCTTCTCTCTTTCTCTTCCTCTTCTCTCTCTCCTTTCTCCCTTTCTCTTTCTATTCCTTCCCTCCCTTTCACTCTTCTCCGATCCCCTCTCTGTTTCTTTCTCTCCCACACGCTCCCGTACCACCGCAGCCTCTGTTTTACCCGATCGAGAGAGAGAGAGACAGAGTGCGAGAGGCGGTGGGAAGCTATGGGGTGTTAAACCAACTAACCAACCAACGCCGCCGCTGCCGTGTTTTGCAATTTAAGGTCCTCAGAAAAAATTAGGGATTTAGAAAAAGACTATCCAAGGAGGTGCTTATGCCGACATGATTGTGCACGCTTGCAATAGCACTTCCATAAAATGCTTTATGGAGGATTCAGACAAATGTTTTAATGCAGCAGAGCAAATCTCCAACTAGATGTGTTCTATTATATCATGACAAAGGACCTTACGGGTCTGGCTGGAAACTTAGCATAGCAAAATCCCAGACTAGACATTCTATTATATTAACTAAACTTCAGCTAACAATGATATATGCAAGTTTTTATATTTTAAATAACAATACATATACTAAACTTAAATTCAAAGAGAGAAATATAAATGAAGCTCGTCGATACACAAGATCACCTCCACCATTAACTTCTATTTCCATAAGAACTATGTTAACTTATCAACGATATCACTTAGGTTTGACAACTTGATCCACAAGCAAGATTCCTCGACCTTTTAACATCATGTCCTCAGTCTACAGAAATTGTTCGGCAGATATATCTTGCATGCAACAACATATAACAGATCAACCAAGGAATCTCTAAACAAAGGATGCGATTTCAACCCTACACTCGAGGTTTTCCTTTGAACAAAAAGATGCCTCGTGAATGTTATGGGAACCCGACGGCATGACCTCAAAAGAATCCGGAAGATGAGAGTAAAACGGACTAGTTAATCCAAACAAATTCCCGAAACAGTATTCGACATTCAAATAATTAATACAAATTACGGTTTGTTCCACAACTAAATGCAGTCATTCATTAAAGAAGAAAACTCCATCAACTATGAGAAAGGAAAAGCTCAAGGACATATGAAAATTTTATTGCAGGTTGAAGGCAAGGTTCCTTTGCCCTAGAGAATTCTCCAACTGACACTGAAATCTAAATTCTCCTTGTGATCACTGACAGAGCTTACCTCACAGAGATTTGGCTGCTGCAACAATACTCTCTGCTGTTATGCCAAACTCCTTGTATTTTCTCCCAGCAGGAGCACTTGCTCCAAACCGGTCAATCCCGATCGCCTTGCCTTTGCTTCCGACATACTTCTCCCATCCAAGCGTGACCCCTGCTTCGATACTAATCCTTGCAGTGACAGCAGCGAGGAAGACACTCTCCTTGTATTCGTCTGGTTGCTCATCCAACAACTCCCAGCAAACAAGAGATACCACACGTACTGTTTTGCCCTCCTTCCTTAGCTCATCTGCGGCCTTCGCTGCAGTCTCCAATTCTGAACCAGTGCCGATCAAAATCACATATGGTTTGTTACCAGTAGAATTATCAGAAATGGTATATCTTCCCTTCTCAACATCTTCAATTGATGTTCCTGGAAGTTGAGGAAGCTTCTGTCGTGAGAGAGCAAGGACTGACGGTCTCTTCCTGTTGAGCACCGCAACCTTGTAGGCCCCAGCAGTCTCGTTCCCATCAGCATGCCTGAGCATCAGAATGTTGGGCATGGCTCGGAAGCTTATCAAATTCTCAATTGGCTGATGGGTAGGGCCATCTTCCCCAAGACCAATTGAATCATGTGTCATCACATAAATGACTCCTGCCCCATGTTAGAAATAAAATTGAAGGAAGTTGTTCTTGAGTTTGAAATAATACTTCTTATTTATACATGTTAGAAGGAAAAAAATTTCTCAATGAGGATTTTTCTTAATAGATTTACGATATTTCCTCATGTAATTGAGGAGATCTTAGCTGTTGTTAAGACTATTATCAAGAGAGATCCACTAGTTGATCAGTCGTATATATTTGAGAAACACGTAGTTGATATCTGACAACTTGTTCTCATACGAAGTGAAAGTCGATGACCATGTATTTCATGCGTGAGTGGAATACTGGATTGACGCATAGGTAAGTGGCTCCGACATTATTACAGTATATTGTAGGAGTAGAGGTAAGGTTGATGTTAAGTTTCTTGAGTAGATTCGTAACCCAATTGAGTTCTGCAACAACGGTTACTATGGCATGGTATTTAGCTTCAGTTGTAGAACGTGTAATTGTCTTTTGCTTCTTAAAACTCCAACTAATTGGATTAGGTCTAAGGAAGATGATATACCCCAACATGGATGTTCTGTCATCAAAATTCTCTACCCAATCAGCATCAACAAAAGTATGGAGATGAAGGGGAGAGTGTTTGCTGAAAAAGAGGCAATGATTGAGAGTCCCGTAAAGATATCACAAAATTCATTTGATTACAGACCAATGCATAGTAGATAGTCAATGTATGAATTGAGATAATTTATTGACCACAAATAAGATATCTCGACTGGTAAGAGATAAGTATTGTAAGGAGCCAAGGACTTGTTGGTATTAAGTTGAGTCTATAGTAGGGCTTCCATCACATAGTTTGAGTGACTCTCTAGTAGACAAAAGTATTGTAATTGCTTTTATAGTACTTGAGGACTGGAGTGAGCATACGATTAATGAGATAGATGACAGCTTGAAATGCTATAGTCCAAAAGGTTGTTGGTATAGAGGCTTGGTGTAGGAGTGTGAGACCAGTTTCAACTATATGTCGATATTTGCATTCAGTAGAGCCAACGAGTTGAGGAGTATGTGAGGGTGACTTGAGGTGTTGTATACCACAAGTAGAGAGGCAGGATGTGAGAGATTGATATTCGCCTTCACCATCGGAGTAAATAATTTTAATTTTAGACTAAAAGAAGTTCTTTACCAATCTTCGAAAGTTGGTAAAGATTGTTGAAGCTTCAGATTTATGGTAAAGAGGGTATAACCATGTGTACTTGATAAAATAATCTACAAAAATAACATAAAATCTGAACTTGTCAAAGGAAGTGATTGGAGCATGGCTCCAAACATCATTGTAAATAACCTCAAAAGGTTTAGAGCAGGATATGAAGGATCTTCCGAAGGGAAGTCTATAACTTTTATTGCTTAAACAAGTATCACAATGAGTTATAATATTATTGGTTTTAAACGTAGAAAGAGAATAGTATGAAAGTATTTTTTGTTGGATAAAGGATGAGGGAAGATCAAGACGACGATACCACACATCAGTTGGAGCTACGACAGAAGAGTAGGTAGTGGAATGAGTGATTCGAGAAACTAACGACCACTCATAAATATTATCCTTACTTTGATATCAGACCAAGGACACCCATGCTTAAATTCTTGACAAGGCCGAGATCCTTATGGCAACTCTCATCTCTCGTATAGTCGGTGAAAACAAAGAAAGTAGCACAGTAAGGGAGAAGACCAGGGCTGTGAAGGGCAATGCCGTTGCAGATGGCACCCATCCCATGTTCTTTAACCCCGAAACGAACATTCCGTTCATCAGGTGTGCCCTTTTAGAAGTTACCAAACATCTTCAACAATGTCATGTTGGAGGATGCAGGGTGTACTTTTGCAAGTGCATTCAGGTTCTGCTGCGATAAATTTCTAGTTGCATCTGCAGGACTTTCAGGAGTATACGTTTGGAAAAGAAGCAAAGAAGTTATTTTCTAGTGTAATCCATCTCACAACGTAAATTTAACTATAATAACAGATATTGTAAGAAGAACGGAAGGTGAAGGGTCAATCGAGGAGGTGGTCACCGGAAGTGCTTTCTCCCATCTGGTAGGCAATTCTTCTGATATGATAGCTTTCAGCTCTGCAGCATCCTCCTTGTACTTCTCTTCGTACTCCGCAAATCTGGCATTCCACTCAGCTTCAAGAGCAGCACCTTAAGGGACATGGCTCTTCATAGAAAGGTTCATATGGCCATTCGAGACTTTTCCTAGTTGCATCAACTTCCTTGTTACCCAATGCACTTTCATGTACGCTGTATGTGTTTGCCTTGTTTGGTGATTCATATCCAATGGTCGTAGTGACATGGAAGAATTCAGTATTTCATCAAAATTCTGATACTCCGAAAGCAAATGCAAATCAGTTGATCATGTCCTTGATAATAGGAATATAAAAAGAAATAACTTTTGTATATGAACAAATATTAGCAGGTTATGCAGCGGAATTAAATTGAACAATAATCAAATAGAACATCAAGATATACGCAGAAAACCCCTTCAATGTGAAAAGTAAAACTCATGAGGCAAACTAGAGATAATTTACTATAAGAATAATGAATATATAAATCTCAATCTCGTGTTGAAAACCCTAGCAACAATCACAAGAGAATAACTAGGAATAACTAGGATACATGGATCACGTCACTGTGCATAATATCTAAATCCTTCCTAATTCTTCTTAAGTAATCACAGTAAGAATCTACTATAGATTTGATCTAATATGAGATGAAAACATTGCTAGATAATTGAGAACAATCTATCTGTGTTGTCCTTATCTTCTTCTCTTTTTTTCTCTTCTTTTTCTGCCTCTTTTTATAACCACCACACCCCCCCCAATATAAATTAGGGTTAGGTTAAGAGGGGGTGAGCTATGGGCTGATAAAGCTCACCTTGGGCTGAATATGGCTTGTCAGCCCAACAACCTCCCCCTTCAACCCATAAGGGAGGCTATCCCAAGACTTCTCAATGTGAAGCCTTGCCGACCAACTGTCGGCATATCTCCTGTCTTTATTTTGGTAAGGTCTTTGTCAACATGTCTGCTCCGTTGTCATCTGTGTGAATTTTCTGAAGCTGCAACTACTTCTCTTTAAATACATTTCAAATACAGTGATATCTGATATTTATATGCTTTGATTTGGAATGAAACATTAGATTCTTACACAAATGAATGACACTTTGGCTGTCACAATACATCACATAGTTTTCCTGTTTTAGCCCAGATTCTTGTAAGAATTCTTTCATCCATAACATTTCTTTACATACCTCTGTAGCAGCAATATATTATGCCTTTGTGGTGGAGAGAGCAATACACCTTTGCAACTTGGATTGTTATGACATAGCTCTCCCTGCAAAAGTAAATACATAACCTGATGTGGACTTCCTCGTATCTATATCTCTTGCCATATCTATATCTATATAACTTGTCAACACAAGTGGTCTATCTCCAAAGCTTAAACAAACCTTAGAGCTTCCTCTGAGATATCTAAAAATCCACTTCACTACTATCCAGTGTTGTTTGACTAGATTTGTAAGAAATCTGCTAGTAATACTAACTGCACATACGATGTTCGGCCTCATATATACTATTGCATATATTAAACTTCTAACTGGTGAAGCATAAGGAACCTTTTGTATTTTCTTCTTCTCCTCATCACTTGACGGATTTTGTTCTGAGCACAACTTGAAGTGACCTGCAAGTGGAGAACTAACTGGTTTTGCATTATTTATACTGAATCTTTCCAATACCTTCTCGATGTATTTCTCTTGTGATAATCAAATCTTCTTATTTTTCCTGTCACGAAAAATTTGCATATCCAGTATTTGCTTTGTTGGCCCCATGTCTTTCATTATAAAAACTTACTTAGTTCCTTCTTTAACCTATCAATTGTAGACATATCTTTTCCAAGATAAGCATGTCATCAACATAAAGTAAGAGAATAATAAAATTCTCACCAAACTATTTGATGTACACATAATGATCTGAAGTCATTCTTTTGTATCTATTTTCTGTCATAAATGAATCAAACTTTCTATACCACTGTCTTAGAGTTTGTTTTAGCCCATACAAACTCTTCTTCAACTTATAAACAAAGTTCTATTTACCTTTGACTTTGAAGCCTTCTGGTTGCTCTATATAAATTTTCTCCTCCAAGTCACCATGAAGGAAAGCTGTCTTCACATCTAACTGTTCAACCTCCAAGTCCTGGCTAGCAGCAATATCAAGAGCAACACGAATAAAAGATATTTTAACAAAAGGAGAAAATCTCTTCAAAGTCAATACCTTTCTTTTGACCAAAGTCTTTTACAACCAATCTAGATTTGTACTTTAGTTGAGAATAATATTCTTGAGTCTTCAACCTAAAAACCCACTTGTTCTTTAAAACCTTCATTTCATTTGGTAGTAGTACCAAATCATTAGTGTAGTTTTTCTGAAAGAGCATTCATCTCTTCCTGCATAGTAACTAACAACTTCTCTTTTTGCTCAATTTCAACTGCTTCCTGGTAACTCTCTGGTTTACCTGCATCAATAAGCATCATATACATATCTGTAGAGCATCTTATGGAAGGTTGACGTTGTCTATAAGATCTTCTCAACTGAGGTTCTGCGGGAAGTTGCTCTCCAACTTCTTCTTGCTTAATATGTCCTACTGGTAAATCAACATCAAGCTCTACACTATCTTCCTACACATCTCCCCCATCGCCCTGATATACTAGAGGAGTAACTGGATCATAATATGCTAATCCTTCTGCAGAAGTCTTGGCCGGTGTCTTCTTCTTTAAATTTTCAAAGGTATGATCCTCAAAGAAGACTACATCTATGCTTCTGAACACCTTCTGCTTTTTTGGATCCCAAAGCCTGTAACCAAACTGATCATGAGTAACCAAGAAAAATATATTCTTTAGTCTTACCATCCAACTTGGACCTCTCATTATCTATAATGGAATATATGCAAATGCACGATAATCAAACACTCTCAAATGCTTGTAGAAAACATCTTTCCCTAACCATGCATGCCTTGTAATGTCACCATCTAGGGCTGTACATGGTGACAAGTTGATCACATCAACTGCAGTCCTCAAAGCCTTATCCTCAAACCTTTTGGGTAGGTTGGCCTGTGAAAGCATACATCTAATCTTTTCTATGATGGTGCGGTTCATCCTCTCTGTAATTGCATTATGCTGAGGTGTACCAGGAACTGTCATCTCATGTTGGATCCCATGTGACCTGTAATAATCATTAGATAATCCTGTATACTCACCACCATTATATGATCTTATACATTTCAATTGCCTCTCTGTCTCCTTTTCAACCATGACATGAAACTCTTTGAAGACATTAATAATATGATCTTTGGTCTTCAAAGCATAGGTCCAAACTTTCCTAAAAAAATTATCTATAAAAGTGACAAAATAAAGTGCACCACTTATACTAGAAACATCAACAACAGATCCACCAGGAGTTTTTGTCCTCAAAGGATCACATACATCAGTATAAACATGGTCTAAGACATGTA
Organism: Musa acuminata AAA Group; assembly: GCF_036884655.1. Lineage (NCBI taxonomy): Eukaryota > Viridiplantae > Streptophyta > Magnoliopsida > Zingiberales > Musaceae > Musa > Musa acuminata. The sequence goes on from NC_088351.1 coordinate 8,559,696, forward strand.
TTTTTCTAAACATAGCAGGACTAGCAAATGAAACTCTGTGTTATTTACCAGCCAAACAATCAATACAAAGGTTCAAATGTGTACCTCTGAGATCTGGCAATACCTCTCTCTTGGAAAGAGCTTGCAGCCCCTTCTCGCTCATGTGTCCCAGTCGCCTATACCATAACTCTATGCTGAAGTCTTTCTCTGTACCATTTAACTACTCACCATAAGCTTTAGCTTGCAACCTATACAAAGTATGATATTTCTTTCCACTAGCCACAAAAAAAGAATCCTTACTGAGCTTCTATTACCCTTTGTGAAATCTGCTTTCATAGTTTTCATCATCTAGTCTTTCAATTGAAATTAAATTCAGTCTTAAGTCAACCACATGTCTCACATCCTTAAGCACCAACTTGCAGCCAAGGTTGGTCTTTATATGGATGTCACCTATACCAATGATGTCTGTCGTGCCATAGTTGTCCATCTTGACAACACCAAAATTTTCAAACCTATATGTAGCAAAAAACTCCCTCCGTGATGTAGTATGATAAGAAGCACCTATATCAATCACCCACTCAAGATCCTGACACATAAGAAAAAATATCATCAAAAGAAGACAAAATCAAATAATCACCACCCTGCACTATAATTATAATATTATCTTTTAACTCTATAGACTTCACTTCTTTTCTATTTTTCTTGCTGTTGCTTACATCGGTTATTGTAATATCCTTTCTCACCATAGTTATAGTAAACAATATCTTTTCTTGATCTTGACTTGCTCCTACTCATACGTGAACTGCTTCTAGACTTTGACCGTCCTTTGTTCTCTGAGATAAGTGCTTGTGAATCATTATGAGATGTTGCTGAATTCTTTCTTCTCAACTCCTTATTCCACAAATTGTTTGTTACTTAACTCATGGTGACAACACCATCTGACGTAGAATTACTAAGGGAAACCACTAGTGTCTCCTAACTTTCTAGTAATGAACTGAGAAGTAACAATACCTGCAACTCATCATCAAGAGACATTTTCATAGAGAATAACTGGTTAGTAATACTCTGCATTTCATTCAAATGCTTAATAATAGAAGCACATTCTCTAAATTTTAGGTTTACAAGTTTTCTGATCAAGAAAGCTTTTTTACCAACTGTTTTTCTTTCATAGAGACCTTCCAATTTTTTCCAAAGAGAATATGCAGAACTTTTAGTAGAAACATGGTGAAAGATACTATCATCAAGCCTTTATCGAATAAACCCAACTGTTTTTCAATCTAACCTCTTCTACTCATCATCTATCATAGTTGTGGATTTTGCACTATCCCCCTACAAAGGTCCATATAAATCTTTGCAATACAAAAGATATTCCATTTTTGATTTCCATATTATCTAATTATTTCCATTTAAACTAATCATGCGAGAAACATTACTGGCCTCCATGTTCAAACACAAAAATTAAATCACCACAACCCTACTCTGATATGAGTTGATGGGATATAAAAAGAAAATAACTTTTATATATAAACAAATACTAGCAGGCTATAATATGCAGTGGAATTAAATAGAACCATAATAAAATAGAACACCAAGATATACGTGGAAAACCCCTTCAATGTGAAAGGTAAAAATCATGTGACAAACTAGAGATAATCCATTATAAGAATAATGAATATACAAATCTCAATCGCTTACCCAAAACCCTAACAACAATCACAAGAGAATGACTGTGATACAAAGATCACGTCACTGTGCACAATATCTAAATCCTCCATAATTTTTTTTCAAGTAATCACAATAAGAGTCTACTATATATTTGATCTAACCTGACATGAAAGTACTGCTAGATGATTGAAATAATATCTCATTGTTGTCCTTATCTTCTTCCCTTCCTTTCTCTTTCTTTTCTATCTCTTTTTATAGCCATCATACCCCCTAATATAAATTAGAATTAAATTAAAAGAAGATAAACTATGGACTAATAAAATTCTAATATGAACTGCTAGCCCAACACTTTGATGCCCAAAACGCAATTCTGAAAACAAGAGTCGGTTTGTCTTTCACTGCCTTTGCTTCCATAATGGCAGCACGAATATCATCATACCCGGTGTTTCCATTCTTCACCCAGATGGTATGCCACCCAAGAGCCTCAAAACGATCAATAACATTTCTGTAAATGCAATCTGTGTCACCATCAATGGAGATGTGGTTGTCAACGTCAAAAGCGATAAGTTTCCCTAGACCCCAGTGCCCAGCGAGAGAACAAGCTTCGTTTGCGATGCCCTCCATTTGGCAACCATCCCCAAACATCACATATCTACACCATCAAAATCAAGCTAGTCTTATGCACAAAATGCAGCGCACAAATATGAGGAAGATAGAATTGGGTAATCGTTACGTGTAATGGTCAATAATCTCATTGTCCGGCTTATTGAAACGGGCAGCTAGGTGTCGCTCAGCGAGTGCCAAACCAACAGCATTAGCAACACCTTGACCGAGCGGACCTGCAACATTTTGTGACAATTAATTGAATCGTAAAATGATATAGAATCGAACCAGTAGTGACTTCAATTCCTGGTGTCTCGAAGTTCTCAGGATGACCAAGGAGTTTTGCTTCCCCATTGACGGAATTGCTTCGAGTCTTCCATCTAAAATCAGATTACAATCATCGAAACTACTTCAATCTGATACAAATCAAAGCATGACCACTGAAACCACTGAACACTGAGCTCTCATTCACATAATCAAGGTGATGAAATGCAAGATTTCAATTATATCTAGGAAGCTGCATCCCATGAAGTGGAGTGCACTAATATCAGCTTTTCACGACAGGCCATTGCTAAATAGATTGGTTAACATAGAGATGCCTGAATGAACCGTTCAAATGAGAAGTTCTCCCACTTTAGAAACTCTATAACTCCAACAAAATAAACATAGATATCCCCACGATTAAGAACAAAGAAAAAGTTAGATGGACCACCATATCTATCAAATTCTCTTCTTGTTAGGCTGAGAAATATGTCAAGAAGCAGAAGACTTCGCGATAGAATAGATCAAGAAATTTAAGATTTAGCCACGCAAAAGCGGCCAAACAGAACTTCTCATAAACCACAGATAAGATCAAAGTATATGGGTAAAAGAAGAAGAAGAACGATCCAAATCTCTGAAGATAAAGATGACAAAAGTAAGATCGCCATCAAGCTCCCAATATTCTTGGTAATATCATCGTCGAATCTGGAAATAACTCTCGGGACAGATCGAAGGCCGTACCTTGACGCTATCGTAGCCAGCAAGATGGAGCAGGGCGTATTGGAGCATGCATCCATGGCCGGCGGAGAGCACAAACCGGTCGCGGTTGAACCAGTAGGGGTTCTCGGGGTTGTACTTCATGACCTCGTCGTACACTATGTGGCCCATGGGCGCGCACCAAATGGGGAGGCCCGGGTGGCCTGAGTTGGCCTTCTCGACGGCGTCGATGGCGAGGAACCGCATGGTGTTGACGGACTTCTCCACAAGGGCATCCGTGGCGGCGGCCTCGAGGGTCTCCACCGAGGCGAACCTGGCAGGCGCAGCGCGGCGAGAGGAGCAGGGCTTCGGCCGTCGGCGAGAGGTAACGACTGCCGATTACTGTTGTCCTCTTTGCCTTGTATCGCTTTTCACACGTCGAAGAAGAGGGCAAACAGTAACGGGAAAATGTAATCCGTTGTAGTTGATCAGTGGTGCCTCAATATCTCACGCTCTTAGCAGACAAGATTGTGTTATGTTTTGATCGCGCATTTGCTGCCGCCGTCGCTGCTGCCGGTGAGACCTCCCAGTTGCTAGCGGGATTGACGTAAGCCGGAGTAAGGGGAGCTATTATTACACGATTCCCGCGCAGCATCCTCCCAGACTGCAGCGGCATCGCATGCGTCCTCGTGGATTATGATGTAGGCGCACAGATAGCCAACTATGCCAAGGTGGAAACTGCAAGGTCTGTTTCCTTGATTTCCATTCTGATCCCCAACAACACCTTGCAGTTAATTTGGGAATCTGACCACGGATAGATTGACAGTGGGAGAATCCCCAACGGTGCATCTGAACCGTACATCCAACTTCTATTGGGTTTAGCCCATATGTGGGCTTGCACTTTGAGTTCAAATTTAATTTATTAAAAAAAAACATGTAGAGACGTTCGGGCAGCGCACTGTGGCGGCGCTGAGAAAAAAAAATGAGGTTAAAGTTTTGAAAAATCCTTACAAGTTCTATAATTTTAATAATATCGATCTATAGTTTATTCTCTTTAAGACGCTTTCATACTATATTAACTTTATGAGATTTAAAATTTTTCTTTTATAAAATCTATATATGGTAAAAATGATATGTTATGATTGAGCCAAGATATATATTATTGATGTTATTGTGATCATCTGATTATTATAATAAAAATTCATTATAAATCTATTATCATTATTAGTGATAGTAAAAGTTTGAAGTAAATTATGGTTTATGATTTTTTCCGCATTGGGTTTTTTACGTAAAAATTTTAGTGTCTCATTGTGTGATTGATTTATTGTTCTACTGTTTATGCCGCTCTGGTTAATATTTACTTTTGATAACAAATTAGTATTTTGATGAGGAACCCGTTTTGATACATAAATTAGAGCTCTATGTTGTTTAGTGCTAGTTCTTCTTGTGTGACTGCAATGAAAGAGTCAAACTATATGATTAAAATTAAATTGAACTCAACAAATTATTTCACTTGAAGGCATATGATGTTAGATTTGCTATATTGTAAAGATTTGTATAAGTTTATCAAAATTAAAGAAAAATCTTATATTATAGAAGATAAGTAATAAAAGATTTAACATAGAAAAACTATTACCTATATTAGAAGATGGATGGATATAAATTTGCATGAGCATATTTCTGATAAAACTAGAGTTGATATTGTTTGACAAATGTTAGAAAATCTCATTGCGAAAAAGATAGTGGGAAATAGATTTTCTCTCCTCAGAAAGCTTGTCAATTTGAAGTATAAAAATGATGGTAATATTATCAAGCACATAAGTTTGTTTCAGAGTATTGCAAACAAGCTAGTTGCTATGAAAATGAATATAGATGATAAGATGCAAGGATTGTTACTTCTCAGCTTTTTACCGAAAAGTTAGAAAACTTATGTGGTGACAATTTATAACTCTACGCTAGAGGGGATTTTAATTATAGATATAGATAAAAATAGTTTACTAAATAAAAATATCATAAGAAAATAATATGGAGAATCTTCTTTTAATGTACTTGTTATTGAAAAATAATAAAGACAAAGAAGTCATAATAGAAATATACATGGTTATTTAGGAAGATCCAGTCTAGAAGAGATATCAAATGTTTTCATTGTAATAGGTCAAGTCACATGAAAAAAGAGTATATGTTTTAGAATCAAGAACATAATAAAAGGTAGAAAATTAAGAAAAAGACTAATACAGTTGTTGTTGAAGGTAATATCATTATTGTTTATGATGACGGTTGTGCCAGTCTTGTAACTTAGGATAGTAATTAAGTAATTGACTCTATTACTTTGTTTTATGCTATTTCTCATAGTGATTTCTTCAGATCTTTGCTTGGAGACTAGTATTGAGAGCAAATTGATACTAAAAGATGTCAGACTTATTTCAGATATTCGTCTTAACTTGATATCTACAAGCATACATAATAATGAGGGATTTACACTTTTTTTTTTGGAAAGCAAATGAAAATTCACTAAAGGTTCTCTAATTGTAGTAAGAGTAAAGAAGCTAAACTCTTTTTATATCTTGGAAGCTAAGTTACACAAAGAAGAGATTAATGCAATTCAAAAGGGTAAAAGTATAGATCTTTGATATAAGAGGCTTGGTCATATTGGTGAGAAGGGACTTCAAACTCTTGTTAAAAAAATGGGTCTTATTAGAGTTGCAAAATACATCTCTTAAAATTTGTGATTATTGCTTAGTTGGAAAAACACATAGAGTTGTCTTTCATATATATTCATTATCTAGAAGATCAAGTATTATTGATTTAATTTACACTAGTGTCTATACTATGCAAAATTAGAACTCTTGGATATATTCTTTATTTTGTTACTTTCATTGATAACCATTCTAGAAAAAATTAGGTTTTTGTTTTAAAATCTAAAGACCAGGTACTCGATGTTTTTTAATATCAATATTGAAAGAAAAACTAATAGAAAGTTAAAGTGTATTCGAACAGATAATGATGGCGAGTACAAGGGTTCTTTTGAGAATTATTATAGATTCCATAGTATCGGGCTTAAGAAAATAGTTTCTAAATCTCCTTAGTAAAACAGTGTGGTAGAAAGGATGAACAAAACTATTAAAGAAATGATTAGGTGTATGTTTTCCCATAGCAAGTTACTAAAGTCATTTTAGGGGGAGGCTATGAGAACTACAATTAACTTAATAAATTTTTATCCATCAGTTCCTTTGAAAGATAATATTTTAAAAAGAGTATAGAAAGGAAAAGATATATCTTTTAATCACTTAAGAGTCTTTGGTAAAACATTTATTCATATTCCTAAAGATGAGAGGTTTAAGTTTGATAATAAGGTAAAAGCATGTATTTTCTTGGGGTATGATTATGAAGAGTTTGGGTACAGATTATGGGATTTAATGAATAAGAAGATTATTAAAAGCAAAGATGTTGTGTTTCTTAAAGACCAATTGTTTGATGATGATGATAATGTTGAGAAGCAAAAAACCTCTATCTATATTCCTTGGAGTTTAGGTTAATTCCTTCATTTGTAGTTTATGATGGTCATGAGAGAGATGAACAAAAAGATTATGATGAGAATGCCAATGATGATGCTCTTACAATTGATGATGTTGAAGTAACTAAATAAGCACCTCCACCTATAGTTGAGATTCCATTGAGAAGATTCACAAGAGAACTACAACCATATACTAGATATCCTTCACATGAGTATGTTATATTTACTAATGGGAGAGAGCCAAACACTTATCAAGAAGCTATTTTACATTAGCATAAGAATGAGTGGGTTAAACCCGTGCAAGAAGAAATGAGATCCTTGCTTTAGAATCACACCTATGACTTAATAAAGTTACCTAAAGAGAAGAAAGCTCTTAAGAACAAATAAATTTACAAATTGAAGACTAAAAATAATAGCTCACAATAAAAATACAAGATGAAAGGATTCAGTCAAAAGAAATGTATTGACTTTGAAAAGATTTTTTCTCATGTGATGAAAATGTCTTCTATCTGAGTTTTTCTTGGTTTTGTTGCCCACTTGAATTTAGTAGTTTAGCAACTTGATATGAAAATAGCATTTTTTCATGGTGACTTAGAAGAAAAAAATTTATATAGAGTAATCAGAAGGTTTCAAAGTTAAGAGAAAAGAAAATATAGTATGCAAGCTTATAAAAAACTTATATGGATTCAAACAAGTACTCAGACAATGGTACAAGAAGTTTGATTCCTTTATAATGAGTCAAGAGTACAATAGAACCACATCTGATCATTGTGTATTTACAAAGAAGTTTTCAGATAATGATTTCATTATTCTCCTACTATATATTGATGAGACTGATTGTTGGTCATGATGCTGATAAAATTAAGAAGCTTAAAAGAAAGCTAAGTAAGTCTTTTACTATGAAAGATTAAAGATCGGTAAAATAAATACTTGATATGAAGATTTTTCATGATAGGAAGAAAGGGACGATTTGACTATCTCAAGAGACATACATTGAAGAGGTTCTTAAAATATTCAATATGAGTAAAACCAATACAGTTTGTTCTCCACTTGTAGGTTATTTCAAACTTAGTTCGAAACATTATCCTATAAGTGAGAAAGAAAAAGAAAAATGTCTAGAGTGCCTTACTCATCTGTAGTAGATAGTTTAATGTATATTATAGTTTGTACTATGTCAAGTATAGCTCATGCAATTAAAGTTGTCAGTCGATTTCTTTCTAATCCTGGTAAGGAACATTGGACAACAATGAAATGAATATTAAGATATCTAAGAGATTCTTTCAGGTTGTGTTTATATTTTGGCAATGGTGAACCTGTGCTAGAAGGGTACATAGATATATACATGGCAAGTGATACTGATTCCAAAAAGTCCACTTCAGGATTTTTGATGACGTTTGCAAGGGGAGCAATCTCTTGGCAGTCTAAGTTATAGAATTGTGTTATTCTATTAACCATAGAAGTAGAATATCTAATAATTACTGAAGTATATAAGGAAGTTTTATGGATGAAAAATTTTCTATAAAAATTGGGCTTTAAATATGAAAGATATACTATTTACTATGACCGTCAGAGTGTCATTCATCTCTCCAAGAATTTAACATATTATTCTAGATCCAAGCATATTGATGTTAGATATCACTGGATTTGTGATGTGAAAAAGATGCATACTAATGAGAATAGATCATATATGTTGACAAAGTCTTTGCCTAAAAAGAAGTTTGAAATATATAGGTGAAGAGCGGGCTTAGTACAACTCACCATATGAGTTGGAGGGGAAGAGTTATTGGGTCCGGTCCATAAGTAGGCGTAGACTAGATCATTTGGACATTGAACTCAAATTTGATTTATTAAAAAAAAGAAAAATAAAAACTATGGAGATGTGCATAGCGAGAGCAGCGAACAGGCATGCATGCAGCGAACAGTGGCCGTGCTGAGAAAAGGAGAGAAAAGAAATAAAAAATTAAGGTTTTGGGGAGCTTTTGTTAGATCAAACGGTTAAATTTTATTGATTTTGGGAAAAATCTTTGCAATAAATTCTACAATATTAACGGTATAGATCTATAGTTTATCCTCTCTAAGATATTTTTCTACTATATCTATTTTATGAGATCTAAAATTTTTCTTTTATGAAATATGTTCTTCATATTTTATGATTTTTTGATTATTCTGAAAAAAAAATTATTATAAACCTATTAATATTATTGATGATAGTAAAAATTTAAAATGAACTATGGTCTCGTCACATTAGATTTTTCACCTAAAAATTATACCGTAAAACAATTATTCCGTAAAAATTATTCATCGGGAGCCAAGTATGCAGCAATAGTTGTCAGGAACCCATTGCGGACGGTGGCAGCTTTCTCCGCAAGAGGGCCGAGTACAGACCATCCGGACATAGGGAAGGTATGCATGCAGCTGTAGTTGTGTCTCTGTTCATGATAATTATGAAGTCTCCTATGATAGATTGCAAAACGGACCCCTCCCATATCTCAAACTTTGAGAAGCTAAATCATCATCTGCTTGAAAGCAATGATAAAACCAACCATAAATCCTCTGATAAGCACAAGACGCTGCCGAGGGTCGATCGTAGCTCCACTGGAAAATGGAAAAACAGAGCACTGAGCTCATCCTTTACCTTCTCCTCAGCCTGACATCACAGCTCCGGGAGTCAATGTCTTGGCGGCAGTGAGAGATGGGTATCAATCTATGTCGGGAACTTCATTGGCTAGTCCTATGTATCTGGAATTGCAGCTGTTCTCAAAGTAGTGCATCCCGATTGGTCTCCGGCTGCCATCAAATCAGCACTTGTCACCACCGGTGAGTAGGTGTATCTTTTATCCGCTCATTTGCCAACTCTGACATATGTATGTATGCCTCCGTCTCAAGCATATACAATCAACGAACGCAGAAGCGATTCCACGGAAGCTGGCCGATCCCTTCGACTATGGCGGAGGGCATATCGATCCTAACCGAGCAATGGATCCTGGACTTATTTATGATATCGATCCAAATGATTACGTCAACTTCTTTCGCTACACAAACCGTGCATCGAACAGTACTAGTGGCCAAAATCACTTGAAGCTGCCCTCAGGCGCCATTCCTGACCTCAGGAAATCTGGAGTGGGTAACAGCCGTACATATGATCTGAATCTTCCCTCCATCTCCATTCCCGACCTGAAAGAAACGCCTGTGAAAGTGCGAAGAACCGTCACTAATGTGGGCGACACGCCTGGCCGTAGTGCAGTCTCCAGCCGGTGTTAAGATGGAAGTGCAGCCATCTGTTCTACACTTCAGGGCTTCCGGCGAGAAGCTTAACTTTGAGGTGACGTTCACGCCGCTTCACAAGGTGCAAGGAGGCTTCACGTTCGGAAGCTTGACTTGGGTTCATCGACGTGGGAAGAATTCGGTACGAATTCCTATCGCAGTTCGGGTCATCATTCGTGATTTCTTCTCCGACACCTCCTAAGATTTAATCCCATTGTTTGCCACTGCTTACGCATTCAAGACAGGAAATAATGTTATGTTGGATACATGAAATAAACCTTTTCACATAATAGTAAGTACATATACGTAGCATTTAGGAAAACATTTGGGTGTATCTGGAATCATTTGAAAACCAAGTGATAATGTCTATCCTATTATGGATAAATTTCATGTTAATGGGAGGAATCCATACAATACATCTCTCTATTTTGATTGTCTTAAGTGAAAATTTGGTTATGTAAATTGGAGCTGGAGTCCGAGCTAATCTTCTTCCTCTTCCATATTTGTCTTTTGATTATGTTAGGATGATTGAATCCAAAATACATCTAATCCTATAAATATATTGGGGGTGTATTTGATAAAACTCCTCTAATACTTAAGTTAGTTTGACAATTGATGCATTTACAATACGCTAAGAGTGATAAGTCAAAAGTACTAAAAGAATGTTACTCTTTTTTTAGGAATCCATATGATAGAGCTTTTTATAACGTAAATTTTGGATCATTATACTCGCGAACATGAATTGATGTTGGATATGTATATTCTTTAATCTAGGTAAAATTGTTTTGCATCAAATCCAAAAAATATATACTAGACACGATAGAGTCATTAACATTTAGAGATCATGACTACATCTTTCATACTTGATGGAAGTGGCATCGATGTGTCATCCTTCTGACATCGATATGTGGGTACTTCCAGATGTCTATCACATGACTATAAGTGGCATCAATGTGTCATCCTTGAGATATCCGTCATTTAGTTCTAAAGTATAAATCACTTGATTATAAGGTGTCAGAATCATCTTTTTTTAGGTATTGATTATTTTATTATATCACATTGATCTCTCAATTATATCGACATGATTGATTTGATAAAGTTGGCTAAGGTGACTTTAGATGTGAAGAAAAGGTATTGGCATAACAATGATTGAACATTTTATCGTCCATCAAATACTAAAAAAGAATGACCCAGGACATCACGTAGGATGTAGGAACAATCTTGATTTTTTTTTTTTTCGGATAAGGATAATAAGAAACAATAATTGTATAAGGAACTGCTGCAAATAAAAATCCACGCAATAGCATTTGGCGTGAAGACTTCAAGTTTTGGGTTTGGACTCTCTTGAATCTTTGGTGTCTTAACGTTTTATGTAAAGTATATTACTTTATGGGTGAGTGAATGGCCGACATTAGAAAGTTGGACGTCGACATGGATGGAAAGAAATATCACGTTAACAGTGGATGCTTTTTTTTATCATCTTCTTTTCATGACATCAATTGGTGGCTACTCCATCAAATGAGAATCGAAGCCACGTCCGATGTAACCAATGAGAACAATAAGCCATGGATCTGAATGCCCCTGTTTGAGTCTTCAAATTGCAAATTAATATACGGAGGTATATATTTCTTATAGGTGAATATATATATATATATATATATATGCAGTAAATATTTTCCTACAAGATATAAAAAAATATTAGAGATCCTCTAACATTCGTTGGCTGACATAAGTTTCTGATAGATGAATGACTCTTAACATTGATTATTATTATATAATTAAAAATAGGTTATATAAGCACGATTCAAAGTTAGGATCTTATAATGATCTATTAAAATTTTACCCAACTAAACTGACAAGTGAGTGACGTCTCATTTAGAGCCATTTGATTCATTGTCCTTTTTGCACCTATGGCATAGTAGATTATTTTTCATTCCAAATTAGGATAAATTCGGATATGAAAGATACCGGTGATGTGTGTTGCACGACTAATATGATATATTTCCCTTATCATATAATAAAATAATATCCATTTATTTTCATTAGTCTTTCATGTCAACAAAGTTATCCTTGGCTTAATTCATCACAAACAAGCTATCATTGACCATCACCACCATCGGTCATGTGGCCTCATAGGCTTATAAGTAGCGCCATTGCAGCAACGCTTCTCCTCCACAGCCACATGCAAGATGGGTTACCAGCATCTTCTATCCTCTATGCTTCTACTTCTCATCCTTTCAAGCTTCATCCAAATGGCAGCACTTGGACATACACCATCATCGACCAAGGTCCATGAGCGTCTCTCTATCATCTTAACATTTGATGTCCACGGACTAACATCTCAACGGTCTCTTCTGTGTAGCTTCTGTACATAGTGTACATGGGAGAGAGGCAACACGAAGATCCAGACCTCGTGACTACGTCGCACCATCATATGCTGTCTTCCGTACTGGGGAGGTATGCATTTTTTGCACCATATATAGTTTGTGTTCGTTTCATCTTTCTGTCATATATGCTCGATTACAGGTTATTCTAATTGGTGATTCAGCAAGGAGGAAGCCGTGAGTTCAATTGTCTACAGCTATAAACATGGCTTCTCGGGCTTTGCAGCCATGCTTACAGAATCTCAAGCAGACAAAATTGCAGGTTCTTCCTTCTTCAATTTCAGGCCTATTTTACCAGTGACAATGGAAGCAAGTTCTAATATGATTAACAGTACAACTGATGAGAACAATCCAAAAGATGCATGCAAGCATATATCTGAAATTTGAAGGGACGATATTGATCCAGATAAATCAGTATGTGAAAATAAAATCTCAATCACAATAGTTTTGTGCTTAATTACGGGAGATCAAAAGATAGATATACTCCTGAGAGTCGGCTCTTGTGTCGAGGCCACTAAAACAAAAAATTGGAAGACTTTATCTCGACCTTTCATGTGACTTCATGGTATTAATCTAAATTAAGCCCTTGATTCCATGTTGAGTAATAATTTTATAGTTTGTGATCACCTTAGAATCATGATAAGAAAGTAGGATTAAGGTGGGCCTTTGAACGCTTCTTTTTAGCTAAACGTCGGGTCATTATCAACCTCTTGAATCGACAGGCTGCTTAAGATAAGGTTGGTGTATCGAGATGAGAGAGAGAGAGAGAATCCATCACCTGTTTAGTATATTATATCATATTTATACGTATAAATAATCCTTAACTAAGATGAGTAAGCAACTTGATCATATCGCCCTTTTCTTTTCCGGTTAGAAATGCCGGAAGTGATCAGTGTCAATCCAAGCCGCAGCTTTCCACTGCTTACTACGCGAAGCTGGGACTACCTTGATCTTGGTTTTGAACAACCCCAAACCACAGGACTACTTGCAAGAGGCAACTTCGGCGATGGGATCATCATCGGCGTCGTCGACACAGGCAAGCAATCATTACCTTATCGTCATTGAGCTTGCCCGGTCCTACAAAATTTTCTTATATAGGCATTTGGCCGGAATCGAGAAGCTTCGACGACCATGGTTACGGCCCCGTCCCATCCCGTTGGAAAGGAACGTGTGAAGTAGGTCAAAACTTCACCGTCAACCACTGCAACCGCAAGATCATCGGTGCAAGATGGTACGCCGGAGGCGTCGACCCTTCCCTCATCGAAGGAGGCTACCAGTCTCCCCGGGATTCCGAGGGCCACGGAACGCACACGGCTTCCACAGCAGCAGGCTCGTTGGTGAGTGATGCGAGCTTCCATGGTCTGGGCGCCGGCACAGCGAGAGGAGGAGCTCCTCGTGCCCGGCTAGCAATCTACAAGGTATGCTGGGCAGAAGCAGGGTGTCGCGACGCTGCTGTGCTGAAGGCGATAGATGATGCTATCCATGATGGTGTGGACATCTTATCACTCTCACTTGGGCGCTTACTTCACCCAATCTTTCCTTCCATACATGCGGTAGCAAAGGGGATAACTGTGATCTTCTCTGGAGGCAATGATGGTCCCGTCACCCAGACCATTGCTAATGACCTGCCGTGGGCGATCACGGTGGCAGCCAGCACCATTGATCGCTCGTTTCCTACCCTCCTAACCCTCGGAGACAACCGAACCGTGGTGGTGCGAACGTGTAGTTTTCACATACAACTAATACATTTGAAATTTTGCATCTACTTATATTGAATTAATTGTTCATGGTTGCCGCGGCAGGGACAATCCATCCTCTATGAATCCACCGAGGGAGGATTCGAAGAGCTAGCAGATGGTGGGAGGTAACTATAATTCGATTGAATGTTCTTAAAGAAAAGAGTACCTAGTAATGTGCATTTGATCTATTGTTGCAGTTGCTCGCGCGACGGTCTGAATTCGAGTGATGTAGTCGGAAAGATTGTGCTCTGTTACCAGCTTGCCATCGCCTCAAGCTCACCACCCAAGCGACACTTTCCACGGGCTGCTTATAATGTTCAGGAAGCAGGAGGGAAGGGCATTATCTTTGCACAGTACTCCGCCAACATCCTCGACTTCATCGACGTTATTTGCAACGGCACCGTATGCGTCTTTGTTGATTACGAGATCGGCAAACAAATAACAGATTATGTAACGAATACAAGGTCTGCTCAACTCGAGTTCATTTTTCCTAAACAGATCAGAATTTTCTTTTCGGGAATAGTAACCACGAAAGGAAATTGGCAGATCCCCCCTGGTGAAGGTGAGCCTAACGCAGGATATGGTCGGGAGTGGAGTAATGTCGCCCAGGGTCGCAGCTTTCTCGTCGAGAGGGCCGAGTATATTGTTCCCAGATCTAGTCAAGGCCGGTGCAATTTCTATTATCTACTAGAAGCTCACATGTTTGGTTCTTTTCGATGAACTGGTGTGCTCACCATCACTGCCTTTGGACAGCCCGATATCACAGCTCCCGGAGTCCTTATCCTGGCCGCAGTGAAAGATTCCTATAAGTTTGAGTCTGGAACATCGATGTCTTGTCCCCATGTCTCTGGCGTAGCAGCTCTTCTTAAAGCAGCACATCCCCAGTGGTCTCCTGCTGCCATCAAATCAGCACTCGTCACAACTGGTACGTGGATTTACCATCCTGCTTCTGCATCGTTCCGTAGTTCTTCTCTGTCTGCTTTCCTGATGTTAAAGGAGCATGACAACCTCTGTTTTAAGCTCATACGGCCAATGCATACGGCTTCCCCATAGAAGCAGAGGGAGTTCCTCGAAAGCACGCTGATCCTTTCGACTTTGGCGGCGGTCACATCGATCCTAACAAAGCCGTTGATCCCGGGCTTATTTATGACGTCGATCCCGAAGACTACTTCAAGTTCTTCAACTGCACTTACGGTCCGTCGACCACTTGTGACTTGGTGGACAGTCGGCTGTATCACCTGAATCTGCCCTCCATCTCCATTCCCGACCTGAAGAAGACACCACTAACGGTGCGGAGAACCGTGACCAATGTGGGGGACACGGATTCCATTTACAGGGCAATGGGGGAGTCTCCTCCGGGTGTCAACATGGTGGTCGAGCCTTCTCTTCTTCAATTCAATGCTTCCACGACGACGCACACCTTTGCGGTGACGTTCACGCCGCTTCAGATGGTGCAAGGGGACTTCAACTTCGGAAGCTTGACTTGGATTGATGATGGGAAGCACGCAGTAAGAATTCCTATCGCAGTTCGAGTGATCATTCATGATTCCTTCTCTGATACCTCCTAAGTCTTGTGGAGGTATCCGCTCTACGTCGGGTACTATCGCAATCAATGTTGAAGTCGTATGGGGAATAAAAATTAACGTGTTACGCTGCTTCTGTTATCCAAAAATTGATGCTACTTTTGGTTTAGGCTGTTGTTTTGTACGCTTCAGTATTTAGCATCGACGTACCATATATTGAATTTGATAAGAAGAACGAGTATGATTATCACGTAAAAGGAAGAGTATGATAATGTAAGATATTCTATCTTTTACTCAATTTTTTTTATAACTTTAAAACTCTATATATTTCATGACCTCATGTTGATATAGTCCCAAAGATATATTATATTAATTATCCTTGAAATAAATCACTCTTTTTTAAGAAATTCTTTCAAAATCAATAATCAATTTGGCTTATCCTTCCATAGGTATTTAATCTATTTTTTCTCGTGAACCTCTCTCTTGATGCAATAAATCTCTCTCTTAATACAATTAATCTAACCTCTCTCTTGATGCAATGAACCACTCTTACAATTAACGTAACCTCTTTATGATACTTTAATAAGTTTAAGTTTAATTTTAACATTCTCCCTCCTTAAACTTGTTCCATCTAATATCCTAAGTTTCTTTCAAAGTTATTAAAATATTCTAAATTTAAAAGTTTTTGTAAGTATTTCGGCTATTTGTTCACTTGTCTTGATATGATATAGCTCCACTTTTTTATTTTTGACATGAACTCTTATAAAATAAAATCTTGTATTGATATACTTCGATCTTTCATAGTAGATTAGATTTTTGGCTAAGGAAATAGCTGATTTGTTATTAATATAAATCTTGAATGACTTCTCCTATAACATATAAAGACAAACATAAGAAGATGCTGCTATATATTCTGCTTCATAACTTGATAGAGTAATAATATATTTTTTTTTTTGAAGACTATATGAATATAGTTTCACCAAAATAAAATACAAATCCAATTGTACTCTTTCAATCATCATAGCTTTCGGCTTAATCATTATCACTATATCCGATGAGCTCCAACCTTTTGGATGATGAATAAAATATTTCATATTCGATTGTTCCTTTAATATATCAAAATTCTTTTCGTGATATTTAAATGAGATATCTTAGGAGCTTCCATATATGTACTTATTAAATTAACTCCAAATAATATATCAGGTCGAGTTCACGTCAAATACCTTAAATATCAAACTAGACTTTTATAATAAGTTAGATTAATATATTTTCCTTCACATTCTTTGGTTAACTTGGTATTATATTTTATAGGTGTATTTGTAGGATGATAATCTTCTATAGAAAAATTCTTTAGAACTTCATTTGTATAATTTTCTTGTGAGATAAATTTTTTTTTATTGTCTTGTATAACTTTGATATCGAGAAAATAAGTTAATAGGCCCAAGTCGACCATCTTAAACTTTTTTTTCATAGAGTGCTTAAAGGCTTTAATTATAGAGCTATTATTGCCTTTAAAAATTAAATCTATATACAAGCATATAAAGAAGATATTTCCATTGAGTTAAATTTTGTATAGAGAGCATGTTTATGTGGACACTTGGAAAACTCATTTTGAATAAAATAAGCATCTATCAGAGAATTCCATGCTTGTGGGGCTTATTTAAGCCCATAAAGTGCTTTCTTTAATATATACCTCTTCATAAAAAAATTCATTAAGAAATACTGATTTGACATCAATTTGTAAAATTTTCTATTTCATTTGAGCTGCTAGGGAGATAATTAATCTTACTATCTCCAATCGAGCAACTAGTGTAAATATTTCTTCATAGTCAATCCCATATTATTCTTTGTATCCTTTTGCAAGCAATCAGACCTTATATTTCTCCACCTCACCTTTTACATTTCTTTTTGTTTTGAAGATCCATTTAACATTGATTGCTTGGTGGTCTTTGAAAGTGTTGTAAGCTGTCATGTATCTTTTTTATTAATAGCATGAATCTCCTCATTCATAGCTTATTGTATTTTTTTTTTCTCTATAAGCTTTTTCAAAGGTTAATGGATCATATCTTGCAAAAAGATAGAGTAAAGAAAGTTCATCATTGTTAGTATCAATCTTTTCGGTGATCTAGTTGATCTAGATGATGATCAACTTATAATCAGACTTATTGCATTTTTTCGGTGATCTAGTTGATCTAGATGATGATCAATCTTTTCGGTGATCTAGTTGATCTAGTTGATCTTTTTTATTAATAGCTATGAATCTCCTCATTCATAGCTTATTGCATTTTTTTTTTCTCTACAAGCTTTTTCAAAGGTTAATGGATCATATCTTGCAAAAAGACAGAGTAAAGAAAGTTCATCATTGTTAGTATCAATCTTTTCGGTGATCTAGTTGATCTAGATGATGATCAACTTATAATCAGACTTATTGCATTTTTTCGGTGATCTAGTTGATCTAGATGATGATCAATCTTTTCGGTGATCTAGTTGATCTAGTTGATCTTTTTTATTAATAGCTATGAATCTCCTCGTTCATAGCTTATTGCATTTTTTTTTTCTCTACAAGCTTTTTCAAAGGTTAATGGATCATATCTTGCAAAAAGATAGAGTAAAGAAAGTTCATCATTGTTAGTATCAATCTTTTCGGTGATCTAGTTGATCTAGTTGATCTAGATGATGATTTCAGCAAAGCCTTTTCGGTGCTTACTTGTCTTATTCTTTTGAAGTTATAGCTTTCTTATTCTTCTCATTATTATATCTCAGATTTTAATGATGAAATTAATTGATAAATTATTGATCTAATCCTTATGTTGAGATAAGTATTCCAAGATTGACTTCGATAATGAATAAGGCATAAAATAGATATTGGGTTGGAGTCGAAGATTGGACGATATGACGACGATTTGGACGATGTGCTGGAAGTTCGACAAGAGTTCGTCGGGAGCTCCTCGAGAGTTTGTTAGGAGTTTGCTAAGAGTTCATCGGGAGCTCACTGAGAGTTCATCGGGAGTTCGCTAAGAGTTCATCGGGAGTTCGTCAAAAGTGTGTCGAAAGTTCGTCGAGACTTTACCCAAAGAACAATTGACATACCAGATAAAAATTATTTAGTTAATACCTTAATTATCATAATTAGAACTTAGATTGAGTTAGGGTTGGGAGGTAATCTCACTAACTCAGTTAAGGGCTAATTGGGCCCGATTTAGGGTAGAGTTGGGCCGGATGGAAGGCCCACTCGGCCATTTAGAGCCTTGCCAAGCGGTGGCACCGCCCAGGGTTGGCGATGGTACCACCCAGTGTCAGAATATCATGTGATGGTATTGCCCAGTACTGATGGTAGTACCACCAGAACCCCAAAAATCTGAGATGAGACACTTTTTGGCTTTAATTTTGAAGTCATTGGGGCCTATAAATATCTCAGTCCTTTTTACATGAAAAGAAAATAAAAAAGAATAAAAAAGTATGAAAAAATCTTTAAGTGTTGGGGTGTAAAAGTGTTGTACTAAGGGTCCTCCTCCTCATTCTTCGGCTTTGAAATCATTAGAGAAGAGGTGTGAGACTTATAAGGGTTATCTTCTAAACCCGTGAAAAAGAGAAAAATTTTGTAAGAAGGTGGTTGGTCTTCACCTATTGAAGGAAGACCATTAGTAGATGTCGGTGACCTCGACGGAGGAGAAATCAGAAGTGGACATAGGTCACAATGACCGAACCATTATAAATTCGGTATGTTCTTTCCTTACTACTTTCTTTCATTACTTAGCTACACTTTACATTTACTCTAAGTCATTACTTTTCAATATGGACTTTGTCGAAATGATTTTATTGAACAAAATTTTTCAAATCAACGTAATTTTTATCGCTGCATTAATTTACTCCCCCCCCTCTTAGTTCATCCTAACACTCATCACTTTTTCAATTCCAAATTTGTTATTCATTAAATTTAACATCTCTTGACATCATAACTTTATTTGTGATAGGATTATAGAGTTTGTAGCTACTAAAATTCTCAACATAACCTGACAAGATATATCTCTAGCTTTTATCCTTAAGTTTTGTTTTCTTTTCTTCTAGTATCTTAGCATATGCAACACTTTCGAAAATTCTCAAATGATTGACTCTTGATTTCTATAATCTCCATACTCCTTTTGGTGTAACATTACCAACTCGTCTTATTAGAAACCTGTTAAGCAAATAAACTATACAAGCAATAGTATCTTACCAAAATTCTTTAGTAATTCTTCTTTCCTTTAACCTGCATTAGATCATATTAATTAGTCCTACCTTTTTTTCTAGGACACCATTTTATTAAGGTGTGTATGACATAGTGAATTGACATAAAATTTTATTATTTCTATAAAAATATTTAAATTTATTTAATATATATTCACCACCCCTATCTGTTCTTAAACATTTAATCTTATAACTACTTTATCTTTCAACTAAATCCTTAAATTCTTTGAATTTGCTTAAAACTTTTTTTTTTTTTCTTTAACATGTAAACCCAAGTTTTGCCACTATAATTATCGATACAAGTAAGAAAATACTTGCTTCCTTCAAGTGATATTAGACTGATAGGTCTACAAACATATGAGTACGCTAGATCAAGTCAATGTCATGTTCTTTTTATTCTTTTTACTTTGAAAGACTTTTTTCTTGCTTGCCCATGACACATACTTCACATAATTTTGATGGGTAATTAATTCTTGACATTCCTATCACTATATTATATTTTTCTAGAAATTTCAAAGCCTCAAAATTTAAATGAGCATATCTAAGATATCATAATATAGAAATATCTTTAATATCAATTTTAAAATAATTTGATCGATCAAAAAATACATAAATGTAAAGGAAATATTATGTTCTTTACTATTATCACATGTGATATTAATTTTATATTCTTGTTATGAATTAAAAGAGCAATATATTTCATCTTAATATTATAATATTTTTCAAGTAATTGCCCTAAGCTCATAATATAATTTATCATATCAGGAACATAATAAATATCTAAAATACATAATTCTTTCTCATTATTAGATTAAAAAAAATTATACTTTTTACCTCTTATTGCTCTTTGAGATATATCACCAAATGTAATATTCTTGAAATAATATGTGATTTATGAAAATAACTCTTTGATACTACACATGTGATTTGTAGCTCTTGTATCTAGATAAAATGTCATAGACTAATATTTTTTCAAATTATTATAACTCATTATCAAAACTTAATTTTTGTTCTTTTCTTACTCAATAAAATTTGTATTATCATCTTGATTATTAGGATTATAATAATATTTAAAGAAGTAGTATATATACCTTTTGCAAACATAGTATTGTATTTCAGATCTTTTAGAAATTCTATCACATCCATGGTTTCAGCTACATCCTTGACCATAACCTTAGCCTTTTTAACTTAAATTTTCTCCATCACTTTCATTATTTTGATATTCTTGATTGGTCTGATTTTTATCATCTCTTCCTCTTTATCCATGTTCTATTCCTCTTTAATATTTTGATTCATATTTATTTTCAAGAGTGAGCTTAGTTTGTAGTGCCTACTTTATAGATTTTTTTTCCCTCTTTTTGTAAGCTTTTATTCATAAACTTGAAAAGAATCCGTTAGTTGTTATAAAGATATTTGTTCCAAATATATAGACTCTTCAATTGCTATAATAATAAAATCAAACTTTTAATATAGAGATCTTAGTATTTTTTCTATTATTCTTTGATCACTAATTTATTCATCATTTCATCTCATTTGATAAATATTAGAAATGACTTTTAAGAAATAAGTAAAAATAGATTTATAAGTACTTTGTTATAATTTTTCAAACTCAACTTATAAATGAAAACTTTTTACCTTCTCCGTACCACCCAATGCTTTTTGAAGCATTTCCTAAGTCTTTTTTGAAGTCTTTGCTAGAGTGATGATATTAAATATTATATCATCAAGCCCTTGGTAGATCATGAGCAAAGTTTTTTTCTCTTTCTTTCTTCTATCTTTAAGTTGTTTTCTTGCTTCTATATTCATTGTTCCTTCTTCTTCTGCTAGACTTAGTTCAACAAATCCATCTTTTGCAAACTCTCATATATCTTGGGAATCTAGAAGAACTTTCATTTAGATACACCATATATCATAATTTTTTTTTGTCAATCTGAAAATTTAGAGTTGGATGGTGCTTAGGAAGAGGCTATAGCTTAACTTAAGTTCTAATACCAAATATTAAACTCGATAAGAAGAAGGGATAAGGTTATCACACAAAGAAATAGTAATATAAGGTAAGATATTTTATCTTTCACTCAAAATTCTTTATAATTTCAAAACTCTATACGTTTTAATGGCCCGAGGCTTATATATTTCCCAAAGATATATTACATTAATTTTACTCAAAACGAATCACTCTCCTTCAAGAAATCCTTTTAAGAATCAATTGCTAATTTGGCTAATCCTTATATATGCATTTAATTTATTTTTCTTGTTAATGCAATGAACCTCTCTATAATGAATCTTTTTTTCTAACCTCTTTAAAATATTTTAATAAGTTTAATTCTAACACCACAGATTATAATATAGATTTGATGGACTCATTTTTTTCATAATAACTTACAATTTGAAAATCAGTCTTCACAAAATAATTCAACTCTCACTTATCAAACTATTTTAGAAGTGAATAATTTAAATGAGAACATGATGAAATTAAGATATGATAAAAGTATTATAAACATGTAAATATTTAATGGGAAAAACATAAACAAAGCTATGATTAGCAATACCATCTTTATGACATACAAAAAAATCCAAGCTTTGGATATCCAACGTTATGACATCAAGTTAAACTCCCTAATTTATTTTTTGATATTTAATGATAATTTAATAAATAATTAATGAGAAAGAAAACCTAATTTAAGTTGTCATGTCCACTGAGGATAAAGAATGTTGCTCATATTAATTCTTAATTCATGTCTTGATGGAATACATCAAGACATTTGACCCTACACCATCCATATATATTTGCATTAATCACGAATGCCAAAGTACATGATTTTGGGGGGAGAAACCAAAATTCTACTCGTCTGAATTATCTTTCAGGATATTTAGATTTTCTCAAAAGATAAAATTTTAGACATTTTATGAGAGATCAAGATATTTCAATTAAAGAATTTTTTTCATGAAATTAACTAATTCTAGTCCACTATGACGTTTCATTTTGTACATGAATAAAATTGTTTATATGTGGCATCAGAGCTATGATTTTAGACTTATGATTTTTTATTATTTAATTTTATTTTTATTATCAATTAAAATTATGATTATGATATTTTATGGTAATTTCAATTATAATTTGTCTTAACAATTGAATTTAACTTTGTTTAAGTTATACTGATCATAAAACTCAATTCACTCTTTTTTTTTTTTAATGAAATGGATGACTATAAGTCATATTATGGTAATGAATTAGATTATAACATTATAGCTTTATTTCATATATTATGAGCTAAAATCATGAGTAATTTAATATTTATGTATTAAGTGGTTTGTTAGTCACCAAAGCCGTGAAAGATTATGATTACATAAACATCAATTAAATAAAGTTCATAAATAAACTCTCCATGATTTGTGGCTGCTTATTAATGATATGATGGTATATTTTCTAATTATTATATTGATATTCATAGTTTATAAGAACTTTCAGGATCGCCCAAAGGTTGAACTATTATTTTTATAACGCATGAATATAAATATAATAATTAATATATTCAACTATATTTTTTTTATATATTTAAATATAGTAAATATATCTGATTTGAATATATTCAATTATCAAGTAAAGTGAGATATACAGAAGCATTATTGTGGTTATATATCTTAGTTTGCCCGACAGGATGACTTGGTAATTTATGAGATAGTGTTCAAACTCGAAGCATTAAAGTGAGAGTATTTATCGAGTATTACGTAGTGTGTCATTCTATCATTTTATTAGTATGCTTCGTTTGTTACATCATTTAACAAATTAAATTTCTTTGATTGGTGTGAATAAGTCTAGTTTCACCTTAGGTGTTTTGAACTTTTGATTGGTTGAACCGATTTAATTATATCAGCTAGTTTATTAAAATGATGGAAAGAAAAGATAATAATTATTAAGAAACAAATAAAAATTGTTTGAGAGTTACTTTTATCATTTTAAAAATTCAAAGCTCTACGTCGATATTCCTCCCATCACAGAAAAGTGAAGTAAGAGTTTTATTGTTGTGCTCGATGAGACTTGCAAAGGTCCGTGCGTCTACCATGGTGCAATAATGGATCACGGTTCCCATCATCGTAGTGGAATACGTATAGCATCTTGACGTAAAGGCTTGACTTAGTCAATCATGTGGTGAATAAGCGACATGAAACATGAGATGAATGCTCTATCCAATCCAAAACCGTCGATAGCTGCTCCCACCATGAACTTTTCCTGTGCTCAAGGTTACTGAGATGGAGGGAGAGTCCTTTCACCTACGTTGTGAGGTGACTTCCATTGTAATCACCGAGAACTAAACCAAAATGTCTCTCTAAAAACCTCTCCCCATCGTATGTGGTCCTCGCACGACTAACTTTTTTGTGAACGCGTGGTGCGAATGGTCGAAGCCTCAACTCGTCAGACACCAATTGGTCACCATTGACTTAGCATGCCTATTAATACATGAGATGTAGTCTCACTTGGTAATTATTTAGCAACTATTCGCAGTATCTGTTTCGTCACTCCTACCTTCTGAAAGCTAATGCTCATTCGAAAAGTCAAAAATGGGTTACTATCATCATATACTTTTTGCTATATCGAATTATCAAATTGCAGATTGATATTACTCGTTTCATGTTTACTTGTCAGAAGAACACTTGAACTAGTCCATTTTGGATGACTCGTTAATGCAACTTCTCCATATCCAAATCAAGACGAGTTCTCAATATATACTATCCTCTATCTTTCTGCTTCTCTTCCTCGCCAAATCCCTTTCAACGGTGACTAAGAAAAGAAATAATCAAGGAAAGGGTCACTTTAGGGTGGGTCTCAATGCAAAGGAGCTATGCTGGTAAATTATATTAGTATAAAAAGTATAATCATGTTTCTATCATGCAAAAAAATCAAATAATCATATATCAAAGTTTAGATGTATATACCTTTTGATACTATTTAAAATATCTTTATCTAATCTGTATACGAATGGCATCCAATCCAAAATTTATAATGATATCGATGAGAATGAGACTCATATTTTTATATCTTTCTATTCTTTTAGAATCACTATAATCTCTCAATCTAGAATAAATAATTAAGAGATTGATTTGATTAAAGTAAATCTATTACCAAAAACTTCACGCAATAGTATTTTACTTTAATTGGACCGTATGAATCTTTCATATCACAACGTTTTACGTAAAGTAAATTACTTTATGGGTGAGTGAATGATCGACGTGGATGAAAATTGGATGTTGACATGGATGAAAATATCACGTTAACAAAGATATATTCCCCTTATCATACAATAAAATAATATCCTTTTATTTTTATTAGTCTTTCACATCAACGAAGTTTCCTTGGCTTTAACTCGCCACAAACAAGCTATCATTGACCATCACCACCGTCGGTCATGTGGCTTCATAGGCTTGTAAGTAGCGCCATTGGAGCAATGCTGCTCCTCCACAGCCACATGCAGGATGGGTTCCCAGCATCTTCTATCCTCTATGCTTCTACTTCTCTTCCTTTCAAGCTTCATCCAAATGGTAGCACTTGGACGTACACCATCATCGACCAAGGTCCATGAGCGTCTCTCTTCCATCTTAACATTTGATGTCCACGGACTAACATCTCAATGGTCTCTTCTGTTCAGTTGCTGTACATAGTGTACATGGGAGAGAGGCAACAGGAAGATCCAGACCTTGTGACTGCGTCGCACCATGATATGATGTCTTCCGTACTGGGGAGGTGTGCATTTTTGCACCATATATAGATTGTGTTCCTTTCATCTTTCTGTCATATATGCTCGATTACAGGTTATTCTAATTGGTGATTCAGCAAGGAGGAAGCTGTGAGTTCAATTGTCTACAGCTATAAGCATGGCTTCTCGGGTTTTGCAGCCATGCTTACAGAATCTCAAGCAGATCAAATTGCAGGTTCTTCCTTCCTTCTTCAAGTTCTAATATGATTAACCGCACAACTGATGAGAACAATCCATCGCTGGTTGGCGTCTTGAGATGAGAAACAGCATGTTTATAGTGAATAAATCATGTCTCCTTTGTTGGTTTAAACATGTAAATGGATCATGAAAAGGAGAATTGATGTTCGTGAAAAGTTATGAGAAAAAAAATCGTATTTATACATATACATAATTCTCAATGAAGATGAGTAAGCGCCTTGATCATATTGCCCTTATTCTTTTATTGGTAGAATTGCCGGAGGTGATCAGCGTCAATCCAAGTCGCAGCGTTCCGCTGCATACTACACGAAGCTGGGACTACCTTGGTATTGGTTATGAACAAACCCAACCCACAGGACTACTTCGAAGAGGCAACTTCGGCGATGGCATCATCATCGGAGTTGTCGACTCAGGCAAGCGTTATATATTTATTTGGTAACTGGCATCGAGCTTGTTGATTTGACCGTGTCATGTGAACTTTGTTTGCATAGGCATTTGGCCGGAATCGAGAAGCTTCGACGACCATGGTTACGGCCCCGTCCCATCCCGTTGGAAAGGAACGTGTGAAGTAGGTCAAAACTTCACCGTCAACCACTGCAACCGCAAGATCATCGGTGCAAGATGGTACGCCGGAGGCGTCGACCCTTCTCTCATCGAAGGAGACTACCAGTCTCCCCGGGATTCCGAGGGCCACGGAACGCACACGGCTTCCACGGCAGCAGGCTCGTTGGTGAGTGATGCGAGCTTCCATGGTCTGGGCGCCGGCACAGCGAGAGGAGGAGCTCCTCGTGCCCGGCTAGCAATCTACAAGGCATGCTGGGCAAAAGCAGGGTGTCCCGACGCTGCTGTGCTGAAGGCGATAGACGATGCTATCCATGATGGTGTGGACATCTTATCACTCTCACTTGGGGCCATACTTTTCTCAATCTTTGCTTCCATACATGCGGTAGCAAAGGGGATAACTGTGATCTTCTCTGGAGGCAACGATGGTCCCGTTCCCCAGACCATTTCTAATGACCTGCCGTGGGTGATCACGGTGGCAGCCAGCACCATGGATCGATCGTTTCCTACCATCCTAACCCTCGGAGACAACCGAACCGTGGTGGTGCGAACATGTAGTTTTCACAGACGCTAATACATTTGAAAGTTTGCATCTACTTATATTGAATTAATTGTTCATGGTTGCTGCGGCAGGGACAATCCATCCTCTATGAATCCACCGATGGAGAATTCAAAGAGCTAGCAGATGGTGGGAGGTAACTATAATTCGATTAAATGTTCTGAAAGAAAAGAGTACCTAGTAATGTGAAATTCATCTATTGTTGCAGTTGCTCGCGCGACGTTCTGAATTCGAGTGATGTAGTCGGAAAGATTGTGCTCTGTTACGAGCTTGCCATCGCCTCAAGCTCACCACCCAAGCTACACTTTCCACTGGCTGCCATTAATGTTCAGGAAGCAGGAGGGAAGGGCATTATCTTTGCACAGTACTCCGCCAGCATCCTAAACTACATCGACGAAATTTGCAACGGCACCGTTTGCGTCTTTGTAGATTACGAGATCGGAAAACAAATAAAAGATTATGTAACGAATACAAGGTCTGCTCAACTCGAGTTCAGTTTCCTAAACAGATCAGAATTTTCTTTTCGGGAATAGTAACCACGAAAGGAAATTGGCAGATCCCCGCTGGTGATGGTGAGCCTAACGCGGGATATGGTCGGGAGTGGAGTTATGTCGCCCAGGGTCGCAGCTTTCTCGTCGAGAGGGCCGAGCATATTGTTCCCAGATCTAGTCAAGGTCGGTGCAATTTCTATTATCTACTAGAAGCTCACATGTTTGGTTCTTTTCGATGAACTGGTGTGCTCACCATCACTGCCTTTGGACAGCCCGATATCACAGCTCCCGGAGTCCTTATCCTGGCCGCAGTGAAAGATTCCTATAAGTTTGAGTCTGGAACATCGATGTCTTGTCCCCATGTTTCTGGCGTAGCAGCTCTTCTTAAAGCAGCACATCCTCAGTGGTCTCCTGCTGCCATCAAATCAGCACTCGTCACAACTGGTAAGTAGATTTACCATCCTGCTTCTGCATCGTTCCGGAGTTCTTCTCTCTCTGCTTTCCTGATGTTAAAGTACATAACCTCTGTTTTAAGCTCATACGGCCAATGCATACGGCTTCCCCATAGAAGCAGAGGGAGTTCCTCGAAAGCTCGCCGATCCTTTCGACTTTGGCGGCGGTCACATCGATCCTAACAAAGCCGCTGATCCCGGGCTTATTTATGACGTCGATCCCGAAGACTACTTCAAGTTCTTCAACTGCACTTACGGTCCGTCGACCAGTTGTGACTTGGTGGACAGTCGGCTGTATCGCCTGAATCTGCCCTCCATCTCCATTGCCGACTTGAAGAAGACACCACTGACGGTGTGGAGAACCGTAACCAATGTGGGGGACACGGATTCCATTTACAGGGCAATGGTGGAGTCTCCTCCGGGTGTCAACATGGTGGTCGAGCCTTCTCTTCTCCAGTTCAATGCTTCCACGACGACGCACAGCTTCGCGGTGACGTTCACGCCGCTTCAGATGGTGCAAGGGGACTTCAACTTCGGAAGCTTGACATGGTTTGATGATGGGAAGCACGCAGTAAGAATTCCTATCGCAGTTCGAGTGATCATCCATGATTCCTTCTCTGATACTTCTTAAGGCATCTGCTCTATGTTGACTACTATGGCAATAAGTTAAATGTTGAAGTTGTATGGGGAATAAAAACTAAGGTGTGTAAAATGCTACCCAAATATTGATGTCGGCTTTTGGTTTAGTCAATTTGTTCTTTTATAGGCTTGTGTGAGCTACTAATTTACTTTTGTCCAGATGTAGGTCACGACCGAACTACTATGGCAATTAGCGTGTTCTTCGTTTGCATTTCTATATTTGATCTAATTTAACAAACCTCTTAATTTGGTTTACATCTACTAGGCATCTTTCGTATGCTTTCAACAAATTCTAACATCAAAATTATATAATTTTTAAAATTACTAAAAGCGAAGTAAAAGGAATTAGTGCAGCAGATAAACACGTTGTCACGTCGTGAAAAATATTTTGTTTCGATAAAACTAGTTTCCTAAAGATGTTAACTTGAAATTATACGGAAACATAGGGAAAGAGGAATTCAATTTGCAATAAGGTAAATAGCAAAAAGTAAATGCAAACCAGATTTTAGAGTGATTCGGTCGTCGTGACCTACATCCACTTCGCCGATTCCTCTTCCGTCGAGGCCACCGGCATCCACTATTGATCTTCCTTTAATAGGCAAAGATCAACCTCCTTCTTACACCCTCTTCTTCTTTTACCGGGTTTAGAAGATAACCCTTGCAAGTACTCATTCCTCCTAAACAGAATTCTAAACTTAGACTTGGAAGAGGAGATTTCTTAAGTGGTTACAACAGCATTTCTTCACTTTTAAACTCTTTGTGCTTTTATGTTTTAACTAGGGATGAGAAATGTATTTATAGGCTTCAAGTTGATTCAAACTTGGAGCCTAAAAACATCTCATCCCAGGTTTCCCGGGCATAGGTGGTACCATTGCTAGTGTTAGTCTGACACTGACACTGCACTAGGCGGTACCACCGCCTGACACTGGGCGGTACCACCGCCCTGACTGGTGGTACCACTGCCTACAGCCTCTCGGAGGTTGTGTTTCGGTGGTACCACCGCCCAGACCGACGGTACCACCGCCCAAATTGGCGGTACCACCACCTGACACAGTCTCGGAGACTGTGCCATGATGGTGTCACCTCTTGGGGCATTGTTTGGGCCTCTCATTGGGCCCAACACAGTCCTTACATGAGCCTAGCTAACCCCTAATTGGGTTGGCCTAAATTCAAACCCAATTACGTGCTAACTATGATTTTTAAGACATATTCTAAGCTAAACAAGTCCGTAAGTCTAGTTTCTTCCGGTGATCTTTCGACGATTTATCGGCAATGTTCCGACGGACTCCCGGCAAGCTTTTAGACTTCACGATGATCTTCTTGGTGAGTTATGACGAGCTTCTTTGGCAAGCTCCCAAACTTCTCGGTAGAACTTCCAACGAATGTCTAGACTTCTGACGAACTCTCGAACTCCCAACAAAATCGCGTCCTTAACTCCGGGACTTCATTTTGCTTCATGCCTTGCTATCGTAGTTAATCCAGCATATGTAAAAATATACTTCGATCTAGACAATTAATACTAAGCATTAATCATATTTTCCGGCATGTCTTTGGCCCCTTGATGCTTCGTCCAATTCTTTTACGCATCGTCCTCTCTTGCGGCTTATTGCCCAGTCGGCCAGTTGACTCTGCAACTCCGATATCCTTGGCGCAATATCTATTCTTCTTAGCCCGATGCCAGAATCCATGGCCCGAAGCGTTCTGTCGATACATCGACCGATCCACCAGCTCGACGTTCAATCTTCTGACATGTTTTTCTTTGGCGCAACATGATTTTTCCTGCTTTAATTGTCTCATCCTGATTGAAGCATCCTGCGTCACTCAAAAGACAGATTAAAACATAAACACTTATCAATTGGTTTCATTATCAAAATCTAAGATTCAATAATCTCCTCCTTTTTTAATGATGACAACCAATTGATGACGAAGTTAACCTTAACTCCCGAAATTTAAACAAACTCCCCCTAACAAAATTCATGTCATATTGATAGAACCTTGAATTCAAGCAAAATTCAAGTCATTGTAAATTTCATCTGGAATATTTGTAATATGTCATCATGCATAACATGATCATACTCGGTGAAGATCAACTATCCTTTTAATTTTTTTTTGAATATTTTCATTAAACATATAATTTTTAAGAAAAAATTATATATAATTTTATGGATTGGCATGTTTTTATCCATTGCACTAATTCACCTCCCCCTCTTAGTACTGACCTCTTTCCTAACAATTGGTATCGGAGCCTTATTTTCTTATTTGGTTTAACACCCAAAGAGAAATGACTCTTTTTGACTTTCAAGATGGTCACTCTCTCATTCGTCCTCCCTTTTTCAATAGGATAGACTACATTTATTGGAAAACTTTAATGAAAGTTGTTTTGCTTTCACTGAATCTTGATTTATGACACATAGTTAAATTTGATTTTCAAATGTCTTCTTTTCCAATAAACAATTAGAATGATTTAGAGAAGAAGACTTTTTCTCTAAATGCAAAGGCTATGAATGCCTTATTTTTCACCTTGGACAAAAATGAGTTTAATCGAATTTCTACGTGTGAAACAGCTTTCAAAATTTGGCATACTTTCGAAATCACACATGAAGGCACTAGCAAAGTTAAAGATTCGAAAATCAACTTTTTGATGCATAATTTTAAACTATTTCAAATGAAACCAAGCGATACTATTGGAGACATGTGTTGAATCTCGTATTTTGATGATGAAACTACTTGATATATGTTTATGATTTAATCTGCGTTTTGAGTGACGCAGGATGCTTCGATCAGGATGAGACAATTAAAGCAGGATAATCATGTTGTGCCGAAGGAACATGTCAGAAGATTGGACGTCGGGCCGGTGGATCGGTCGACGTATCGACAGAAGGCTTCGGGCCGTGAACTCGGGCATCGGGCCAAGAAGAGCGGGTATTGTGCCAAGGATATCGGAGTTGCGGAGTCAACTGGCCGATTGGGCAATAGGCTGCACGAGAGGACGATGCGCCGAAGAATCGGACGAAGCGTCGAGGGACCAATGACATGTCGGACAACTTGGTTAATTGCTTAGGATTAATTGTCTCGATTGAAGTTTTGTTTTGTTGTGCAGGATTAACTATGATAACGATGAAGACATAAAGCGAAACAAAGTGTCGGAGTCAAGCGCGAAGGATTTGTTGCGAGTTCGAGAGTTCGACGGAAGTCCGAAGATTCGTTGGGAGTTCGCGGAGCTCGCCGAGAAAGATCGGAGCTTGCCGAAGAAGCTCGTTGGAACTCGCTAAGAACAAATTGTGAAGTCTAGGAGCTTGCCGGGAGTCCGCAGAATGGTTTCCGAGAGTTCATCGGAAGACCGCCGGAAGTTTGCCGGAAGCTCGCTAGAAGAAGTCTTGACTTGCGGACTTTGTAATAGCTTAGAAAATGTCTTTAAATTCATAGTTAGCACGTTAATTAGGGTTAGGATTAGGTGTTAATCCTATAACCCAAGTAGGGGCCAATTAGGCCCAAGTTCGGACTGGTTTGGACCAAGTTTGGAGCCAAACCAAGTGAGCTGGAATAGTGAAGAGGTGCCACCGCCAGGGTTGGAGGTAGCACCGCCCAGGCTATGTCTTCCTGCGAGGTTGGGAGGTGCAACCGCCCCAGCCAGGAGGTGCAACCGCCCCAGCCAAGAGGTGCAACCTCCTCTGTCAAGAGGTAGCACCGCCAGAGCTCAAGTTTCGAGCTCTGCCAGGCGATGCAACCACCGAGCTCAGTCTTCGAGCTCTGGCAGAGAGGTGCATCAGCCTGAGCTCAGTCTCGAGCACTGCCAGGTGATGCAATCACCAAGCTCAGTCTTCGAGCTCTGGCAGAGAGGTGCATCAGCCTGAGCTCAGTTTGGAGCTCTGCCAGGTGATGCAACCACCGAGCTCAGTTTCGAGCTCTGCCAGGTGATGCAACCACCAAGCTCAGTCTTCGAGCTCTGCCAGGTGATGGAACCATCGAGCTCAGTCTTCGAGCTCTGGCAGAGAGAAGCAATCGCCTGAGCTCAGTCTTCGAGCTCTGCCAGGCGGTGCCACCTCTCCAGTCAAGAGGTGCAACCGCCTGATCCCAGAATTCTGGGATTTGATCGATTTGATCGTTTTGAGCTCGAATTTTGAATTGGGTTGGGGCCTATAAATACCCCACCCATTCAGCACTGAAAAGATACAGACCTACACCGAAATCTTGATCTTTTCTGTGATTCTAGGAGCTCAAAAGTGTTGTAAAGCCTTTAAGTCTCCTCCTTCTGTTCTTCAAGTTTTCAGTTGTAAAGTGAGGAGAGAAAGGTCTGTAAAGGTTGTCTCCTGAGCCTGTCAAAAGGAGAGAAACTGTAAAAGGGCAGTTAGCCTTCGCCCATTGAAGGAAGGCACCTAGTTGACGTCGGCAACCTCGTCGGTGGAGGGAGCCAAAAGTGGAGTAGGTCAAGGCTGACCGAACCACTCTAAATCTCTGGTTTGCGTTTATTTTCGAGCACTTTATCATTACTGCAAACCTCCTCCATTGCTACTGCTCTCTGCGCTTTCACGAACAAGTTCTAAGTGTTGTTCTTCCGAATCTGCATTCAGACGTAAATTCGTATTTTCATACATTACTGTTTACGTTTACGTTTGATTCTGCAGAACTGTCTTCCGTGCTTTTACGAACGAGCTTCTTTGCAGTTTACACTTACATTTTGATCCTATTGATAACTGCAAACTTTCCTCTACGATTTTACGAACGAGTTTCAACATTTAGACGTAAAACTGCATTCAGACGTAAATCGGCTTTCCTCGCTCAATCATCAGATTTCAGTTCACGTTTACGTCTTGATTTCAACTGCATACTGCCTTCTGCGAGTATACAAACAAGTTTCAAAGTTTAGACGTAAATCTGCGTCTAGACGTAAAACTGCGTTTAGACGTAAATCTGCGTTTAGACGTAAATCTGAGTTTAAGACGTAAATATGAGTTTAGACGTAAATCTGCGTTTAGACGTAAAACTGCGTTTAGACGTAAATCTGCGTTTAGACGTAAATCTGCGTTTAGACGTAAATCTGCGTTTAGACGTAAATCTGAGTTTAGACGTAAATCTGCGTTTAGACGTAAATCTGCGTTTAGACGTAAATCTGAGTTTAGACGTAAACTGCGTTTAGACGCAAAACTGCGCTTAGACGCAATCTGCGCTTAGACGCAAACTGCACTTAGATACAAACTGAGAATTTGCTTTTGCATCATAATAGTTTTTGAACGAACGCAGCTTTTGGTTTTTAATCGCTGTAAGATTTCCGCTGCACTAATTCACCCCCCCCCTCTTAGTGCTCTCGATCCTAACAACATGTACACCCGTTTTACGGATGTCATCAATAGTTTAAAAGCTCTTAGTAAAACTTTTTCGAATTTTGAACTTGTTAGTAAAGTTTTACGATCACTTTCTAAAAATTAGAATTCGAAAGTAACAGCTATTCAAAAATCAAAAAATTTGAATACTTTTTTTATCGAAGAACTTATCGAGTCTCTAATGACCTATGAAATGATGTATAATGAATATAAAGAACTTGAGAACCACCTTCCAAAGAATAGGAAAGATTTGGCACATCGAACAAAAGAAGACCACTCGAGCATAAGCTTAAGTGATGGTGAACTTGAACTCCTTACTAATAAATTTAAAAAGTTTATGAAATAAAAATTAAAGAACAAAAAGAACATAACTACTTGCTTTGAACACAAGAAAAAAAACACAAATTAGGATGAATCGAGCTCCTCCGAAGACGATGAGAAAATCAACAAAGGCGATGTGGCAAACTAGACCTTAACGGCTTTCGACAATGAGGTAATCAAAATGCCTTTAATTTAATTTGAAATTACATAATACTTTTCATGAAGTATTTTTTTTTATTTAGAAAATTATATATAATTTTTTTCTTGAAAATTGCATGTTTAATGAAAATGTTAAAAAAAATAAAAGGGTTTAAGGATTATGCTTATCTTTCTAGTAATTTTGAAAATGATAATAAAAATTATATGTTTATGATAAATAAAATGATTTTGATTAAAAATACTTTATGAAATCATGTTTCATGATATCATGCTTAATAAATTTATTTTTTAAAATTATGCATGATGATTTGACGTAATGATGAGTTTTAGGTAATTTATGGTTTATTGATCTTAATGATTTCCATGATGATATTTGCTCTTTTGATTTTAAACTATGATGTACGATTTTTATACAAAATTAAACTTGAGCATGCTTATATGAAATCAATCACTTAAAATGTAACACATAAAAAGAAAAATATATTATTGGATTTAAAATCATGAATCTATTTATGTTATAAATTTTGTAAACCATGAAATTGATTTTGATGGTTTGAATTTAATAGGTTTTATCGAAATCATGATCTTGATTTCTCGAGATTTATTACATAAAATCCTTCATAAATCAAGATTTCTTACTCTTTATTCTCTTGTATTTTGAGAAAATTTTCAATATGCATCATAAGAGTGCTTATGCATGAATTGAAACCTTTTTCTCCTATGTTTCCTTTTACGTTTTACTAAAGAGAACATCTTTTTCGAAATTCATGACTTAAATTTTTTTTTTGAATATCTTTCATTATTTGATCTCCTAAGATTTTCTTTTGATTATTTATGAAGAGGTTTGTCAAAATAAATCATGCCTTTTGGTATTCACATGATCTTATCTTTCATGATATGATTTTTATGCAATTCCTTGTATTCATGAAATGTTTATCTCATCACCCAATTAATTTTTCTTGATATTCTTCATATGATGATATGAATTTATGCATAAGATACTCATGATATTATTTTGATGCTATGAAATAATATAAAATTTGTAAGCTTATGAGTATCATATATGCTATGATGGTTGATTTTTAGTATCATGGATAGAGTAAGGATGATATGTAAAGTTTTAAAATTATGCATGTTTTAATTTGAGAACATAATGACGCACAAATAAGATTGATACTTTATCTTTGTCATGCTTTGAAAATTATTATAAAGGAAAAAATAGATACAAAATTATATTCTTCCCTTTTTTTGACAATAATAAAGGGGGAGATAGCTAGCTTGCACAAGTCAAGAAAATGCAAAAACTTGCAACTTGTACATTACTAAAGGAAGCAAGAATCACTAGCTTGAACACTTCAACAAGAAAGCTATCTTGTATTTATTTTCGAAATATTACTAGCTTATATTTTTTAAAATGATATAAGAATTTGCTAGCTTGCATGATATAAAACTTGCTTTCTTGAATATTACCTAGACTTACTAGCTTTCAATCTCAAAAGAAGCAACATTGATATCTTGCTTATCTTAAGAAGCAAAATATGCAAATTTACACATCTCTAATTACTGTTAGCATGCATGATGTAGAACTTACTATCTTGAACAACACCAAGACTTACTAGCTTGCATAATGATAAAACTGGAAATTATATTTATTATGTAATGATTTAAACTTGAATTTCTAAACACATGAGAATTGAACTTCTCATTTTTGTTGATGACAAAGGGGGAGAAGTATGATCATGTTATGCATAATGATGTGTTGCAAATATTCATGATGAATATTTGCAATAACTTGAATTCGGTTTGAATTCAAGGTTCTATCAATATGGCATATTGATAGGAGGAGTTTGTTTAAACTCCGGGAGTTAAGGTTAACTCCGTCATCAATTGGTTATCATCATCAAAAAGAGGAAGATTGTTGAATCTCAAATTTTGATGATGAAACAAATTAATAAGTGTTTATGATTTGATCTGTGTTTTTAGTGACGCAGGATGCTTAGATCAAGATAAGACAATTAAAGCAGGAAAAATCATGTTGGGCCGGAGGAAAACATGTCAGAAGATTGTACGTCGAGTAGGTGGATCGATCGATGTATCGACAGAAGGCTTCGGGCCATGGATTCGGGTATCGGGTCAAGAAGAGCGGATATTGCACCAAGGATATCGGAGTTGCGGAGTCAAATGGCTGATTGGGCAATAAGCCACAAGAGAGAACGATGCACCGAAGAATCGGACGAAGCGTCGAGGGACCAATGACATGTTGGACAACATAATTAATGCTTAGTACTGTCTAGATCGAAGTGTGTTTTATATATGCAGGATCAACTACGATAGCAAGGTATGAAACAAAATGAAGTCCCGGAGTTAAGGACGTGATTTTGTTGAGAGTTCGAGAGTTCATCGGAAGTTCTGTAGGAACCAGCCGAGAAGTCTCAGAGCTTGCCAGAGAAGCTCGTCGGAACTCGCCAAGAAGATCGTCGTGAAGTCCAAGAGCTTACCAGGAGTCCGCTGGAATATTGCCGAGAGATCATTAGAAGTTCGCCGGAAGAAACCAAGACATAGGGACTTGTTTAGCTTAGCAAATGTCTTAGATTTTGTAGTTAGCATATAATTAGAGTTGGATTTGGACCAATCCAATTAGGGGCCAATTGGGCCCATGTAAGAACTGTGTTAAGCCCAATGAAAAAGCTTAAACAATGCCCCAAGAGGTAACACCGTTGTAGCACAGTCTCCAAGATTGTGTTAGGCGATGGTACCGTCGGTCTGGGCGGTGGTACCGCCCAAACACAGCCTCCGAGAGGCTACAGGTGGTGGTACTGTCAGTTTGGGCGGTAGTACCACCCAATGCAGTGTCAGTGTCAGACTGACACTGACGGTGATATCGCCTAGCGCAGGCGATGGTACCGCCCGTGCTCGGAAAACTCGGGATGAGATATTTTTAGGCTTCAAGTTTGAATCAACTTGAAGCCTATAAATACTCTTCTCATCCCTAGTTAAAAAACATAAGCATAAAGAATTTAAAAAGGAAAAAACGCTGTAGAAATCTCTTATGAGAATCCTCCTCTAGTCTAAGTGTTAGGATAGTTTGAGAGAGGAGTGAGTGCTTATAAGGGTTGTCTCCAAAACCCGGTAAAAGAAGAAGAGGGGTGTAAGAAGGAGGTTGATCTTTGCCTATTAAAGGAAGATCGATAGTGGATGCCGGTGGTCTTGACGAAAGAGGAATCAGCAAAGTGGATGTAGGTCACAATGACCGAACCACTATAAAATTGACGTATTCTTTGGTTTACATTTACTTCCTGTAATTTACATTAACTGTAAACTACCTTCAATACGCTTTTACTTCGCTTTCAAAGTTAAGCATTTTCGAGTTTCGTTTTATCGTAAGAAAGGATTTTCTAAAACTAATGTTTTTATTCGTTGTACTAAACCAGATAAAAAAAGAAGAGGGGTGTAAGAAGGAGGTTGATCTTTGCCTATTAAAGAAAGATCGATAGTGGATGCCGGTGGCCTTGATGAAAGAGGAATTAGCAGAGTAGATGTAGGTCACAACAACCGAACCACTATAAAATTGGCGTGTTCTCTAGTTTGCATTTACTTCCTGCGATTTACATTAACTGCAAACTGCCTTCAATATGCTCTTACTTTGCTTTCAAAGTTAAGTATTTTCGAGTTCGATTTTATCGTAAGAAAGAATTTTTTAAAACCGATATTTTTATCCGTTGTACTAATTCACCCCTCCCCCCTCCTAACAAAGACAACATAAGGTTTAATATAATATGATAACATTTTCACTAAATTAATTTTTTAGAAAAGTAATACTTAAAGTTAAAAAACTTATCACCATCTCTATCCATCTTGTTATAATATGTGAAAATATTTATTTTGTATGTTATTTACATTTGTCAAATTTCAAGTGGGTTAACATAATTTTATTTATCTCCATAGAAAATTATCTTTACGAGGAGTTTGTCAAAAGGATTGAAATAATGAAGAGGAGAGAGAGAGAGAGAGAAAGAGGAAATCCTGTACATAAAATGGAGAGGACACTTACGATTGAGCAATTCTCGTAGAACATCCATAATTATATGAAAAGTCTCTTTTACCCTTATAATATTTAAATAATTTTACCTATAGCCTCAGCCCTAGTAACGCCTCTATCCATGCTTAGCCGATCAATCTGTTTATTTTCACTATAGTCATTCGTGACCCACCAGGAGGGAACACAAGGGTTATGACCATCTCCACGAACCCTACTAACCTTCTCCCTTCTTGTGGATCTATCCATCGCCTTCTCCTTCTTTGAACTCATCTTTCTCCTCCTTTGTCAATGATTGTCAGTACCACAGCTATGCAATGACCAATAAGCAATCCTTCATTTATCATGCAAGAGCCATAGTCAACCATGACAAGGGTCGACGAGGCACAAGGTAGAGGGGGGGGGATAGTTGGTGGGGTGGGGTGGAGGTAAAAGAACGACGAAGGATGATGACCGACAAGAATATAATTATTATTTATTAAAAAAAATACTCTATGATTTTTTTTTTTAATTTAGGGTGTCCAAACCCAAAGTTATAGGTTTTTTTCCAAAAATTATATATTTTCATATGCTTTATTTGTTTGAGAATTTAGAATTTTTTGCCATCCATTTTGGATCGTTAGGTCAAATGGATCCCTCGATTACAACTACGTGATTGACTTGATAAACATGGCACAACAATAAACGCTTTATTATGATTTCCATCATTGAAGTGGAACACATCAGATACAGAAAAGGGAACAACGTCCCTTTCAGATTTGTTGAAAGTTCAATTAAATCTTATATTCCAGACAATTTGATTTTGAGAGTATTATCATAATTAAAAGTTTTATTAAGTTAAATTAGGACATGTTCTCAATATAAGCTTTACAGGTGCTGCTGGAGAATATTTATATCTATGATGAATATAAATGGATTGGAGATTAATCCGATATTACAAAACCATCAAAAGAGACGGATGATGAATTCGATCTACAGTTTTTATGAGATCATCCCCTCACCACCTCGGGACTTCCATTATTGAAAAGAATGTGTGAATTGATAAGACCACATTATTATTGACTGTAGAGATATAACAATAGAAAGACTAAGCATTTAAGCAATCGGAAACCCTCTTTAAAAAGACCATATATTATTATTGACTCTAGAAATATAATATAAAAAGACTAAGCACTTAAAGAATTGAAAAATGCCCTTTAGAAATAATTATAATTTTTTATTTTAAACTATTAAGTATCGAACAAAAAATTCACTAACATCATCAAAAGGAGAAGACTACGTCAATAAGAACTATTATTTTCATTTGAACCGGTCATCGTGCCCATATGTATAGTTGTATGTTTGATTCAACCTAATGTGAAACATTGTTTTATGTGTTCCATCTCGTGTTTTTCTTTTAATTGAAAGATATTATGCTCACATATGAACCTC
This sequence comes from Musa acuminata AAA Group, assembly GCF_036884655.1. Lineage (NCBI taxonomy): Eukaryota > Viridiplantae > Streptophyta > Magnoliopsida > Zingiberales > Musaceae > Musa > Musa acuminata. The sequence continues at coordinate 8,599,472 of NC_088351.1, forward strand.
AATTTGACATCTATAACAACACTAACCAATCTTAATATATTATAATAAATGAACTTATAAAGTGTGTGTCATTGATAAATATTTTTTATTATTTATTTCTTAAAAATCTTAATCAATTTCTATATATTCAAGCCATACAATAATAGTATAAACGACTTTTATTATTTGAGTCATCAAGTTCCAAATCTACAAGTAAAACAAATTATAATCATGCCTAAATGTGTATGTCACGGGTAATCAACGTAGCTCCAAAGGAACCTTACAACTATGCCCACAATCTTATTATTCTAGTTTGACTTTGACCTGTGGGTTCCTTTCACGTAGTCGACCATCACCTTCGTCTTTCTCTTGGTAGCTTATAAATAGCGCCCACTGTCCGAATGCTGCCACTCCATAGCCGAAGATGGGCTCGCTTCTTATTCTATCCTCCATGTCCCTGGTAATCTTGCTTCTCATTTGGAGCTACTTCCAAAGGGTCCCGCTTGGAGATAACCCATCAACCAAGGCGAGTGTCTCTCTGCCCTCCCCTACTGCGAAGCTGTACATTGTGGATCTTGGAGAAAGACGATACGAAGATCCACAGCTTGTGATTGCTTCCCACCATGATATGTTGTCTGCCGTGCTGGGAAGGTATATATTCTCCGTCACAATTCGCCGCCCCTGCTATTCTCTAAGCTTTCCTTTGCGCGCTAAAAGTTGGTTGGTCGGTGAACTTTGTGTTGTTTCAGCAAGGAAAAGGCTCGCGATTCGATTGTTTACAGCTACAAACATTGTTTCTCGGGCTTTGCGGCCACGCTCACGCCATCTCAAGCACACCAAATTGCAGGTCCTTAGCATGCATTATCGTACCGAAAACAGGAAAAAACATGAATGAATCATAAGAGCTAGATAATAACTTTTAGTATTATGGGTAACCTTGAAATCGAGATCATGAAGGATCGATATCAAGCTTTCAAAAGCTTCTCTTATTGGCCATTGATATATGATCTATCGGTAGAGAAAAAAGGAAAGCACTAATCTGTATGATATGCATAGTTACAGTAATAATTCCATTTGTACTGTCGTTTTTGGTGTTAGAATTGGCGGAGGTGATCAGTGTCAGTCCAAGCCGCACTTTTCCTCTCCATACCACGCGAAGCTGGGACTACCTCGGCCTACGGTATAGCCATCAGCAACCCACAGGACTACTTGAGAAGGGCAAGGAAGGCGATGGGATCATCATCGGAGTTGTCGACACAGGCAATTAAGCCGCATCTGTTCACCACTGATCGCCTAATTATATGTCACCGAGCATGTCAATGGGAGTTTTTCTTACATAGGCATCTGGCCGGAATCGAGAAGCTTCAACGACGATGGTTATGGCCCCGTCCCATCCCGCTGGAAAGGAACGTGTGAAATAGGCGTAGAACACCCCATCAGATGCAACCGCAAGATCATCGGTGCAAGATACTACAGTAAAGACGCCGACCCGTCTGAGGTCGCGCGAGACTACGACTCCCCCCGTGACGCCAATGGCCATGGAACACACACCGCTTCCACCGCAGCAGGTTCTCTGGTAAGCGATGCAAGCTTCCACGGTCTCGGTGCCGGTACAGCAAGAGGAGGCGCTCCTCGTGCACGGCTAGCGATCTACAAGGTGTGCTGGGGATCAGGAAGATGCGGGGAAGCCGACGTACTACAAGCCATAGATGACGCGGTGGATGATGGAGTGGACATCTTGTCACTGTCAATCGGTGGGGATGGCTACCTTCCGGCTTCACTAGGCGCGGTAAGAAGTGGCATGACGGTGATCTTCTCCGGCGGCAATGACGGTCCCGTCACTCAAACATTAAATAACGACGTTCCATGCGTCATCACCGTGGCTGCCAGCACCATCGATCGATCTTTTCCGACCGTCATAACCCTCGGAGACAAACAAACTGTGGTGGTATGCTGCGCAGATGTGTTGCATGCTCAAATTAAGGCTTGGCAACTTGGTCAAGTCATTGTTAATTGGTTTGCTGACGAAAAGCCTGCTGCAGGGACAATCGCTGTTCTATGACACGGCGGATGTAGGATTCAAAGGCCTAGTAGTGCCTGCAAGGTAGATACTGTCAATCACAACTCTGTTTCTCCCCTTTATTTATGTTCAGATGTTAATTCCGTCGTCCATTGTAGTTGCTCTGCAGAGGACATACATTCCAGATATGTAGTAGGCAAGATTGTGCTGTGCGCTGACAGTGGGCCTGCTGGGAACTTCGACGACGTTTTGGGAATCCTGCAGGGAGCCAAAGCCGCCGGTGTGATCTTTGGACGATTCCCACGCAGCAACCTCCTACCTTGCGAACGCTTCATATGTGTCCTGGTAGACAAAGATGTACACGAGCAAATATGGATATATGGTGAAAAGACGACAAGGTTTGCTTCCTAGATTTCTATTCCCGTTAACGCGTTGCAGCTAATTAACCACGGGTGGGTTACCACTGGCAGTTCTCCGGTGGTGAAGGTGAGCCCAGCCTTAACCTCGGCCGGGATTCCAATCACGTCGCCCAGGGTGGCAGCTTTCTCCTCCAGGGGGCCGAGTGTATCTTATCCAGACCTGGTCAAGGTACGCCCACCCCGCATCCATGATCTCATTCTTGCATATATCTTCAGCTGGGACCAACAAAGAAACGTGCTAGCTTATTGTTGTTTACGTCCTTCGATCAGCCCGATATCACAGCTCCGGGAGTCAGTATCTTGGCCGCAGTGGAAGATTCTTATGAATTCATGTCCGGGACTTCAATGGCCTGTCCTCATGTATCTGGAGTTGCAGCTCTTCTCAAAGTAGTGCATCCGGAATGGTCTCCAGCTGCCATCAAATCAGCACTTGTCACCACCGGTGAGTAAATATCATCATGTTACTACTTCTACTCCATCCTTTAGTTATATGCTCATGTCCGATTGCCTCTGTTTGAAGCATACACGACCGATGCGTACGACTTCCCAGTAGAGGCAGAGGCGATTCCTCGGAAGCTGGCCGATGCTTTCGACTATGGCGGAGGTCACATCGATCCTAATAAAGCCGCAGATCCTGGACTTGTTTATGATATCCATCCGGATGATTACTGCAACTACTTCCCGTGCACAAACCGTGCCTTGAGTCTGCCCTCGGACGACATTCCCGGCCTCGGGACGTCCGGAGTGGATAACAAACGTATGTATGACCTGAACCTGCCCTCCATCTCCGTTCCCGACCTGAAGGAGACCCCTGTGACGGTCGGGAGGACCGTTACTAATGTGGGCGACAAGAAATCCAAGTACAAGGCAGTAGTGCGTTCTCCACCAGGTGTTAACATGGTTGTGGAGCCGTCCGTTCTGGAGTTCAAGGCTTCGAAGCAGAAGCTTCCCTTTAAGGTGACCTTCACGTCGCTTCACAAGGTGCAAGGAGGCTTCACTTTCGGAAGCTTGACTTGGGTGGATGATGGTGGGAACCATACCGTCAGGATTCCGATCGCGGTTCGAGTGATCATCGTAGATTCCTTTTCTGACACCTCCTAGAGTCCAAGTTATAAGCTCTGGCCTGAGCATTCGAGACATGAAGTAATAATGGAGCCGAGTTATATGTTGCTGTAGCAGTAAGTTCAATGTTAAGTTCTCTCGAGGAATAAAAGGATATCTGTTACGTTGTTCGTGCGTATGATGATGGTGTGTAAAAGTAATTCTATAGATTTTTATGTAAGAAGACGAAATCAGATCCAATCCTATAGATTTTTCTATAAAAATAATTTTCAGAAAATATTTATCTTATCATTCAATCAATAATCAATTCACCCATGTGATATTTAATACATTTAATAACTCTTTAAAGATTCATAATATATCAATCGAAATAACATATATATATATATATATATATATATATATATATATATATGTGTGTGTGTGTGTGTGTGTGTGTGTGTGTGTGTGTGTGTGTGTATCAATAGATTAATTATATAATTCAATTAGTAATCGTGACTCTGAAAATTTTAAAAATAATCAAATAAGCAAACCATAGCTCAGTAAACACTTTGACTCGTATGTTAATCAAAATTTATCATAAATAAATATTTTATTAAAAAAATAATTTTTTATTCATTTAATATATACTTTTGATGTATATCAATTCATAACCTAGCTAAAAATATTTTTAAAATATAAAATATAATTAAATGTATTTCATAATAAAAATAAAAATATAGCCAATGAGCGTAAATCATTATAGTACTATCATTAACTTTTCATAAATGAGCATAAATATAACTAAGGGTTTGTAAATATAAATAATTGTATACGTTTGAACATAATTCGTAGTAGTATCGATAACAACTGTCACATTATACCATCGTGATAAGTTTAGAATTATATTTAACATTGAATAAATAACATATATCTTCTTGTATCAAAACTAAACAAAACTAATTTTTAACAAATATCAATATATAATCCCCATTTGTAGAGTCCAATCATATATAGACAACTATTATTATAGTAATATATATATATATATATATATATATATATATATATATATATATATATATATAATTTTTTAAGAAATATTTTAATTTTTTGTATATTATTTAATTATCTAAAAATATAATGATTCACCCATCTATAATTCATAACACAAATCTAATTAATGAGATTACAAGAGAATTTAATAATATAGTTTTGTTAGACTTATCGAATCCATTTGGTATCAAAACAAAACCTCCAAAATTTCTCTTATTTTTCTTCATTTTCGTTTTCTCTTTTCTTTCTTGTCTCTCACTGTTCTTTCTTTTTTTATTTCCCTCCTCATCCTTCTCTTCTACTCCTCTGTTTCTTCTCTCTCACACCCCATCCTCGATTGCTTTTTTTCTCTCTCATCTTTCTTCCCTTCTTATCTATTTCTTCACCCTTTTTTTTCCCTTCTTTCTTCCCCGACTCTGTTCTCACCGAAGCCTCCCTGTCTTCTCTCTCTCCTTTCTTCTCCCTTTCTCTTTCTCTTTCTCTTCCTTCCCTCCTCCCTTTCACTCTTCTTTTCTTTTCTTTGTTTTTTTTCCTTCTCTTTTCTTCTTCTCCGATCCCCTCTCTGTTTCCCTCTCTCTCTCTCTCTCTCTCCCACACGCTCCCATTTCACCGCAGCCTCTGTTTTACTCGATCGAGAGAGAGAGAGCGAGAGGCGGTGGGAAGCTATGGGGTGTTCAACCACCGCTGCCGTGTTTTGCAATTTAAGGTCCTCAGAAAAAATAAGGGATTTACAAAAAGACTATCAAAGAAGGTGCTTATGCCGACATAATTGTGCATGCTCGCAGTGGCACTTCCATAAAATGCTTTATGGAGAATTCAGACAAATGTTTTAATGCAGCAGAGCAAATCTCCAACTAGATGTGTTCTATTATATCATGACAAAGGACCTTACGGGTCTGGAAACTCAGCATAGCAAAATCCCAGACTAGACATTCTATTATAGTAACTAAACTTCAGCTAACAATGATATATGCTAGTTTTTATAGTTTAAATAACAATATATATGCTAAACTTCAATTCAAAGGGAGAAATATAAATGAAGATCTTCGATACACAAGATCATCTCCACCATTAACTTTTATTTCCATAAGAACTATGTTAACTTATTAACGATATCACTTTGGTTTGACACAACTTAATCCACAAGCAAAAATCCTCAACCGTTTTGCGTCATGTCCTCAGTCTACAGAAATTGTTTAGCAGATATATCTTTAGTAGATATATCTTGCATGCAATAACAAATAACAGATCAACCAAGGAATCTCTAAACTAAGGATGCGATTTCAACCCTGCACTGGAGGTTTTCCTTTGAACAAAAAGATGCCTCATGAATGTTATGGGAACCCGACAGCATGACCTCAAAAGAATCCGGAAGATGAGAGTAAAACGGACTAGTTAATCCAAACAAATTCCCGAAACAGTATTCGACATTCAAATAATTAATACATATTACGATTTGTTGCACAACTAAATGCAATCATTCATTAAAGAAGAAAACTCCATCAATTATGAGAAAGGAAAAGCTCAAGGACATTTGAAAATTTTATTGCAGGTTAAAGGCAAAGGTTTCAATCTACTAAGCAAGGTTCCTTTGCCCTAGAGAATCCTCAAACTGACACTGAAATCTAAATTCTCCTTGTGATCACTGACAGAGCTTACCTCACAGAGATTTGGCTGCCGCAACAATACTCTCTGCTGTTATGCCAAACTCCTTGTATATTCTCCCAGCAGGAGCACTTGCTCCAAACCGGTCAATCCCGATCGCCTTGCCTTTGCTTCCGACATACTTCTCCCATCCAAGCGTGACCCCTGCTTCGATACTAATCCTTGCAGTGACAGCAGCAGGGAAGACACTCTCCTTGTATTCATCTGGTTGCTCATCAAACAACTCCCAGCAAACAAGAGATACCACACGTACTGTTTTCCCCTCCATCCTTAGCTCATCTGCGGCCTTCGCTGCAATCTCCAATTCTGAACCAGTGCCGATCAAAATCAGATCTGGTTTGTTACCAGTAGAATTATCAGAAATGGTATATCCTCCCTTCTCAACATCTTCAATTGATGTTCCTGGAAGTTGAGGAAGCTTCTGTCGTGAGAGAGCAAGGACTGACGGTCTCTTCCTGTTGAGCACCGCAACCTTGTAGGCCCCAGCAGTCTCGTTCCCATCAGCAGGCCTGAGCATCAGAATGTTGGGCATGGCTCGGAAGCTTATCAAATGCTCAATTGGCTGATGGGTAGGGCCATCTTCCCCAAGACCAATTGAATCATGTGTCATCACATAGATGACTCCTGCCTCAGACAAGGCCGAAATCCTCATGGCAGCTCTCATGTAGTCGGTGAAAACAAAGAAAGTAGCACAGTAAGGGAGAAGACCAGGGCTGTGAAGGGCAATGCCGTTGCAGATGGCACCCATCCCATGTTCCCTAACCCCGAAACGAACATTCCTCTCCTCAGGTGTGCCCTTTTGGAAGTTACCAAACATCTTCAACAATGTCATGTTGGAGGATGCGAGGTCTGCACTACCACCAAGAAGTCCAGGTAGTACTTTTGCAAGTGCATTTAGGTTCTGCTGCGATAAATTTCTAGTTGCATCCGCAGGACTTTCAGGAGTATATCTCTGGAAAAGAAGCAAAGAAGTTAATTTCCAGTATAATTCATCTCACAACGTAAATGTAACTATAATAACAGATATTGTAAGAAGAACGGAAGGTGAAGGGTCAATAGAGGTGATCACCGGAAGGGCTTTCTCCCATCCAGCGGGCAATTCTCCTGATATGATAGCTTTCAGCTCTGCAGCATCCTCCTTGTACTTCTCTTCATACTCCGCAAATCTGGCATTCCACTCAGCTTCAAGAGCAGCACCTTCAGGTGCATGGCGGCTCCAGTGACTGAAGCATAAAACCAGTGCATATATTCACATAACAGAAAAATATTATTTTTATTCGACAATTATAGTAGGAATCACATAGTTTCTGACCTCTTCACATCCTCAGGCACATAGAAAGGTTCATATGGCCATTCGAGACTTTGCCTAGTTGCATCAACTTCCTTGGCACCCAATGCACTTCCATGTACGCTGTATGTGTTTGCCTTGTTTGGTGATCCATATCCAATGGTCGTAGTTACCTGCAAGAATTCAGTATTTCGTCAAAGCTCTAACACTCCCAAAGCAAATGCAACCAGTTGACCATGTCCTTGGTGCCCAAAAAGCAATTCTGGAAACAAACCTTGATAAGAGTCGGTTTGTCTTTCACTGCCTTTGCTTCCTTAATGGCAGCACGAATATCATCATACCCGGTGTTTCCATTCTTCACCCAGATGGTATGCCATCCGAGAGCCTCAAAACGATCAATAACATCTTCTGTAAATGCAATCTCTGTGTCACCATCAATGGAGATGTGGTTGTCATCGTAAAAAGCGATAAGTTTCCCTAGACCCCAGTGCCCAGCAAGAGAACAAGCTTCGTTTGCGATGCCCTCCATTTGGCAACCATCCCCAAGCATCACATATCTACACCATCAAAATCAAGCTAGTCTTATGCACAAAATGCAGCACACAAATATAAGTAAGATAGAATTGGGTAATCGTGAAGAGAACTTACGTGTAATGGTCAATAATCTCATTGTCAGGCTTATTGAAACGGGCAGCTAGGTGTCGCTCAGCAAGAGCCAAACCAACAGCATTAGCAACACCTTGACCGAGCGGACCTGCAACATTTTGTGACAATTAATTGATATCTCAAACTCCCTAACAACCAACCATCAATAGAAAGCAAGAACAGGACATCTGGACAGAGCAAGCAATCAAATACGTGAATCATAAAATGATATAGAAACGAACCAGTAGTGACTTCAATTCCTGGTGTCTCGAAGTTCTCAGGATGACCAGGAGTTTTGCTTCCCCATTGACGGAATTGCTTCAAGTCTTCCATCTAAAATCAGATTACAATCATCGAAACTACTTCAGTCTGATACAAATCAAAGCATGACCACTGAAACCACTGAACACTGAGCTCTCATTCACATAATCAAGGTGATGAAATGCAAGATTTCAATTATATCTAGGAAGCTGCAACCCATGAAGTGGAGTGTACTAATATGAGTTTTCCACGACAGGCCATAGCTAAATAGATTGGTTAACATAGAGATGCCTGAATGAACCGTTCAAACGAGAAGTTCTCCCACTTTAGAAACTCTATAACTCCAACAAAACAAACATAGATATCCCCACGATTAAGAACAAAGAAAAAGTTAGATGGACCACCATATCTATCAAATTCTCTTCTTGTTAGGCTGAGAAATATGTCAAGAAGCAGAAGACTTCGCGATAGAATAGATCAAGAAATCTAAGATTTAGCCAAGCAAAAGCGACCAAACAGAACTTCTCATAAACCACGGATAAGATCAAAGTATATGGGTAAAAGAAGAAGAAGAACGATCCAAATCTCTGAAGATAAAGATGGCAAAAGTAAGATCACCATCAAGTTCCCAATATCCTTGGTAATATCATCGTCGAATCTGGAAATAACTCTCGGGACAGATCGGAGGCCGTACCTTGACGCTATCGTAGCCAGCAAGATGGAGCAGGGCGTAATGGAGCATGCATCCATGGCCGGCGGAGAGCACAAACCGGTCGCGGTTGAACCAGTAGGGGTTCTTGGGGTTGTAATTCATGACCTCGTCGTACAAGATGTGGCCCATGGGCGCGCACCCCATGGGGAGGCCCGGGTGGCCTGAGTTGGCCTTCTCGACGGCGTCGATGGCGAGAAACCGGATGGTGTTGACGGACTTCTCCACGAGGGCATCCGTGGCGGCGGCCTCGAGGGTCTCCACCGCAGCGGCCCTGGCGGGCGCAGCGCGGCGAGAGGAGCAGGGCTTGGGCCGTCGGCGAGAGGCGCACTGCTGGAAGCGGGGAGAGGACGTGAGTGACCAGGCGGCGTGGGATCTGAGGGCGGATCCGCCGGCCGGGAGGGCGACGCGGTCGGGGCGTGCGTTGGAAGATGAGCCATGGTCGTAGACGGCGAGGCCCACGAGGGCTCGGGCGGCGTTCACGGAGGAGGAAGCGGCCATGGGCTCTCAGTCTACTGCTACGTTTGTTTGATCCGCCTCTCTTCCCTCTCCCCCTGAGATTTGGTTCGGGTTAAGAAAGGCGTGAGTTGAAGAGAACAAAAGGGAAAAAGGCGAGGCTCGATCATAGCGCTGGCTGTGGGCCCATCTTGTCTCATTGACCAAAATTTCCTCTGTTTTATTTCTTTTAATTTCTAGTTGGTGGATTCCAAAGCAAATGCCTGTAATTAGTTCCTCCTCCCACCGCGTTGATGATGGAATGAGTAGGTTGGATGCGTGACTGGTGATCACAACAGTCTGATATCATAGGACAAGCGCCATTGTCACATTGCCAAACCCTTACCACCGTAATCTTCTTCTTTTAATGTTTTTCTTTATATTGGCTTCCCATAGAGTCGTAGACAATTACGTATTCACTTAGAATATGATGATCCATCGGAAAGGGACATGTAAAACAAGGCTGCGGTCTCGTATGAGTGCTGAGAAGCCAACTCGGCTTTATTAGATGTGGCTCACCTACCCACTTCCGATTCAGATTTGAGCATGAAAAGTCAAATTGATAGGCTCGACTTTGAAGATCGAGGCATTTAAATCATTTGGTTTTGGTCTCTCGTCTTACGACAAACAGACAAAATAGGCTTGGGTAGCTGATTGGGCCAAATCGAAATGCTCTACATTTGAATTGGGCTTCGCCCATCGATTGGCATGGGATTAAATTTAATTTAGGTGAGTCCATTACTTGGGCTCGGATGAATCTTCTTGCAAATTACACTTGACCAAGGCTTGCTCAATGGATTTAGCCAAGTCGAAGCTTCTTCTTCGCTTTCAAAAGGATCTCAGTTTATTTGATGTGTATTATATTTGTAATTGACTTTGATGTCGCAGAGAATAATCACTACCAATTTGGGGATTCGAAAGAGACGTCCGTGACCGGAATGATTTAAACGCCGACCTAATTCGGACGGACGGTGGAGCGAGTGGTAGATGCACGCATTACCACCACCATCTAACCCCATCATTGCGCTCCGGCACAGCCGTGTACGCGCCACTCGCTCGTAGTGCCGCTGTATAAAGAGTACGCATTTGCAGACCCCACCAACTGTTTGCGACAATGTCCCCGAGAGAAATAAAAGAGGCCCTCGTGTTGTGCGTCAGATGGCGCCCCATCAGTTCGGTCCGTGATCGAGGGCGGGGCTGCCTCTACCGATGCATCAAGTCTCCTGGGATTCAACCCCCGCGAGGTGGCCGAGCGTTCTTATATTTACAGCATGAGGCGAAGTATGGATGATAATAATCGTACAAGGGGAGCACCACTCCTGTCTTCCGCGGGGTTGGGCCCGAAAGCGATGTGCTCCCCCCCCCCGCCGAATTATTATCTCCCTCCGAGACGCCGGACTGGTTGGGTCGCGGATGATTTGTCGCCGTCCGCGTACCAAGGGGAGCGAGAGCACCGGACGCGAGCCTCTGCGATCGCCAAGTTTCACTTGTTAGGACTGCGACGGGACCCACACGGCGAGGTGATACGTACTCCTCTGCTCGCATGTCCTTCGGTTCTCCTGATACGATCGAGAACGGCGAAATTGGATTGGGGATGCGTTCGCAGGCAGGTGGGGACAGCCCTGACAGCCACACACACAGAGCTTCCAACCTGTCTGCCACTGTTCAACCCCCGCCACTTGATGGCGCGCTTTTCTACTCTCGTTCAGAACCGTTCATCACACTAGGTCCTTTAATCTCGACCGTCCTTCTGATTTGTCTGCTCCAATAGGAAGAGCGAGATGTTCGTATGCATCCCTCCGCACATTTTCTCGTCCTCGGAATTGGGCAACAAAAGCCAGCAGCTATTTAGAAGAGACCCCTCCCCCCTCCCTCTGTTCACCTCACCACCACTGAGAGCTGAGGCGTTTCTTTGTAGGCTCTTCTCCTACAATGTGTATTACAAGCTCCCGCTTCTTGCTCGTCACCCTTGTAGCCTTGGCGATTGCCTTGCCGCTAGGCGTCGCGGCATGGCGCCCGTGGCCGCACCACTTCCTTGGCAACGCCACAGCCAACACCATGAGCGTCGGTGGCGGTGGGAGCGGAACGACCGCCGCCGCCGCCGCTGCGGGAATCGGGGCGTCGAAGAAGTACGAGGGGTCGTCGGAATTCGTGAAGCTGCGTTACCACATGGGCCCCGTGCTCGCCGCCAACATCACCGTCCACCCCATCTGGTACGGAGCGTGGGCGCCCGCCCAGAAGCACATCCTCCGCGCCTTCCTTCGCTCCATATCCGCCCCTTCCGCCCCCCACCCCTCCGTCGCTGCCTGGTGGCGCACCGTCCGGTTGTACACCGACCAGACCGGTGCCAACGTCTCCGCCACAGTGTTCCTCGGTGCCGAGCGGTCCGATCGCCGCTACTCCCACGGCCGCGCCCTCTCCCGCCTCGCTATCCAGTCCGTCATCCGCGACGCCGTGAACTCCCCCCGCCGTCCCCTCCCCGTCAACCCCCGGGGTGGCCTCTACCTCGTCCTCACCTCCTCGGACGTCGCCGTCCAAGACTTCTGCGTCCAGGTTTGCGGTTTCCACTACTTCACCTTCCCGGCCATCGTTGGCTACACCCTCCCCTACGCCTGGATCGGCAACTCCGCCACCCAGTGCCCCGGGATCTGTGCCTACCCTTTCGCCGTGCCGCCATTCGCCCTCGGGCCGCGGACGGCAGACCGCCCGCCCAACGGCGACGTCGGGGTCGACGGCATGGTCAGCGTGGTGGCCCACGAGCTAGCGGAGATGGCGTCCAACCCCCTGATCAACGCGTGGTACGCCGGGGAGGACCCCTGCTTCCCCACCGAGATCGCTGACCTCTGCGAGGGCATCTACGGCACCGGCGGGGGCGGGGCCTACACGGGGCAGATGCTGCTCGACGGCCACAGCGGCGCCACCTACAACATGAACGGGCTGGGCGGCCGCAAGTTTTTGGTGCAGTGGATTTGGAATCCCTACTTGAGCTACTGTAGCGGACCCAACGCACTCGATCACTAGCCGTCTTATTCCACTCTTCATTAATATTTAGCAGCAGCAGTAGCCAGCCATCACGCACTAAAAGAAGAGAGAACAGAAAACCAGTGAAAGAAGATCTCTTGTTTCTTGTTTGTGTGCATGATGTCTGAGGCTGCTTCAAGGCCCTCTACTTATCTATCTAGCTAAATAAGAAGAGAGGGTAGGGCTGAAGAGGAAGAAGAAGTAAGCTAGTAGTTCTTGTGAAGTGTGTGTACAGAGAGAGAGAGAGAGAGAGAGGTGGGAGCGCGGCAGGCCCACGCTCTTGATGTTGCTGTTGGTGATTATAATGTCTTGGGGTTTAGTGATTGCTTCTGTGCTTTTCCTTCTCCTTACGCCAGCCATTCCTTCTTCCCCTCTCCAAACTTTTTTGCTGCTTTCAATATGGTCTGCATTCAGGTCACAAGAACATGTAGCAGGAGGTACTGTTGTAGTCCGGAGATGGAGAGGGAGAAGAAGAAGTGGTCCACTAGCTGGCGCTGCCGATCGATGATTAGGTTTGCTTCTGGGGCATGTGAAAAGACCGTGGGACGTCGATCCTTGTCCAAAGGCGTTATCTTTCCGGATCGGGACAGCAATCGATTTAGGCCCGAACTAGTTGGAGCAACAGGAGGGATTCAGAACAATGTCGCATTTGCTGAGCGATTCTGAACATGAACTCCAATAATCACAATAATCCAAGAGCATGAGTGCGGAGTAGGTCCATCACTCGTTGAATCATTCGATTGTCCAACTTGCAAGAAGAGAGTTATTGGAGCAGTGCCCCACCTTCTTCCCAGGAACGAGAAGACAGCATGGATCTCTGCAGTCCTCATATTTCGACTGCTTGCCGATACGAATTCGAGATGATTGCAGAAAAGCTACCATGCCGAAGCACAATACTTCCCTGTGTCAGACACTGGATTCGGACAAGAACGATCGTCCGTGACACCAGTGACTCCACCTTGGAGTGGAATGGCCTTCGATGGGGAAGCTGCGGTGCAGTGTTCATATCCGCCAGATGCGGAGCCTATAACAAGAGTAGCTTGTGAGAGAGGTGCTAGACTATTAGCAAAGCTCCTCTTTTTCTAGGGAATCATGCCATCATTTAGGTGATAACACCGGTCAATGGTCGGGTCTGCGAGTTTTCAAGCCCCGAGTCTTTGTTGGGGACCAATCAACCATTGAAGCATCTAAAAATGAGCTCCACTGCAGTAGCTTTTGGAACGAATAGAATGAGGCCATTGTTCTGTGCCACTGCTGGGGGGTGCAATCATGTGCAGTGGAGATGTACACTTTTGTCAATGAGGCCGGCCATATGCTCATTGAGAACGGAGACCACAAAGTAATAAATAGTTAGAAGAAACAATTGGCAGACAAACACTACTGGTAATTGGGGTTTGAGACTGGTGGTCGGTTTACAATTACCCAGATATAAAGAGATCCTGTTTTGACTAGTGAGTACAAAGCCAATAATTATTCTCAGAAACAGCTTCTTCAGACTTTATGTTCGTATATGAATTGATTTTTATTGAATTTTGAGTTCATTTGTCTAGATTGCAGTGTTTTGGTGGGGGTGCCAAATACATAATTGACACCGTAAGTCTTCCATATATATGAGTGAGAAGAGGGCGCAAGTATTGCTCTGGTGAACACTGTATTAAAAGAAGCAATCTAAGATAAATCTATAGAACAGCATCCTGGATGAGAAGATACGGTTCCAAATCAAAAGCCTGAGTTGTCGCTATCCGCTTTCAAAACACAGTTGAGGCAGCAGCTTTGTGCTACTTACAGGGACTCTGCTAATCCATCTGCGGCTCATCCACCGTTCGGAATTCGACTGTTGCTGCTAAAAGCATGGAGCAGAACTATGATTACTCCCCGAAATCTCTGCTTGTGTTGTGCATCAGAAAGCTCGTACTGGTTGTTAGTTCTTGGCTTAGTGACAAATCTTGATCTTTGGAGTAGTTTCCATCGGTTCAGTGTGGAATAGTTGGTTTCGATTTTATCAAATTAAAAAAAAAAATTTAACAGGTTTAAAATCAAATCAAAATCATTAATTTAAAAATCAATATGTTCCTAAATATTTCTTATTCATTGGTATGCTTATAAATATAGGCAACCAACCACAAACGTATATAATCATATAATATTAAGTTTAACACCCATTTATGAAGATCTTATAAGCTGATCAAAACCAAGATAGGATTTACAAAGTCTAGCTATTATACCATTGCTCTCTGTACAGCTTTCCTCTATCCTGCCCATGGTTTTCAAGCATGAGACAAAAGAAAAGTCTGCAGTCACAAGACTCCATTCCATGCTTGTCTGGTCTACCAACTCTCTCTCATTTCCCTTGTAGCCCAAATCGAACATGATTAGCCATTTGTTTCAAGATTCTTTAACAAAATGTGGCCCCAAAAAAAGAAGCTAAAGTCAACTGCCTTCTGCTGGAGATTAAATAAAACTTAGAATTAGGTAAGGTGTTTATACCGCAACGATTGAGTTTTTTTATTTATTAGTAGTAGAATTTGTGCATGGAAATCCCCCAGAATAATAATAATAATAATAATAATTTTTAATTCTTATAGAATCATGTTACACAATAGGAAAATGGATAGAAGAAATCATCATCTTATTGGGGGAGAAAAAAATATTTAAAACTAAAAAATTCTTCATAAATTAATAATTAAAATAGTATATTAAAAATTATTTAACATGGGTCGATAACCCTTATCTACATCAATATAAATAAATAATTTTTTAATATATGAGATCAATTACAAAACCCATGAGTTATCCTATGATTTTTTTCAAAGAATTTTTATCTTTTCTCTCGTATAAATTCTAAATAGAAGGATTCCTAAATATATTTTCTCTCACCAATAATTTTTTATTCTTATAAAAATATTATAGGATGATGACATCCTACCTAAGAAGGTTTCTAAGCACAATAGAAAAACGGACAGAAGAAATTGCGATCTTATCCGATGGGAGAAAAAAAAATAAAAAAATCCACCATAAATTAATAATTAAAATAGTATATTAAAAATTATTTAACGTGGGTTAACAACCATTGTTTACATCCACAAAGTAAATTAAAAATTTTAATATATGAGATCAATTATAAGATATTTGAGTTATACCACTTAAACATAATTTTTTTTGTACACCTCTCTAATAAATTCAAAGAATTTATATCTTTTCTTTCGTATCTCTAAAAATTCTAAATAGCACTCTTTCTAGACATCCTAAACCTAAGAGAACCGATAATATTCTTCATATCTTATCTACCCTCCTCCCTATCAAAACTAAAAATATATGATATATTTATAAAATAATTAAATCATAATTATTAGGGTTTTTTTTTCACAAGAACTTATTTTTAAACTCATACTTTTTATTCTATGATATTAAATTTGATAATCTTAAAATACTTATAAATCTTAATAATCACTCTAAGTAAGTATTTTATCCACTTTCGTAACTCTAAAGAGAATTTTTTTTGCTCCACACTCATTTCATTGTTCATTGATTATTCTTATTGAATCTTTGACCATTAGATCTTTTAGGCTTTCATATCACTTATTTGAAAGAGAGGAGAACATTTTAAAATAAAAAAATCCATAAGAAATTAACAATCAAAATAACATACTAAAAATCATCCTAAAATTTAATATGATTTGACAACTCACGTCTATATTTACGAAGAAAACTAAACTTTTTAATATATAAGATCAATTACAAAATCTTTAAGTTTTCATCGATACCAGTTCCCTGACATACATATCACGTAAATCCGAAAAATTTATTTATTTTTTTCACCATCTCTAGACATTATACACAAAAACCTAAAAGTACGTTAGAGATAAGTTGGCACTAAGAGGAGGAGCGAATTAGTGTAGCGAATAAAAATGTTGGTTTCGGATAATCTTTTCATACGATAAAACCGAACTCGGAAATGCTTAACTTTGAAAGTGAAGTAAAAACATATTGAAGGCAGTTTGTAGTTAATGTAAATTGCAGGAAGGAAATGTAAACCAAATAACATGCCAATTTTATAGTGGTTCGGTCGTCGTGACCTACATCCACTCCGTTGATTCTTCTTCCGTCGAGGTCATCGGCATCCACTATCGATCTTCCTTTAATATGCGAAGATCATCCTCCTTCTTACACCCCTCTTTTCCTTTTATCGGGTTTAGGAGACAACCCTTACAAGCACTTACTCCTCTCTCAAACTATTCTAACACTTAGACTAGAGGAGGATTCTCACAAGAGATTTTTATAGTGTGTTTCCCTTTTTAAATGTTCTATGCTTGTGTGTATTAACCAGGGATGAGAGAGGTATTTATAGGCTTCAAGTTGATTCAAACTTGGAGCCTAAAAATGTCTCATCCTAGGTTTCCTAGGTACTAGCGGTACCACTATCGTTCTTGGGCGGTATTATCGTCGCAAGATCTGGTATTGGATGGTACCACCGTCAAACAAGGGCGGTGCCACCGCTGGCAACATTGTTACTAGCGGTACCACTACCCAACCTGGGTGGTACGGGTGATGTTCCCCAAGCGGTGCCGTCATCGGCTAAGGTTTCAGCACCCTGGTTGGGTCTTGAATCTAGCCTAAACTAGTCCAACTTCGGGCCTAGTTGGTCCCTAACAGAGTTGATGGGATTACCTCCCAATCTCAACTCTAATTGTATGCTAACTACAATTCCTAAGACATTCTAAGCAAGATAAATCCGATTTCTTCCGGTGAGCTTCCGGTGAACTTTTGATGATCTCTCGGTAATATTTCGGTGGACTTCCGGCAAGCTTCTGGGCTTCACGATGATCTTCTTGGCGAGTTCCAACGAGCTTCTTTGGCAAGCTCCCGGACTTCTTGGTTGGTTTCGATAGAACTTCCGACGAACGTCCAAACTTTCGATGAACTCACGAACTCCCAACAAAATTGCATTCTTGACTCTGGGACTTCATTTTGCTTTATGTCTTGCTATCGTAGTTAATCATCCACACACAAAAATACACTTCGATCTAAACAATTATTACTAAGCATAAATCATGTTATCCAATATGTCATTGGTCCATCAACGCTTTGTCCGATTCTTCGGCGCATCGTTCTCTTTTGCGACCTATTGCCCAATCGACCAGTTGACCTCTACAACTCCGATATCCTTGGCTCAATATCCGCTCTTCTTGGCCCGAAACCTTTTGTCGATACGTCGACCGATCCTCTGACCCGACGTCCAATCTTCTGATACATTTTTCTCCAACCTAACATAATTCTTCCTGTTTTAATTGTCTCTCCAAGCATCCTATGTCACTCAAAACGCAGATTAAATCATAAACACTTATCAATTGGTTTGGTTATCAAAATCCGAGATTCAATACCTAAAATATTTATCTTGTTTTATCCCATCAAAATCTAGAGACACACGATATATTTATAAAAGAATTAAATATAAATTACTAAGTTTTATTAGGATTTCTTTTTCCACGTTCGTATAAGAAATTTCAAAATACTTATAAATCTCAACACTAACATAACAAGCTTAAATGCTTATAGATAATCACCAACTATCCTTATTATAGCTAACTAGACGTTTAATTAATTCTCGACAAAAGTCTTTGAAATATAATAGTAAATACCTATTTATAGATAATCATACTTAAATACTTATGATGGAAGTACAGACGAGGACTTAGAGCTTTTGAGAGAGACATCGGAGCTGCAGTCTCCTACCTCCTCTGCGACTTGAAGTAGTCATCTAATTTTCAAACGACTTGTATTCCTTTTCTTCGTCTCTTTCGCACGACTAAACGTAATGTGCGATGGATCTTATAAACGAGTGGAGCTGTGAAACTTGATGTGATTGAATTAGTCATACATTGCTATCCAGAACACTTTTTCTAATCCCACTTTCCAACATTTCAAACTGCAAATTGATGATGAAAGCATCATATAAGTTTATGATCTTATGACTCAGGCAACTCAGTTTCGTTGTCCGAAGCGTCGATCCTTGAATTAGTCCATGGTGGCAGGTGAGAAAATGGGATGTTTTGTATTCATCTTTCGAGTTGGTAAACCTTCTGCCATGGGCCATTACGTGCTTATAAGGAGAGCCATGATCTGAGCTCTCTCCTCCATTACCAAACTAAGATGGCTTCCCAGCATTTCCTATCCTCCATATGTCTCCTCCTTCTCATCACGTTGAACTCCTTCCCATTGGAGGCATTTGCAGATAAACCATCAACGAAGGTGGAAGTCCATTTGCTCTGATATTGTTGGTCGATTACTCGCTAAATTCGAGTAAACGTGTCTTTATTTTTCAGCTGTATATTGTGTACCTCGGAGAGAGACGACATGAAGATCCAGACCTTGTGACTGCGTCGCACCATGATTTGTTGTCTTCACTTCTGGGGAGGTACATCTGCATGACTGATCACTTCTCTTTCCTCTTTTCTTCCTTATGCTTACGAAGTACTGGAATTGGTGTTTCAGCATGGAGGAAGCTATGAATTCTATTGTCTACAGCTATAGACATGGCTTCTCGGGTTTTGCGGCCATGCTCACAGAATCTCTAGCAGACCAAATCGCAGGTTTTTAACCAATCATTCTACGTGTTTTTCTTTATATGTATTTTATTTTATGATAACAAAAACGATCAAAGAAAAGATGGAGAGATATGATGGTATTCTTGTGAGTGCACCTCAGTTGCATGAGTGGATTTTTACTTGCAACTTTCTTTTTCTTTTTTCTTTTGTCTATGCACTTCATAATAGAAAGAGAGATTTAGTCAAAAAAAAAAAAGGACTGTATTGCTTACCATTTTTTTAATTAAAAAATGGGATAATTTACTTAGAAAAACCCTCTGCGGATTAGTTTTTTTATCAAATAGTGTCCCTCTACGAAGAATTTACCAAGTGGTGTTCCTTTTTACGACGATTGATAAGTATGTCTTCATTTGATTTTTGATGAGTTTGAGTATCAACCTCAACACAAACCGAATTACTATACCATTTTCTTTTTTTTTTCTTCCCTCTCTTCTATGTTGATAGAAAAGGATATGACGGAGGAGGAGAATATGAAAGAAATGAAAGATGAAAGATGCTAAAGAGATGAAGGAGGAAGAGTGACGTTGAGACGGAAAAGATATAATATAAAATAAATTAAGATAATTCTTCTTCTTTTGACTTGCATATTAAATATTTTAACCATCGCCTATCCTAATCAATGATCACAAGTTACAGATCACATTGAGAAAAAAAAAACATTGATGATACTTTGAGATTTAGTTGCTTACATAGGTGATGAGTTGACTTGAACTCGTTGACTCTGGTTTGGAACTAAATATCTTAAGACTCGATGGCTTGAACGATTACTATTATTTATTATTATAATCGCATTCTCTAATACAACCATCTCATTCACTAATCCAAACTGGTTTAGTAGACCGGTTCAAGAAAGCCCTTCTCTCTAGTAAAAAGGTTAATTAGCAAGGAGTTTTCTAGGTAAATTTCCCTAACAAAGATGAACACGTCATATCTCCTTTGTTGTTTTAATCTTTTAAATAGGTAATTCAATCGAGATCATAATGATAATAAAGATAATATGCCGCAATTTTCATGTCAGAATTGCCGGAAGTGATCAGTGTCAAGCCAAGCCGCAGCGTTCCCATACATACTACGCGAAGCTGGGAATTCCTCGGCCTGAATTATAACCAACACCAACCCACAGGCCTCCTTCGGCAAAGCAACTTCGGAGATGGAGTCATCATTGGTTTTGTAGACACAGGTAAGCATCGGCCATCGAGTAATGTAATGTCGACGAGCTTGCTAATTTCACATCGTCATGCAATATTTCAACGACGACGCAGGCATTTGGCCGGAATCCAGAAGCTTCGACGACCATGGTTATGGCCCCGTGCCATCTCGTTGGAAAGGAATATGCCAAACAGGCGAACTGTTCAGCATCCACAGCTGCAACCGCAAGATCATCGGCGCAAGATGGTATGCCGGAGGCATCGACCCTTCGCTGCTGGCGGGAGAGTACAAGTCTCCCCGAGACTCCCAAGGCCACGGGACGCACACGGCTTCCACCGCAGCAGGCTCGTTCGTGAGTAATGTGAGTTTCCACGGTCTGGGTTCCGGCACCGCGAGAGGAGGAGCTCCTCGTGCTCGGCTAGCAATCTACAAGGCGTGCTGGGTCGGTGTAGGGTGTCTCGACGCCACTGTGCTGAAGGCGATAGATGACGCTATACATGATGGTGTGGACATCTTGTCACTGTCCCTCGGTGGGCAGCTTAACCCATACTATGCTTCTATACACGCGGCAGCAAAGGGGATACCGGTGGTCTTCGCCGGCGGCAACGATGGCCCCGTCCCTCAGACCATTGCTAATGACCTCCCGTGGGTGATCACCGTCGCAGCCAGCAGCATCGATCGCTCTTTTCCTACCGCCCTAACCTTCGGAGACAATCAAGCTTCGGTAGCATGAGTTTCATCTTTACTACTACTGATCAACTCGAAAATTTCGCATCTACTCGTGATCAATTGCTGACTAAATTCTGTTGCAGGGACAATCTTTGTTCTACGGATCTAAGCATGACGGATCCATAGAGCTGATGGATGGTGGGAGGTAACTAGTGTGCTTTGTCTTTTGGTTAGGATATCAGAAAAGGACAGATATTAACCTATACTCCGTCCATTGTAGTTGCTCGGCGGAGTCCATAAACTGCACGAATGTAGCAGGAAAGATTGTATTGTGCGATGATGGCGAGCCTCCTGCCCGCGCTGTCGCTGCCGATGGCTACCTCCAGGACGTGGCAAAGAGGCTGAACGAAGCCAAAGCAGCGGGTGTTATCGTCGCACGACCCCCACTCGGCCTCCTCTCAACTTGCCAAGTTTTGTGTGTCAATGTAGATAGAGGAAGACGCGCGAGAATATTGGCATACGTGGCGAGCTCCAGGTTTGCTAGCTTCTCTCTCGTCTTGGATATTCTCCAACGCCGGGAAGCCAATGTTCCAATCTAACGTCAGTTGATTTGGCAGTTCCCCAGTGGTGAGGGTGAGCCCGGCATCCAACATTTTGGGGAGCGAAGTGATGGCGCCCAGGGTGGCAGCTTTCTCCTCCAGAGGGCCGAGCGTACTGTTCCCCGAGCTAATTAAGGTGTCATCATCTTCCTTCACCGAAAAATAACAGTCTTGTTTCTCTTCACTGGCTTGACGTTTACCTTCTGGCCAGCCTGACATCACAGCTCCGGGAGCTACTATATTGGCAGCGGTGAGAGATTCGTACGAATTCCTGTCCGGTACTTCAATGGCTTGTCCTCATGTATCTGGAGTTGCAGCTCTTCTCAAAGCAGTGCATCCCCATTGGTCTCCTGCTGCTATCAAATCCGCACTCGTAACAACTGGTGAGTAATCTGCTACGTGCATGCAACTCTTTGCCCGCTCATGATCGTTCGCTGACGTGACATATGAACGCCTGTGTTTAAAGCTCGCACAACTACGGCGAACGGCTTCCCAATAGAAGCAAACGGCGGTGTGCGGAAGCTGGCCGATCCTTTCGACTTCGGCGGAGGTCAAATCGATCCCAACAGAGCCTCAGATCCTGGGCTTATTTACGATGTCGATCCTAAAGATTACTTCAAGTACTTCCACTGCAGCGATGACGCATTGGGCTCTTGTGACTTGGTGGACCACCATCTGTATCACCTGAATCTGCCCTCCATCTCCATTCCCGACCTGAAGACCTGCGTGACGGTGTTCAGAACCGTCACCAATGTGGGCGACACGAATTCCACGTACATGGCGGTGGTGCAGTCTCCTTCAGGCGTTAAAGTGACCGTCGAGCCTTCTCTTCTCCAGTTTAACTGTACCCAGAAGGTGCACACCTTTATGGTCAAGTTCACATCGCTTCAGATGGTGCAAGGGGGCTTCACGTTCGGAAGCTTGACGTGGGTTGATGGTGGGAAGCACTCGGTAAGAATTCCTCTTGCAGTTCGGGTGATCGTTCGAGATGAGTTCTCAGATACCTCCTAAGATATGTCTTTGGATTGGATGCCTTTTAAGGCACGTAAGATTGTGATAGTATGGAGCCCAGTTATGTCTTGTCGTGTCAAGCAGCTTGTGCACCTCTTTCTACCTTCAAAATAAACGTGTACTTAGATGCATGAGGAATAAAAGCAAATCCATCCTATTTATGTCCATCGACGGCATGGTCAGCGTGGTGGCCCACGACCGCCCCATATATTATTTTTTAGGTCAAATAAAAAATAATATATAGTATATAAGAACGGATCCGAATATTTTAAAATTTTAATGAAAGCTTTGAATTTTACCCACATAAATAGTTTACGATTTTTTTTTATTTTTCTTCATATTTTTTTTTATTTTCATCAAAACATGATATATTTATGTAATTTTTTTTTATATTTGATATTTTAAATAGTTGGACAACTTATTATAGGAGTTTGGTTTAAAAAAAATCAATTTTTAATATACGATATACTATCTTTTAAGATCAAACTAAAAATAATGTATCGCATATAAAGACTAGTCCGAATGCTCTAAAACTTTTATGAAAGTTTTGAATTATACTTATATAGACATGTATCGCTTTTGTGATTTATTTATAATATAAACAGTTTTATGATTTTTTTTTATTTTTCCATATATTATTTTTATTTTTACTAAAATATGTTATATCCATGTAATATTATTCTTCACGAGCTGTTCTTAATATGATGCTGACTAAAAGTCTGTTGCAGGGACAATCTATGTTCTACGGATCCAAGGATGACGGATTCATTCAAAGAGCTCGCGTTTAGTTTTAGGTGATTGAGCACTGTCGATTACTGATTCCTTTATTCTCTTCTATTTTGCGTTCAGATGGTAAGGAGGAGATGGCTGATAGTTACTACATCGTAGTTGTGCCCGCAGTCGATCTAAATTCCACAGATGTAGCAGGGAAGATGGTTCTCTGCGCTGATATAAGACCAAAACTTGAGGCAACTCAAAGCAGCAGGTGTCATAGTTGCAGGATACCTTGCGAAGACTCAATATGTGTCGTCGTAGATTACGACGTAGGCCTACAAATATCGAACTATGCGCGACGGGGAGGTTCAAAGTTTGATTCCGAACACCTTGCGGCTGTTTCTGAAGAACCGATGGTATCAACAGTGGCAGATCCGCCATGGTGAAGGTGACTCCAGCATCCACCACCGTGGGAAGCACGGTGATGTAGCCGAGGGTGGCAGGTTTCTCGTCGAGAGGGCCCAGAACTGGTGAAGGTACCTACTTTTACTTCATCACTCATCACCCCAAGAAGAAAGCAAACCAACGAATGTGTTCATGGTTGTGTCGTCTGGTCAGCCTGATATCACTGCTCCGGGAGTCGGCATCTTGGCCGCAGCGAACACCTGGTATCAGTTCATGTCGGGGACTTCCATGTCTTGCCCACATGTATCTGGAGTAGCAGCTCTTCTCAAAGCACTGCATCCCCAATGGTCTCCTACCGCCGTCAAATCAGCGCTCGTAACGACTGGTGAGTAGTAGATATGTTACAGTTCCTCTGTTCCGTTCATGAGATGTTGCTGCTGATCACGAGATGTATGACCGCCGCCCTTGAAAGCTTACACAACCAACGCATACGGCTTCCCGATGGAAGCAGAGGGGGTTGGTTCCTCGGGAGTTGGTGAACCACGGCCTGTATCACCTGAATCTGCCGTCCATCTCCATTCCCGACCTAAACAACACGCCGGTGACGGTGTGGAGAAGCGTTACCAACGTAGGCGACGCGAATTCCACTTACGAGGCGATAGTGCAGTCTCCTCCGGGCGTCAGCATGACCGTGGAGCCGTCTCTTCTCCGGTTCAACTCCTCCCGGACGACGGACACCTTTGCGGTGACCTTTGCACCGCTTCACGTGGTACGAGGGTACTTCACCTTCGGAAGCTTGACATGGTGCGGTGAGGGAAAGCACAGAGTACGAATTCCTATCGCAGTTCGGGTGATCGATCATCCAAGATTTCTTCCTAAGTCACGCGGACAACAACCACCGAGTTTTCCTATTTGAGTTCAATTCATATCGAACTCAAATCAGGCTTAATCCAACCCAATTCGGGGCAAACTAATTACACGAGTCCAATGCAACATGCTGCATAACTGATACCGAAAAAGGTTTTCTACATACAAAAGTTAGATCTCCCAAAACAAAAACATTGTTGAGAAACCATCAACTAATCCAAAAACGGGCGTTTCTTGCTCTTTAACCATAGTAACAAAAATTTCTTAGAGAGAAACCAACAACAAAGAGATCCAAGAATCCGAAAAAGGCACTTGAATCGAAAGCTACATTTATTAATCGAAAGCTAGTCTGCAGTCTCCATTGTGCGCGCGTGTTTTATGGCTGTGTTGTAGACAACCGCAACTATCAATGATCAGCAAACAAAACTGAAAGTTCAGCTTCACAAAAGCAAAAGATGAAAAATGGGATATGCTAATAACAATGAATTCAGACAACATACATGAGACTTCCCACAAACGAGTTTCTTTATTTTGGTGAGGGAATATAAAAGTTTTATGAGATTTGGAAGATACAATTATAACTTATAAAAAAGTTCTATGAGATGTAGAATATACGACAAATTGAGTCCTAGACTTATATTCAAGATCAACTATTTGAGATTTTGGAATGGATTGGATAAGTTCCACCTACCTTTCCCAAGAGCCTATGATGTATATTCAAGATCAAAATTGTGTAATTGAACTTCCACTAATTCGATGAGAACTTGAAGAGATCAACTATTTCCTAACTCAATTACATCAAGCAAAACTTTTTCTTTAGGGAAGAATGCACTTATTGACCTAACTATAATTATATTCTTAAGAGCTAATATAAGAAAAAGGTGATTAGGGTTTTTCATGTTTGCATAATTTGAATTGCATCTTTCACATACATCAACAGGATGAGAAAAGAAACTCTTTCATAGAGAGTCAAAAATGAGACTTCACATCGGAAACAATACCAAAATAAGGATCATATTTAGATAAGAGTTGATTTCTAAAATCTTTATAATAAAAATATGTATGCAATTCAAAGTAATTTTTCCCAAGTGATTTTATCCATAGGATTGATTTTGTGTCACTATACTTCCAACATAAACAGTATCTGATCTCATCATTTTCTTATACATGGGAAAGGTTGATCAAAATCAATCTGTTAATACAAAATTTTGTTTGTAACTAGCCACACATCGATGTTGGTAATCATAATGTCTGAGTTGATATTCTTAGGATTAGGGGTGGCAATTCTCCAATGGTCTCTTATGAGGATTGATAAGTTGTATATGTCAATCTAATGATCATATACAACTTTAAGTATGACGTCCTCAATAAAAATGAAAATAGAGAAGCAGGCATTATTTAGCATAAATTGTGCATGCAACTCATGTTCATAGCTCAGAGAAACAAAATGAATTGAAGAACGTTAATTCACTAAAAAGAAACATTGATAACAAAGTGAACAAACCTGAAAATCCACAAGGAAATAACTCTGCCATCTCGAATTCAACTAAGCAAACATATAAGACTCGTAATAGATTAACCAAAATAGCATAGAAGACCAGACACGATGGCGGCAACAAGTACCTAACATTCGTATCTAAACAGAGGACGATAACATAGATCTTTCTCTCTGCCTATCTAATCGAACAAGCTGAATCCCATGTCATCATCACTCTCTTCCTTGGGCTCCTCCTGCAACAACAATGACGAAAAACATTTCAAACACTGCCGTGTAACATAAATAAAACCCCAAAAGAAGAGAAAATTTCTCACCTTTTTCTCTTCAGCTGCAGGAGCAGCAGGGGCCGCAGCCCCGTCCCCAGCAGCCGGCGCAGCGGAGACTGCAACCGCAGCACCACCGCCCCCTGCAAAAATATAAGAATATCACGAAAAATGAGGTTAAAAATTGGATTTTTAATCGCACGAAACGGACGAGAAGAATGAAAAGCAACGAGAACGAACCGGATCCGACGCTCAAGATAAGGTCATCGATGCTCCTTTTCTCGAGGAGCTTCGCGAAGAGGGGCGCCCAGTAGGAATCGATCGTCAATTTGGCGGCCTTCACCAGGGTCAGGATCTTCTCCGACTGATCGATACACGGTGGGACGAATCAGGAAATCAAGGAAAAATAATGCATGAATGAGAGAAGGAACGCTGAAGAAAGAAACAGGGATGTAAGGGGCGGATTACCGTGATGGGGATGCCATCGTCGTGCAGGATGAGAGCAGCGTAGCAGCAGGCGAGCTCTCCAATCGAGGCCATCAGGCGGCGACCAGGAATTCTTCGCCGAATGACAGATCAAAGAACGAGGAGGGGATCAATTCTAGGAAAACAGGAATAGAGGGATGCAGACCGACGAGAGAGATGGAGAAATACCTGATTTGGGCGGCTAAGAAGACGCGAGCGCAAAGAAGGGTTACGGCGGCGAGAAAACGAGGGATTTATATAGATGAACACCTAGGGTTTCACTGGAATATGCCGTATAGAGTGGGAGTCAGGGTTCAGCGAACAGTAGCCCTCCTGTTGGTTGGCTTCCAGGGACCCACAGAACAAAAAATGAAGATCCTTTCTTAGATATTATATTAATTGAGAATATCTCATTTGAGAATCGGAGGTTTTATATCGAGACATTGAATAGAATTTCGTTTAACTAAAAGATAAAATGCATAATAAAAGTACGGAGACTATTTCTATAATTCAGACTATGATTAGCAAATGAACAACCTATCAGTTGATGTCACAGTAAAAGTTAAAAAAAAGTACGATACTTCAATTTTTGTTGGTATCACAGAGGCATTGCTAGAGTGTAATAATTTTAAAAATGATGTAAAATGAGCAAAATTATATATTTATAGATAGGTTTAGTATGGCACAAATGTTTATACCGAATCCTAAAACATGTGTATATGGAATCTTACTCAATCTTTTACCAGTTGAAATAAATGTATCATTTTCTTAGCTACAAGCGCTTTCTTCTTTGTTTTCTCGCGTCTTTTGAACCTCTTCCATGTTGTCGTCCCCGAGAGCACCCAAACCAACGGATGCCATCAACCGGTCAGCCGGACAGCTCTCAGCACTTCTTTGGGAAGGGGGTCGGTTTAGATTGTACGAAATCGAGTTCGAGGTTGATCAGAGGGTTTGGAATCAGAGCTACAACAAATCCAGTGGTTGCGCTGCGCGAGATCAAATGAACCAAATAACAGCTCCCCAAGAAATAACTGAAACTTTTTTTTTCATTTATTTCCATATACAATTTACACCAAATAATAATAAAAAAAATGAAACCTGTTTAAAATTCAGAGGAAATTTTTTTCTTGTTGGTATCCATCCCCGCCAGTGACTGATCTGTATGAGGTTACAATGTTGCATGAAGAACGGCGCTCCAAGGAGCATCCCAGGGTTCTTCCACTTTGACCCATGAACTGTTACAAACAAATGGGAATCGTTCAATCCATGGTACAAGACGAGCAAAATGTGCAACAGATCTACCCATAAGTAAGCTTCAGGAAGAGGGGCAAATTTCTAAGAGTTCAAGTAAAGAAATTTTAACAAGCGACACTCTACACGTGCGCCTACATGCTACCTACATGCTAACATTAATGGACAGACAGAAGATGGTCGACTAGTGCTAAATGAGATGAATGTCATGTTAGTTGATTTTCTAATTCCAGAAAAAGCACTTGACAGAAAATTATGATGCACCATGGGCTGGTGTACTCTCAAAGGGAATTATTTTCAGATCTCAAATCCATTCATCGAGGAACTAATGATAGCAAGCAAGTCAAACGAAGATTATGTTGTAGCATTAAGCCAAACAAATTCCAGTAAAGACAATTTTTTTGCATAAGCATATCACCACAACTTTACCTCCAAGATGACTAAGATTTCAGGCCAATAGGAACACTCAAGGAAGATCAGGTTGTTGGACGCGTCATTGTTGACAAACCACGGCCAGAAGAAGCCATTCCATGGTGACCAACATCTAGCTCCTCATCTCCTAAATCTGTCAGATGATGATAAAAGGAAATAAGAGCACAATAGAACAATCTTATGCTGTATTATAATCAAAGTTTAAAAACTGTAGGAACGGTACATATCGACCCATATTTACGGATGAAACCATGTACCAGCACTTTGACCAGATGATTTCACTCAAAAAATGTTATTTTACGTCTTAAATTTGGAGACCTGATGTTGACAGCCAAAACATCATGTCCCACAATCCAATCCTCATGTCAACAGTACAGCTCCCTACAGTTGCCGATCAACAGCTGTTTTGGTTGTCAACGACAGGTCCCACAATAAAACATTGATTACAAGTACTCCCAAGAAAGAGATAAAGGTACTAGGTTGCAAACCTTTATTACAAGTACTCCCCATGAGGAGTCTAATGCAGGCATGTAACAGCATGTATGGTGCCAAGTGGCTGATGCATTTTTAAAAAGAATGGCAACTACATGATAGAAGAAAAACATGCTCCCTTTGATCCTAAGTTGATCCTTACGGGTATCAGACAAACTGTTCCAGAAATGATTATGGAAAATATTTCAGCGATAAACAATATAACTCATGTAAGATGCATGTATTACCAGAAATATCTTCGCCTGCCTGGGCACCAGCGACTCCAATACAACAAAACAAGGAAGTATCATCTACTTTCAAATGTTCATAAGCAACATATATGTCCTCAATCATTGCAGCTTCGTATAAGGAAGTTAAATCTTTGATGCATGAGATGTCCTGTAATCCATCACAAACTGTCAGAAAAGGAAAAAAAGAAAGAAAAAAAATCTGACTGATACGTTTTATACCAAAAGCAAAGCCAGGAGAAAAGATGAACAAAAGTGGAGAGGAAACAAAGAAACATTAGGGAGAATAAGAAAGATGGAGCACAGGACAACTGGAATTGGACTTTATTGCAACATATATGTTGCTTCCTGAATTTGCATACCTTATAAAACTACTCCTAGCGACAACTATAGATGTTTTCTCCCATTATAGCAATTCATAAAGACACCATACAGGAAACAAATACTTAAGGTCCAGTTCAATAAGCTGATAGCCTTTACACAGCTAACTCATACTCAATTTGAGTATTCACTTCAAAAAAAAAAATCAAATTAGAACATTTTGCATAATTACTTTTTCACCAGAAAAATACTTTCAACCTTTATGTGCATTCATCACAAAAGATGATTTTCAGTAAAAAAACATCCCAGTTGAAATCTCAGTTAGTTCATGTTTTGCCAAGTGGGCACCAGCAGATTTTATCTCTAGAGTAATGGGAGACACCAGGTCTCCACTGTTTGTTGTGGGAAAGGTGATTAAAACAGAACACCCACAAATGTTGAAGTCATGGTTTTAAATATTGGTCCAATAGTAGTTTGGCACATTGATAGACCAGTACTGGTATATATTGATATCATTAAAAAAAATTAATAATAATACCGACTATAATTGAGCCACCTGATATGATACTGGTTCTTAATCAGACTGGTAAAAACCGGCTGGTACATACCAGTCCAATGTATTATAAATCTGATAGCAGCCACCAGGCCTTCTCGATCAACAAAAAGGTTCTGTAGACTAAGAATAGATAAGACTTTCTATACCTCAACAACCATGCAGGTTTGTAAATTCCCACAATTATCACAAACTAGACAAATGTAAAACACAGAAGAATAAAGATAAAAGAAAGAATGACAGCAACAACAGCCAGGGAAATGAAACTTAAGACTTTGTTTCCACTTTCAACTGATACTCACATACCAATAGGTATACCTTACAACAAGAAACATCAAAGAAATATGAAGCACTGAATTTACCTTCCTTGGAATGGAAGAAGATTGAAGGTGGGCCATCAATCCTAACCAGTAAGCATTTGACTTAGTTTCAGCCTCATGTCTCATCAACAGAGTCCTCTTTGCCTGCAATAACAATAGTTTTGATGTTAGTGGTCTCCATATTATCTATTCAGGCCCAATAGTGAAATCAAAACCTTCTAAACAGAATTAAACAATTGCACAACTTAGGCAATTATTCTGACCAATCCTACTCAAAATCATTTTAAGAAACAAGGTTATGTACCCTAAGCAACTAAACAATGCAACATGATATTGGTGGGGACTAAAAAATACTTCTTAAGGTTCCATGGAGGAAGATAGATAGTGCATTAAAATTTAAGCTTTAATTCCCTATTACATTTCATATGCCAGATTACAGTCAAAACCTAATTTATCAAATTTGTATTTGCACAATTCCATTTCATAGATCTGGACACGTGGTTACAAATTATTAGATAAATATAACAGCCTAGATATTCACTAACCCGATCCAGCTCCCTCTGAGCAATCTTGTTACTGTGTAAACCCCTGAGAACATTCTTGCATGCATCAACAGCTTTATATACCTTGAAAAGAAATCACACAGGTTGATGCACCTGGATATTGGAGCAAGCACATGAGATAATTTGTTCAGAGGCAGATTGACCATACCTTGCTTGGAGTTGATGTCACCGATATAACATACCACCCAAGATTCAGCCAATCAAAAAGGCTTAGTTCAAATGATACATCATATGTTAATCCCAGAGAATCCCTGACTGTTGTGAAGAGCCTGGAACAGGATACACATGTATTGGCATACATTATGTCAGTAACCATTTGAGCTTATAAGTAAAAGGACAGTCGTCACCGTGTATACGGTTCACGAGTGTTATTTATAAAATGTTGCAAAGAGAAAATGATGGTTGTGTAAGATTAGATAAAGGGTAAATCCATTGAATCTATTATGTGATAATAAATGAATGACATGATTATACATCACAAGATGCCAATTGCATATTGAGAAAGTAACAGGAGAAAAAAGAAGCATCCATCCTCCAAGTTCCAACTAAATTAAAGGGCAAAGTTGAACCAAAGAGATAAATATCATCTGGAATTTGAATCTTTAAGTTGAAAAATGAATAGGCCACCAAAAAAAAAAAGTTTCATAGTTACATCTTAAAGTCAAGTTCTAATTTAACTAATTAATCAATATTACGAAAAGTGCAATATTGACATGAGCTAAATATATTTACCAACCAATGACAACCCATGTACCTTGAATTTATGATCTCAGCTAACAGCCCCAAGGTTATGCTGAAGAATAGCGGATGACTGCGAATACCTTTTTTACCATTCTTTTCAACATTTTTCTCTTCCAAGTGAATTATTTTATCTGAGTTGGACATTTCATCTGCATTAAAACAATTCAATCAGTTTCAGCCAGTAGATGTAAGTCCCAAAAATAGGTATATACATAGCAAGTATCAGCATTCTAAGTTTGTCCAAACAAATATACAATTCGTTTTGATGCAGTTACTAATAAGCTTAATTCCTTCCATTTTTTTCGGAAAAAAAAGCACTTATGGAATTGAAGTACTATCTTTTGAGGAAATGAATTGGACTGTCTAATTAGCATGCTTTGAGACTAGATTTGTTACTGAGATGATATCTATAAAAGATGACCATCCCATTTGGAATTTATCCACATCAATTATGTTTAGAATAAAATCATAAAGAACTAAGATGGATGCACATAGGAATCAAAGACAAAGGAAGCCATGGAAAAGAAAAGGAGCAGTCTTTGTCAAGGGTTTCAAGCAAACATAATGTACCATCCATATTTGATGCATTAATCAAATAAAAAAGATCTCTTCCTTCAGCAGTGAATCCCCAACGGCTTGCAGCTGGGCCCGCAATATATGCACATGCTCTCTCATCAGTGTCTTTCAGGAACACCTGCCAATGAAAATGATTTTTAGACTAACAAGCTTCAACATTTGAACACTGAAATATATGAACAAGTGAATCAATCAAATGATGAAATCCACAAAATTCTAGACATAAGCCAATCATGTTGCTGCCATGAAGCAGAACTTCACAAAACAACTGCCTGGACTTCCTGCTTCCAAGCCTCTTAAGATTATCTATCCCAAACACCTGCTAGCTATCCTTTTTTCTCAGTGACAAGAAATGAATAAAAAACACTTAAAATCATTTCACTTCACTAAAATAATTACCTAATGGTTCCCAACCAAAAAGTGCTCCTGAATACATGATAACAAAATATGTATTTAAAAAATGAAGTGATGACAAAAGGATATTTACATAGGAAAGAAAAAAAGGATTGCCAAGCCCTTTAAATTGCTGCCTCTCCCTCTCTACGTAAAAAAACCACTCTTTAAACATTGAACATTTACATTCTGCATTGTGTTTAAGGACAGAGAGACAGGGTGCAGTTTGACTATTGATATTGGCCTTAACATAGCTCAAATTGCTTAAAATGATCCACATAGCAGAACCACATGATTGGGCCCTTATGACTGGCTGGAAAGATATGGACTGTAAATACAGTAAGTGCACTAGTTATCTCAAAATGACAGTATTATCTCTGAATAATAAGCTCAAATTCCGGAATGTTTTATGTAAATGAAGGGTAAAACATGGGCAATTCTGATGTTCATGGAAGAGTCATGATGTTAATAGCTTAGAACACATACTTGTTGGAAATGAATATCGGACGGGAAAGGTCGGAACATAATTGGTTCAAAAGACTGCTCAATGTTAGGACTTTTTGCAGTGCTAACTGTTCCCAGATAATCAAGAATACAAGCTTCAATGTCTTCCTCAGTAAAATCCCCAACAATGCTAACCTGTTATACCGATAGCAAATTAGTTTAACAGAGAAAGAGATGTGCAGGTGATATGAACAAGGAATCCTGTGCATGTCATGCAATCATTTACTTACCCATACCTTGTTAATCAACAAGTTAACATGAAACAAAACATTGAGAACAAAATAATCATTGTGATCAAACCAAAAAAAAAAATGTCCACCTCCATATTGTCAGCAACAAACTGGTTCATTACAGCATCTTTTACTGATTGAAGTGTTAAATTTTGCAAAGACTCTGGCATTGGCTCAACAAATCTCTCGTCGCCGTTTAGCATTGCAAGCATAAGTTTGAAAGCAGTAGAGCGCTCCAAGCTTTTTGGAATGGAACGGTAATATGATAGATATAGCTGCCTGGCTCTATCAAATGCATCTTCTAGCCACACACTATGCTGCAACAAGAAACTTAAACTCAATTGATCCAATATCAACTTAAGAGAAGCCCACAATATGATTTAAGGGTTAATAAAAAATGAAGAATCATCTTATAATAATTTTCTCTTTCTAAGTGTTGCAGCTCCAACAGTGAACCAACTACAACAGCTACAACAGTTTGGCATCTCCAGTTGGCAAAAAATCATCACGACCAGCTTAAAATGTGCTTGGTACAACTAGAATGGGTAACTCAATAAATCAATGAAACAAAGAAAAAGATTTGATAGGGCCAACATCAAAAGTCTTTCAAGAACTTCAGAAACAAAAATTCTTAAAATAAACTCAGCTCATGTAACTTTAACCAATCACATTCTTGATAGATGCTAGACTCCTAAAAATAAGCACAAATAGAATTCAAATTATGGACATAGACAAAGTGAAGAAGTTCAAAAGAAATATTGTTACCTCAAGTACCATATGAAGAAGTTGGAAAGCAGCACGCATTCCATTATCTCTTAAAGTAAATCGGAATTCCATAGCAATGAATTCCTCAGTGGACTCCAGGGAGCAGTTTATTAGGTGATTAACACAAAAAAGTTCTACCTGGAGAAGAGCAGAACAAGTCAACTAGTTGAGAAGCAGATCAAAAAATAAATACATTTCACTCCTTGTCTAATTGGTTGGGCAACACTATAAATTACCTTTTATATTGTTCTTTAAGGGTTGTTTTATTTCTTTTCAGGCATATACTTTTATTTCTTTCCACGTTAACCCAACATCCTTCTTTTAATTACACATTAATCCAATATATGAATACAATAGTTGTCATTTATTTGAGACAACACAATACTACAAGACTGCAGAATAATACATAGAATAGTTTTACAATCCTACAGATTTCCAAATAGAATATTAATAGAATAGGGCAGCTTGCTCCAACCAACACTCCACTTTTTGCTGTTCCTAGAGCCTATAAATCTTCAGTATCCTTAAGAAATACATCTCAAGATAAAGAAGAACCATAAAATTACTACAGTAAGAGATGAAGAACAAATTCATTCAGGTCAAAAATAAACTACTCATGCGAAACTAGTTTATGGATCAGAAACTTCAAAACATTCTTTTATGCATTCTCAAATGAGAAATTGGCAATATTCACAAAAAGTAAATGAATCCCATTTTGTCCATATAAGCATATTGCAAAAAGAAAACTGCACCTGTTCCCTGGAAAAATTACCGACACATCCACCTTCACTCAGAGTTCGGACACCCACTACAACAGCTCCTTTTGATACAGAAGTTTCAGTTGCTCTTCCACCACGCACAATGAGGCGCATGACACCGCACCTAGCTTCATTTTCTGTTATCTGTTGATAAAAAAACACAGAAAAGTAAAAGAAAGAAAAATCAGGCAACTGCAGATAATGATGTTTTTTTATCTATATCTAACAATTAAGAGGAAAAGGTAAATAAGAGTAAATAATTCCATTAAACAAGACTTGAAAAGGAAATACCCTGGTAAGGGAGAATGATTCTGATTCTTTTTCCATAAGAAGCAACTACAATTAGAAAAATGAAAATGCAGGCCTTGCAGTAAGGCTTAACAATTTTGCACAGGTTCTGCCTCCAAATGGTGACCAAGAGTGACAATATCGTCTCACATTTGAGTCACTTGTTGGCACCATAAAGAAATAAAAATCAGGCAACTGCAGATAATGATGTTTTTTGATCTATATCTAACAATTAAACACATTGAGGAAAAGGCAAATAAGAGTAAATGATTCCATTAAACAAGACTTGAAAAGGAAATACCCTGGTAAGGGAGAATGATTCAGATTCTTTTTCCATAAGAAGCAACTACAATTAGAAAAATGAAAATGCAGGCCTTGCAGTAAGGCTTAACAATTTTACACAGGTTCTGCCTCCAAAATGGTGACCAAGAGTGACAATATTGTCTCACATTTAAGTCACTTGTTGGCACCATAAAGCACCATGCCAATGTCTAATGTCAATGCATGTCAGTGACACCTAGTCGGACCGATATGTACCAGTCAGTACGTATGTAGTATGTACCAACACATGATACACTAATATGTACGGGTGACTCAAAGAGGAAGGAGGAGGAGAGAACAAGAAGAGGAGACAATGGACAAAGAGAAAGGAATAAGAGGAGGCAATGGAGGAAGAGGAGCATGAGGCAAAAGAGCTGACATTCAAGCGAAGAGGACTCATGAATGTAAACCCTAAAGTATATGTGTGTGTGTGTGTGTGTGTATAATAATGGTTTGGACCATACCACCCAAAATAGGGGTGGTCCAGTTCACGCCCAGAGCCACACATACCGCTCGTTTTGTACAGATCCGAACATTGGGTGACATTAACAGGGCATGTTTGCACACTGCAATGGCACAGGCCACCATGCATATTATGAAGATATAATACAAACCTTTAACGAGAATTCGTAACCAGCAACAAATTAGCACAGCACAGCCATGCAGCATGCATTGTTTCTATGCTGGGTATTCACTTGACTACCATATTTATCCTATATGCACAATGCATAAAAAAAAGGCTGTTATTCCATTTTTAGCATATATGACAGCAGATACGTGACTTGAGGAGATAATAATTTTTGGGTGCTTTTTCAGGCAATCAGTTCTTGTTCATCTACAAAAGGTTTTTCAAAATGAACAAAAAAATGAATATAATTATATAGTTTATACTTTATACTTTATATAGAGAAATGATGAACACAGCAATCATTACTAAAGATAAGTACCTTGTAGTTTACAGGAATCCCATTTGAAAGACAACACTGTGTTATGCCAGTTTCCTTGTCAAATAGTTTTGTTGCATTGCCTTCCTTTGACATGGGAACAAAAGAGGGTATTCGTTGCACCCTCAACTCCTCCAGCACTGCCTGGCTTATAAGTTCTTTTGGCACCTCAAGCTGCAGAAAAAAGAGATGATATACAGTTCAAAAGCTACATGAATATGTACAACTTGATACAAGAATTCTTACCATAAATTTACTATAGATTTTATTCTCTTTTTCTCCTATAGGAACTGATAACTCTCCCAGACAATATAATTCACATACTAAAAGAGAGATAATAAAACATAGCCCCTAAAGGCAGCTGCTCAATAACTATTGAGGTTGAGAAAATTTTGCAATTTCGAACCTGTGGCTTGCGTTCATAGTAAACATAATTTAACATAGAAGTCAGACAGCAAGGAAAAAGAATCAGATCTTTATGTGGTGGTAGAAAGAAATAGAAAAAGGATAAACATATGGTGTTATAATTGATAGAAAGAGATTCAAAGGAAATAGACAGGGACTTGAAATTTATAAGAAAACATTTTCCATTTATCAAAATGGTCACAGATACACTTTGATATAAGAAAAAAATGGGTTTATTTAATACTAGCTAACAAATTTAATATTATGATTTGTATGACCCTAAGATTTTTGTTTCTTAATTTATAATCAAATAAAATCCTATCAATTAAAAAAGTAAGTTCTTGTCAGAAATAGATATCCACCCAGTTATTTACCATTATTTTAATTCCTAATGTTACAAGTAAAGATAAAAAATAAATAAAACAACCAAAAGTTTTAATAACATAATAAAACTATTAACTAGAAACATTTCAGTCCTTGTCATCTATAAAACCATCACATATCTTCTTTGTTTGTACATTGCACAGCTTATCATATCTAAGGTTTAAAAACCATCTGTACCGATCTATAAATGCTAATATTTACAGGTCCATTAGCCAACTGGGATGAGCATGGGATGATTTTGCCTGGTTTAGATATAAGTATGCACATACTGCAATGACACACTAAAGTCTACATAACATATTTGAGAGGACAAACAAATACATATTACTTGATTCCAAGAGTCGAGAAGACCATACCTCAGGTTCGGCATGTATGGGTTCCTTCA
This sequence comes from Musa acuminata AAA Group, assembly GCF_036884655.1. Classification (NCBI taxonomy): domain Eukaryota; kingdom Viridiplantae; phylum Streptophyta; class Magnoliopsida; order Zingiberales; family Musaceae; genus Musa; species Musa acuminata. The sequence continues at coordinate 8,637,169 of NC_088351.1, forward strand.
AACCCACTATTATAGAATCAGTTATTTCGTGTGGATAGATTTTAAACTCGGTTTCTCCCACTCCTTCGATATGTACTTTGCTCGGAACACATACAACGATGGCTGCAGGAAGCGGTGCAGTGGGTTTTCCAAAGTCCGAAATGAACTCCAACACTTCCGCACCTATGGAGTTAACCTACAGCAACCATAAGCAATTAACATCTAACAAAAAAATTTGTTGAGAAGACTGAATAGCACACAATCAGAAAAAGAATAGTTAAAATAATTACTTCTTCAAGAGTGACTGTTTCAGCAACTGTGACCAAACTCTCATGCCCCTGTCTCTGATCCATGATGGTATGACCAAGAGCATCACTTTCCATAATAAATTCTAGGTTGTCAACAGATGGGACACTATCAACCATTGCAGCCAATTGTTCACTATCTTTCAACAAAGCATCCATGTAGCGAGTTAGTTCTCCTTTTGTTACACCAAATTCCTTAAGTCTTCGAACCTGATTCCAGGACAAACATAAGTCATGGAACATCATAAATGATGAAAAGATACAAGGACCAATTTCTCATCATTTCAAGTTAGATACATGATGCTAAAAAAGAAATGCCTTTGGAATAGGAAATTTTTAGTGTACCACAATTTCAAATGTTAAGTGGTGATTCACTAATAAAATCTAGAAATCATACAAGTGCAGTACCACAATTTTGGTACTGTGCACCACACATGCACAGTACCGAAATCCAAGACTGACAATATAGCCATCAGGTACTGGAGGCACTCAGCTTAAAATATGATTTTTACAAGTTCAATGAAGAATACAGCCTTAAATAGCTTGCAATAAAATAACATATATTATGATACAACATCTGGAAAGTGGAAACAATTAGTAATTTCATTACTGAACATGGATTGTTCCATCCATTATGGTTCAGGTATGTATCTAATCAACTGAAATGCATCTCAATAAGAAAACCAAGGTGCAAACCTCTTGTACAGCAACTTTAACAGCACTCTGCCAGTTTTTGGGTTCTGCTGTTACAGTGAGAGTGGTAACAGTGCATCCCTCTCTTCCAGAATCACTATGATCTAACTCGATCGACGTAAAAGGAGGATTTGAACTCTGCAGAGTTCCAACAACCAAATATAAATAATTGTAATTTCAACTTAAAGAAACATCTGAAGCAACAATAGGAAGTTCTAACATGAATAGGACAATATTTTTTTCTTTAATTCCTTTGTTGACGATACTTTGCCAGTTACATAGTATATATAAATCAGTATAGCCATTTGCGAGTTATAGTTCCATACTTCCATAGTAATAAAATACCACTAGAAGCAAATCACCAAGTGCTCTAGAACAAGATCGAAACATAGTCTATATAAATCAGGAGACGCAATGAAGCTTCAAAGGTGTCAAGTGTATAAAAGACAGCTACAAGGAAAACAAATATAACATAGTCCTGGCATAGCCAATTGCTGATTACACCAATCCCCATTCCCCTTGTGCCACCCACGACCGCGTATTACTTGCGCCACCAGTTTCTTGTCTTCGCCTGTCCCATAGTACTCATCTATCTCTTCCTCCTCGTATTCCACTTTTTTCCCTCCTCTTCTCCTTCTCCTCCTCCTCCTCCCCCTCCCCCTTCTTGATGCCAGCTGATATTGCCACTATACCAAGAGTTGATACACCAATAGATACCAGACTGGTAGCGGTACCAGTCTGGCTAAGGACTGGTGTAGGATCCGGCACTGAGATTTAAAACCATGGTATAAACTATAAACTTAAAAAGTATTGCAACAACAACCAATTACTACAACAGAAATGATAAGACTTTATTCCCAAGTAATTGGGTAGGCCTACAAACTACTCTAGTTTCATTTTAGCTCTATCGAGGCAACCTCTGCAAATACAGTAAGCCCATCATGTCTCGCACTATTATTTCTACTTTTCTTTTTATCTCAATCTACATATGTAATTCAAATCAAGCATTGCACATGCTGACCAGACTAATTTGTGCTCGCCACATTGTGACACAATAGAAATGGGGCAAACCAACCAAGTCCAGACTTGTCTATGCTGGCCAGCATAGAGAACATGAACCATGTTGGTATTAAGTTGAAACCTTTGCTTATACTCTAGGCACACTTGATTGTTTTCTTTATGTGTCAAAGCCACACAAAACAATTTTTTCTATGATTTTCTTAATTGGTGCTACCTTCAGTTTACCATACAATGGTATGCAACAATGTAATTTAGGACATGAAAAACTATAAATTACAGTGGCAAATGATTCAGTTGTAATGGTGATGGATTCATCCTTTGTTGCAATGCCAAAGAACCCAACAGCATTTATATGCAACCCACCAATACCCAAAATTTGAGTGAACAAGCAACATTGATTGAACATTTAAAATCAACAAGAATGAGCAGATCCACAATTGTCATCACTCAACTATCACTTTGTTGCTACTACAGAAAGGATAAGAATAAAATATCTCAAAGACCAACTGTGCTCTTAAACAAAAAGCACGCTTCATGGTAGTAATTATCCTGAAAAAGGTATTGCTTCGAGAAATTATCCTCGATAACCAGAATAGCAATTACCTTATATCTAGTGTTAATCCGAAAGTGTAAAGCTGTCAAAAATATTCTTTTCATCAAGACATTACGCAGGTCTCCATATGTGCAAACTTGGCTCACAGGAATCTAAAAGAAAAGACAAGAACCATTAGAAGTACATATGCATCAAGTACAAATTTAACAGTAAGCAGAAAACACAAATTGTAGTGTCCGCCATGCTGTACAGATCACAGGATGACCTTGAATGTCCAAGACAGATTTTCTGTATAATCCATAATTAGGAGATAGAATTGATATATATACCGTGTAAGAGATCAAGCTAGGTTTACTTGTAGAAGGAACAAAAGATTATCTATTTCAGAAATTAAAAAAGGAGCCAACCAATAGTGAAGTTTTTCTTTTATTAGAAAGTGAAAAGAAAAGAAACGGCAAGTTTTGGCATTCAATTCATCATTCTCATACTTATTTCATAAACTTAATGAAATAAGTCCACGACATATTCCCAGTACATGGCCAGATTAAGGCACTGTAGTGTAGAGGTATCTGCATATAAGTTGTAAAATGAAATATTTACATGCCCAAGACTCCATCCCAGAAATAAACCTACACCTAGTGGGCATTTTCAGGAAATAAAAGGCCATATGTGGATGACATGACAAACATTGTGTTATGCCACTAAGTTATATATTAGATAAGATGATAATTTTTGTTCCCTTGAATCTTGCTTGCCCTTCAAGATTATCTATTTTCCTTTTAAAGGTCAATATACGGGATTATATCTATGTGAATGGTTAATATTCCTCAGTATAACATGAACTATTATCATGTTTGGTAAGCTTTTGACACCAATAAAACAATCAGCAATCTCGTCTCCCCAGCGTTAGTTCACAATGTTCTATTTTTTGTATAAAATATTCATTTTTATAGTCAAATATAAAAGCTTAAGGAACCATGACTATTATTAAGTTTTACGAGACCTACCATCCCCCTACCCGTCTCATGGAAACTAGATGCCCAACTTTTTCACTTTAAAATCTTAAGATGTGAATTGCAACCAGTTTCATAATAGAAATACCAGATAGAAACATTTTTTAAGACAAGTTATATTAAACTTGCTTAAAAATTCTAAAATGATGTCTCATTTATATTAGATAATTAAAGAGTAAAAAAAGGAAGGAAATGCTCGGCAACAAAATAGAGGACGACAGTCGGCAGGCTGAAAAGCAATGTGAATTGCAGAAAGAAACTAAAGAACAAACTTATTAGCTGACAATTGTGTTACCTTGCAGAACATGTTGAATGAAAAATTTTGAATCAACTCATGCTGGAATATTTCCGGAGGCTTAGTATTGTGATCTAATCCTGGCAATGACCACTCATGTTCTACAGGAGGCCTGACAGCCTGCCTCTCCCTTCTTGTAAACTGTGGTTGATCAAATGAGATAGAAGATCTCTCATTAGACAGACTACCAGCTAGACCTCCTGGCAGCTTTGGAACAAGGAAATTTGCCATTGCACCAAATGTACTGGGAGTATGAATGTTAGCCATTTCATTCTTTGCAAGAGTCTTTCCAAAAACAAACTACATCACATCCAAAATGTCAGTAAACAGCTTATATAAAGTTCTTATACACAAACAAAAAAAATGAAAAGAATGTTTTAATCATACCTCAATCTGTGCCTCTGTCTTAGGAATGTCATCAATATCCCCCACTAAGTATAATGTGGCATTTGCAGGAAAATACCAGCGTTCATGAAACTTCTGGATTTTCTCTGGTTCCCATTTCTTGATTTGCTCTTCCAGTCCAATTGGGAATCTTTTGCTCAGTTTGTTTTCTGAATGCAAATGTTGTAGCAACTGCTAGAATGGAGTCATGATCAATATACTCTATGAATTTAACAATCTATCATACAAAAAGGACCATCTGAAACACTTAAAACTTAGCAAATTCAAGATCTACTCTTGCTCACCTGACAATCAATACGATACTCTATTGTGTTCATCATTTGCAATTCTGAGAGAATTGCCCTTCTCTCCTTCTCCACACGAGATGGAAGAAACTTTGGGTGAAAAGCAATCTGAAAATAATAAGCAGTAACCATCATAAAGTGTGTACAAGTGCAGCAATTCAATTCATGTTTCTTGAAAACAACTTGGTAGCCTTTCATTCACCATTTGTGAGAAAAGCATTTATAATGCCCTTTTGCACTAAAAGAACAGTCAATTATTATCAGGTGACAGCCCTTGTAAAAACTATAAAAGCTCTAGATGCAAGATGTAGAAATGCAGTCAACCAAATGTTCTTCATCTGGTGAAGATAAACAAGGAAAGCTATTTACCTCATTAAGTGCATCCAATACACATGGAACTAAATCTGCATCAGAGTCCTGAAACAAAAGTCAATTGATCACTAAAAACATGAACATCTTGTAAAAAAAGGTTAGACCAAGAAGGGGCATAAAAAGTATCAAGAAATATAAACATTAGGTAGAGAGCATATAAACCCATTATCTCCATGCTTGCAGAATGTACAAACACGCTAGGAGGCCGTAGAAACATCTAGCTGGTAGGTGAATCTAGTAGTTCTTTAATGAATGCATTGCTCCCCATGTATATGAATGCTAACATTCCCCGATGAGCATTTATATACATTTTTCATGAGAAAGTAATAAAGAAAATATACCATCTTATTTTATCATCAAAAATAATAATAGAAACAAAATTTCTTACAATAAATTTTAAATAATATAAGAACTTGGCAGGAATACTGGTGTGTGAAGCCAGTTCCCAACAACTTAATAAGCACCATCAGACCCGGGGCGGATAAGTGCAGAAATTGTAAAAATGCGTTATATCCTACTGATAAGTTTACATCCAGCTTCTCAAGCTAAGTCTTGCACAAGAAGTTACATAAACACTAACCATAAGTTCAATAAACCCATAGTTGTCAAGGAGTAAATGTTCGCTGACAAATACACAAGCTCCACAAACAAACTGATAAGGATCTTGAGAAATGGAACGTTCTTTAAATCGTTACATAAGAAAAGCATAGCAAATGCTTCTTTTAATAATATCATCATAACCTACTATACAACCATATTACTTATATACCTTGTTATCACATGATAATGTAGAACTGGCTTTCATTGTTCGCAATCAACAAAAAATTATAACATAATATATAAGGGAAAAAAAGGAGGCGGTTGGATGAGTTATATGAAAAAAATCCAGGGTCAAATTTGTCAAATGCAGGGTTTTAAATTTTCTTCATATTTGTCTTTATCTTTTAGATTGTTTCTGCAAACTTAAATAGTTAAGTCCATGCACTAATTCATAGTACACAAAGACCTACCATTCAGAGCATAGTATGCAATTTCGAATAGTACCGCCCGGTCCGACGGCATACCGGTACGCGGACCGCCCGCTACCAGACGGAACATGCTACAATGCTATAGTTCCACACTTTAGCAGTACTACAGTGCTACAGTAAGAGGAAGAAATATATAAAACCGTTTGGTACGCCTTGGTGTACCGCTCGGCACACGGTACCATACCGTACCGAGCCAACCTCGAAACACCGGTACGATACGATATTGCATACCTTGATTCAAAGACCACATACAACTGTTAGTCTCAAGAAGGTCAAGTAAAACATTTTAACTTTTCTGAGAGATCGCTTGGGATCACCCCTTCCATTAACCAATTCAATTGCTCTACTTCTTTCAACCTCTACTGTGATATCTCCTATGGCCAGATTCTTACTTACTGACACAAGGGACAATCCAATAATGGCAGGATGTAACAAGTAATTTTGAACAGTCTCAAAGCAGTCCAACAGGAGCAACTTTCCTGCATCAAAGTTTTTGCCAATTCCAAAAGCCTTGTCAATATGCTTTTGAATCCCAAAAAGCATCCCAATGGCAACTACACTCCTTTGCCATGACATTTTCCATCTTTCCAAAACTGTCAATGTTATACAATGCATGGTTCGCAATTTCGTACTGTACCGAAGTTTCGACATTCGTTCGATACGATACGATACTGTATACCGAGCGATATACCATTTAGTATACCGCTCGATATATATATATATATATATATATATATAAGGCGACATCACTTCGCCTCGTCGACGTCGCCTTTACCTTCTCCCACGCGGGGCGACGTCGCATCGTGTGTGTGTGTGTGTATATATATATATATATATCGTTTCGTCCGGTAACGGGCGGTCCGTGTACCGGTCAGCTGACGGATCGGTATGTACCGCCCATACCGGACCATATTATTCGAAATTGCATACCTTGATACAATGATCTCACATCAACAAAAACAACAATATTTTTGTGCAAGTAACCTTGCAAATTTTGGTTGACATAACACTTGTGTATTTTGAAGTGGTGATTCACCTACTATTGATCTATATAGTCCCATTTTTTAGTTAATATAGCTTTTCTTTCACCCCAGAAACAAAAAAAAAAACATTTGAACCTTCTTGTGAAATAAAAAAGTCTAAAATCTCAAGAAACAGACCTTTGTACTAGTTGGAGAATGAATGTGAAACACCGTGTGGTGGAAGTCGGTATATGCGTTAGACCTTGCACCTGTACCAAGAAGTTTCTCACGCTTTTTACTTCCAAGAAATGCAACATGCTCAATCATATGTGCGATCCCCTGCTCATCTTCTTCCTCATCAATTGATCCAACATGAACTTCCATATGTGCCTCAAACCTATAAATTCAAAATACACAGAGAGAAACGATAAGATCCTATATTTCCAACCAAATATTATTTCCAATGTAGCTAAGTAAAACTTTTTCATATCAACTCAAATAAATATGATGAAGAATTCGAAGAGGAATTTTATAATTAGATCCTAATTAACTTGATTAAAAAAGCAACTCTAAATGACTTAGACAAGTCATATATGCTAACAGAAATACACTGACACAGGTCTGGAGGAAAATGTATGTCGAAAGAACTCCTAGTGGATAAGAGCATAAGGCTAGAAGCATGATGGGATAGAAAATATGGTTAAAACTTAAATGTAAGAGATTAAAAAAACAAAGAAGATAGATATAAAGGTTGACCAATTGAAAGTAAATATAGCACAAGGATCCACATACATTGACTGAAGGCATAGACTCATTAAAAGAGGACTGGTTGGCCACAAAACATAAAGCAGCAAAATGTCAACTAATGAATGGCATGAAAGAAAGCTGATTTATTTTCCCCAAAAGCAACTCGTGTTCTTAAGCAGTTTATGGTAATATGGTCTAAATATACCTACCAATAAATTGTGCTGACAAACTCAAGTACAATATATCAAATATAGTAGACATGAGTCACATGACAACAATGATAACAAGTTAACATCTGAACCGAGCTACTAAGGTCAAGCACTATGTATCAAATAAGAGATGAGTCATATAACTACAACAATAACAACGTGAGGAAAAAATTAAAAATGTACAATATTTTCTTGGCACACAAATGACACCTTAAGCAGTAGGATTAAGTTCCAAGCAGAAAGGATTTGTGTGGCTGCCAGCTGTGGTATAATATTGGGAAATAGTATATTGCAGGTTTGTGATTATCAGTTATTCAGCTTAACTACCATTGAATTGTCATAAACAGAACTAAAAGAATCAAACTTGTGCTGATGGCATACCTGTTCGCTGGAACTTTATTTGGTAATATAATATATCGCAATCCATTTTTCAGTTGCCCTCGGTGCAGTTTTGGATGAGAAGGAAGTGGAGCATTCAGAAATCCTTCTAGTTCGGCATTCTCCGCCTCTGGGTCCCAGAAAGTAGAACCTGATTTTTCAAGGACTGTATCTGACAAGGTACTTGCTACATGCGGTTCCTCAGGACCTAAAGCATGCAAAATATGAGCTAGTTTCACCTGAAAAGAAACCATATAAAAATTAACTCTCTATATGCTCCATGAGTTCAAAATAAATATAGTAAAGAGCTAAGGAACACTGGTTTTGAAGATTTGAAGGCATATAAATTCAAGTTGAATTTGTAAATGGTCATCTTCCCTTGTATATATTATTTACCACGTTTAAATTTAGAAAAAAATAATGGATATATTAGGGTCGTTCATCGACAATTTAACAGTGTATTGCATCAGTTCTTTGCATGGGCATCTATGTTTCACACATCAACAGATTTTTCTCCATGTAAAAACATCAAAGGCATGGTAACACAATGATCAGCTTCATTTCATTGAACTGCAACATCATTGTCAATCATCTGACCAAGGGCTACTACTGACACTTTGGGAACATCTCCAGAATTCTTCAAAATCCTAAATAAATAACATGCACCTTTGGAAAGATTTCCTGGCATGCCTAACTCTGGAAATACATATTTTTGCTGTAGAAGATGAATCAACCATAAAAGAAAGCATCAACATGTCCTCATATACCATGCTGATGTTCATGGCCAAAAAGTTATTAAACTGAACATAATGCCATAAATGCAAGGTTGACTTTTGATACAGTTCAGAAGCCTATAAACAATTAGAAAGGTGGTTTACTTGTTTACTGCTACTTCATCTTATTTCCTCCACAAAGAATCAAAACTTTGCTTGAAGAGAAAACACAATCCTAGATGACTACCTCATTAGGTTCCAAAGTGGAGTATCAAAACAACTGATGCCTAGATAAGGACAATTGCAAGAACTTGGAAGATTAACTTACTGATCTACCCCCGACTAAGTGCTTCTGAAACAGACAAGCTGATTTGTCCAGAAAGACACCTGGTGTGTATCTTGTACGATAACTCCTTGACCGATTGTGTCCTTGGAAACAAGAAACACATCCAGGATATCCTCGAGATAGCCCTTCAACAACTCTTCCATCAATCTCATCAATATATTGCTTTGAAATGCCACATGGTTGTGTGGTGAAGAATTGCTTTTCCTTTGCTCGAAAATGTATACCTCTGTATTCATGGAAATGAAAGAGTATAAACAGCCAATCAAAATCGAGTGGGCAAGCTTATTCCAAAGACTATGAACACCAGTGATATAAGCACCATCAGACAACAGAATGCCATGAATTTGTGAGTAGAACACAGTAATCATTGCATCTGGGATAACTACAGAGTATAGGCAGAACTTCTAAGCATCGATACATTTGCAACAATCAGGAAGTTGAAAAAGAAAAAGAAATTAGTTATTGTCAGATGACAAACCAATGACTTCCACAAATGGCATTAGTTTGTACCAGCAATCTTTGGATGACAAATGATAGACTTTAACAAGTTAGATGCAATGTGGACATACACAAAACTGTGCAGAAACATGATAATTGACCATACAAGACATGAAATCCCAACTTTTCTATTGCCAACAAAGAGAAACAACAATTTGATTAAAAACATTCTTATGTGTTAGAAACCATTTTCCTTTTGTTTAACTATTGTCCGCATAACAAGGTCAATGCCTGAACTTAAAAGTTTAATGGTTGTAGAATTCATGCAAGTCTGATCAATTTATAACCTACAAAAGACACCATAAACCAACAAAGACATAAGTTAGAAAGTCATGTGGAGAAAGTTATTGATAAAGTGGTACGTCATATTCAACCTTGATTTGCATTCGGTTTTCGTTTTCATTAATTCTCTCATTATCAGGACAAATAACTTGTATGCCATCGAAGGCATGGCTAATAATTAACAGATGAAAATACCAGCTGAATTTCTAGCACTATGCTGCAAAATGAAAGACGGGCCAATTGACCAACAAGAAGCAAGTCGCGGGATGCATTCGTTTTTTGAAGTGATATATTTTTTTCTTCTTTTTTGAATAAAAAAGTGCATAGTGCTTAAGATCTTCACGAACCATACATCCTTGACAACCGTGCAATATTTATCAGTGATTTCAAGCAAATATGCAAGTTAGATATTACTTTCACCATATGACATTGCATCACCGCTGCAAATGTACAATGAAAAGAATTATTATGTAGAAAGAAACAAACATTACCAAGCCCCAAATCTTGAAGCAAGTTCGCTGAAAAATATATTGAGGCTCATGAAAGATGCTTTACAGATTGTGATAACATTTCCATCATTTTTTTCACCTTTTTCTGCTAGACAACTTGAAGCAAGAAAGCAAAGTGCAATAAGATGCAGAGTCATACAGCTGTGATTTTAGTTCCATTCACATTGAGGGGTGAAGTATGAACTTTAACAAGTCTACAATCATTTCTAGTCATCTACCGTTAAAAAAATTCCAAAAGTTTTACCTATCTTATTTTTCACATTCCAATTGCTAGCGTTCTACAGAATCTTAAAGTCCATGTCATTAAGAATATCAATACTTCACAATTCACACTTAAAGTCTTGAAAGCAAAAGATCTGATTTGGCGAGTGACAATTACATGAATTTGCATATTATGTCATTATCAAGTTCTGAAGAGGCATATATACATACATATATATGTGTATATATACATATACATACATACATACATATATATGTATACATATACATATATACACACACACATATATATATATATATATATATATATATATATATATATATATATATATATGTATGTGTGTGTGTGTGTACATATATATATATATATATATATATATATATATATATATATATATATATGTGTGTGTATATATGTATATATGTGTATTTGTATATGTATATATGTATTTATATATGTATATATGTATATATATATATATGTATATATATACATATATACATATATATATATATATACATATATACATATATATATACATATATACATATATACATACATATATACATATATACATATATATATACATATATACATATATATATACATATATACATATATATATATATATATATGAGAGAAAAGAAACAGAAGGCCCTCAACGTTTTGCAAGGCAAGTAAGGTTATTCTATCAGCAAACAGAGTGTGCCTACTAACATGTAGCAAGGAGATAAATTTCTTGAACCAAAACTTTTCAAGAAAATTAGAAGCACGACATTCCCAAACTATTAAGAAGTACTTTTACTTCTCCAATTCTGGAACGAAGCAACAGAGATGAAAGACAAGGATTACGATGAAATAAGCAGATGAAAACGTAGGAGAATCTTAATTTTCATATTGCAATTGCTAGGTCAATGCACCTTGATGGAGAATGAAGATGTGGCTTCAAGAACATCAAAAGATAAGGCCGTACCTAACTTTTCAATCTTAAATTAGCAAAAGATCTGATATGATGAACGGCAACTATGTGAATTTGCATATGGTAGCATTACCAAGTCCTGAAGAACAAGCGGTCTAGGCATTGTTGCGTGGGTTTTCAGACTTTTCCTCATCCTTTGGCAATGGATTTCTGCCTACTAGATACGATTATGTAAACCCACAAGAATGAAACCCGATACAAGAAATCAAGAGGACAGAAACAAAAGATCCCCCGTGTCTTTCAAGACAAGTAAACGAGAGATCCCACTGATCCGCAGCTAAAGAAGAGCAATTCTTGAACCAAAAGTGTTCAAGAAAACAAGAAACAAGACATCCCTAAAACATTCGGACACACACAGTGTATCTAATCCTCCAATTCGACAGCTAGAATTGCGAATCAGGCCACGAAGACGACATCACCAAGAAAGACGATGGAAAGAAGCAAATGAGAAGCAAAGGAAATTACCGCCGTTGTGGGGGAAGGAGGGAGATGCGACAACCAGAGTGGACTAAGGGGGAAGGGCGTCGTTGGCGGCTGGCTAGGGGGCGGGCGGGGATGAAGCCCCTCGGGCGGCCGCCGCCACGGTGTTGAAAAGAAGGGGGGAGATACGGAGATGTGGCCGTCGTCGTCGCCGCCGCCGCCGCCGCGGATAGAGGAGAGGAGGCCATGGCTCGCTTCTGCCCTGCACCCCTCGATTCTTGGACTGCGTCACGTTATATTTTGCGGTCTGGCAATCGGTCAAAGAAAAATCGTGGGCCGAGCTGTGGAGAACGGTTGAGGACGAGAAGGCACTCTTTACCCTGAGGTATTGTTTTATCCAACCCGCTTATAGTTTCTTTGCGTCGGCTACCTGCCTCTCAATTGGTTAATACTGAGGGCCCCCTGGTGAGTCCCAAAGGTCCCGCTTTATTTCGATTAAGTCAAGCAATTAGGTTTTCTTCTCTTTGAGACGGATTAGCTTTTAGGATTGAGCCCGGGCCTTCAAGCCATGCTTGTAGTGGGTCTTAGACTGGGCTTGGCTCAATACCGAGCTGTAGTCTCGTGCGAGTCTCCCTTTTGGACCGCCGCTGCCGTAGACTGGAGAGTCATAAGAACTGGGGACCGGAGGGGAGAGGGGACGAGCCTCCAAAGCTCCAATCTCTCTCCTCCGCAGCCTCGCCGTTGATTCCTCCTTCTTTCTTTCTTCTTCGTTTGACACGGATCGGTCGATCGGATTCGTATGCTGGATGGGAAGGAGGATAATGGAGTGGGCGGGGCGGGCGGAGCACCTGGGTGGGATCCCGCGGGCGCTTGTGGTCTTGGCGGTGGGAGCCTTCGCCAAGACCGTCACCTCCTGCCTCAACTCCACCTCCGTCCACAACCCCCAAGCCCTCCTCCACCTTGTCAAGTCCCGCCCACCTGGCGTTCCCCTCCTCACCGTCAGCAACCACATGTCAACGTGAGTCTCTTTCCCTCCCATGAATCGAAAGCAGGATCTTGTTGTTATTTTGTTGGTATCCTCATAAAAGCTTCATCGCTTGTTTCTTTCACAAAGTCCTATAGACGGTGCGCGGTGTTTGGTTCCTCCGTCGCTTGATAGCCCGTCAGGATAGTTAACTTCGAACTTTATCCCTTAGTCAACCAATCTTGGATTACGAATCCGATCTCTATGGAAAAAACAATTCACCAGCTTATTCAAGGAAAAAATTGAGAGTTAGGAAGTTGATTCAATGATTCTTGATTGTTTGGAGACGTTATGCGCTTTCAAGTTTATTGTTATCTTGGAATAAGTTTAAATTGATTTGAGCGGTTGGTAAACTGTTCAACCTTTTCTCATGAACTAATTTTGGTAGGTTTATCCAAGAAGAGGCCCAGTTAGTCTGGAACTAAAGGTGGGATTAGCATGTGGAATCTTGATTCTTGGTGACACATTGTGGGTTAGTCTAGGCTGATGCTCTTGAGTTGCTCGGAAAACCTAGGCCATTTGAAGTCTTCCCTTGAATCTTCGAGCATATCAGATAATGTAAATTTCTGTGCTTAGATGAATTAGCAGTTGCATTTACTTCATTGTAGCACATTAAATATATGGCAGAGGATGGGAAGAAGAAAAACTAGATTGAGGAAGGAAATGGTTATCCATTTATTTTGTCTCTGTCAATACTAGCAAAACTTTGCCTTAATAGCTGTGTGGTATTGTACAAGTTTAAACCATTACTAGTGACATGACTTCTGATACAAAATTTCATTACGTAAGATGATCTAGTCTGTAAACTTTAGCACTGAACTGCCTCAAAAAATACCAAGTGCAATTTTTAATTATTTCAAGATTACTTGTGCTACATTTTAACAATGTAGTGTAACAAACTGATCTTAGTTTTTCTTTTGTTCCTTGGGCTCTTTGTTCGGATTAACATTTATGACTGCAAGGCCTTGTTAGCAGCTTAGATGTTCTCTCCAAATTCTGTGATAACTCCTGACTTAGCCAACCAGACAATATTGGTGAATGGATCCTGTTATTATGAGTACCTAAGCTAGGAATTTGAGATTTAACAGACAGATATCTTGCAGTAGAAACATTGTGAATGGTTTCAATATATTATGATATTTCTCTGCATGTATCGTTGTAATGTCGTTGTATTAGTCTACTTATTTATTTTGGGCATTGTTATGTTCAATATATGAGCACTGTTTCTGTTTGTCTTGTCTTTATACTCTGCAGTAAATAGATTGCCTAGTTTTGCATTGTAAAACAGGTTGGATGACCCTCTTATGTGGGGGTTTAAGGGATTTCCATCTATGGATGCAAAATTTGCAAGGTGGGTTCTGGCGGCAGAGGACATATGCTTCAAAAATAAACTGTTTTCCTACATATTTCGACTTGGTAAGATTGCTCGCCCTCAGACTGATACTCAGATTTTAAGTTGCTTGTGCATCAAGTTTCTTCTATTCAGTTAGTACTATATAAGTGTCATTCTTTTGTTTGATGTGTGTTGTTGTTTGTAAAATTCTAAGGTTTCTTTAGTTGGATATATTGCCTTTGAAGAGCAAGTAAGAAACTAGTGGCACCTCCTATTGACTCATAAGTAAAATCTCCGTGCTGTTCCATGTAACAACAATAGGGTCTTGGACATTGCAGACTTTGAAGTACCAGCCAACTGGAGAATACGGGTTGCATGAGCTAGTCAGCAGTTAAGAATCAAGAAATTGATACTGATTGCAATCTAGTTTACTTGACTGATAACCCTGAACTTCTGCTGAATATTTGTATAACCTTGTTCTTTTTAAATTATACAATTAATTATGTTCTTAGTTGCTGGAGCAAAATGTTAATGATGCAATCATGATTATATGATCAGTTACTTCCAAACAGTCTTGGTTGGATCTTGTTCAGAGATTGAACATACACGTACACTGTTCCCAACTACACAACATTCTCTACCTTTCAATAGAATTTAAAAAAATAAATAAATGATATGATGGATGACACTGCTCTCAAGATAACTAAATAGCAGGAAACAACTTATCTACTCAAAGCAGACAGACGGAGAGGAACAGCCGTGATCTTTAAAAAAACATTCAACAATATGTATTGTAATATAAGTAATTACAAACTTATGAAGCATAGGTTTTGTTTGACTGATCATACATCTTTGGAATATCGGCCTGCTTTTCATTTCTGGTTTTTGTACATTATCTATTTTCTTTAGATTTTGTTGTTATTGTTTAAATGTGGAACTACCAAGTACAATCCTTGCATGTCTGTGCAATTTGTTGAAGACAGGTTTGATTATGTCTTTCAATTATTGTGCATCATTTACTTTTTTTGTTGTTTTTATTGAAAAAATATCTGAATTGTCTGGTTATTTTCTATTTTTAAAAGGATTTTAAATTATCTGACAGTCTATCAATTTGTCTAGTGACAAAAATATTCTTTTGTCAAACATTAAATTTTGATCTACTCCTTACTGGTTTAAATGGACTGCATACAGCCCTTCAATTATTGTATGCCTCCATATTATTGGCTGATTCTCCATCATGCTTCTCTTAAGAGATTAAGTTTACAGGAAAATGCATACCAATAATCAGGGGTGGTGGAATATATCAAGAACATATGAATGAAGCTCTTGAAGTGTTAAATCATGGAGGCTGGGTATTGTTTTTGTTGCTTTGCGATTTTTCGCTATCGTTATCTAGTTGATGTTGTTTTTCTTTTCTGAGGAAATAAATGGTTGAATTATCATGGAGTTCATCATTATGTTTAAACAGTTGCATACATTTCCAGAAGGAAAGGTGTGTCAAGATAAAGCTCCCATAAGGCGTCTAAAGTGGGGAACAGCCAGTCTCATTGTACGTGCACCCATCACGCCTATAGTCTTGCCAATCATCCACTCTGGTTTTGAAAAGGTTTTTTTCCGTAACTTTTTTATGTCTGAGTTACCACATTAAACTCTTTGGATCCAATTGGAACCTGATATTCTTTAGACTACCACACTTGTACAACTACAAACTATACCTTTGTATTGGTCTGTTTGCTATATATTTTGTTTTCATCTTAAACCTCATTCTCATCCTGGCTCCAAGTCAATGATGAGAACATTTTACTCTTTTGATGTTGTTCAAGTCATCTTATCAAACTTACAGGTCATGCCAGAGAAATCATTTTTTGGAAGGAGGCCACCGTTGCCTCTTTGCAATAAAGAAATCCGAATTGTAATTGGTGAACCAATTGAGTTTGACCTTCCAAGCTTAAAGCAGGAAGCCATTGCTGCCACTCAAGATGGATGTCTCCAGACTTTAGGATGGCCAAAGACTTTCCCTGATGGGCTTGGTGAGGCTGCACAGAGATGGATTTACACTAACATATCTGATCGGCTACGATCAGTGATGGAAAGTTTACGAATTTTCACTTCCGATAAATTCAACCTGTGAATTTTTTTACAATATTTGAGATTAGAACTTTATTGAATTCAAATTACGAACTTTATTGAATTTTCAATATAACAGATATTCGTATCAGTTTGCTGTTGGTTCATTTGTGTCCATTGTTATCAGAATATGGATTCAAGCTTCTTACAAATTCAATTAATACTTTGCCGCCCCTACGATTCACTCAGTGAATCGGCATATGTCTAGTCATATGTTACATGTTTTGCTATATTTATGTTTTATAATTGGACTGACGTAATTATTTTCTATGGATAAAATCACTTATATTGCATTTGGGTTGTTCATTGGGATCGGATTCAGAATTATCATGAAATTGGAATTGGAATGATCAATTCATGTGCTCTCAAATTATCATTCATAATTTGTTTCTGTATGATATTATTTTTATATTTATGTTTTTGATTATGTCATTTTGGTTTAGTATTAATTTAAGCACATATTATTCTTTTATCAAGAGGGACAGCGGAGGGAATTTAAAATCAAATGAATAATATCTTTGGAAACAAAATATATTCTGATGAGTGGTTGATGAGATTTGGCTCTTAGTATGATCCAACTCCGTCCTGTAATTTAATTGGAATGGGAATGAGGTTAAGTATATTCGAACCAGTGAAGTTAATATTGCAATTACGACTGAAATTAAAAGAGAAAAGAAACTCGATACATGATTTTATTATAGAAAAAGAGAATTTATTCTCTTATACATGGAAAGATCGCCCTCTAACATCGTTAAAAGCTTACGATGGGATGATTCACTGAAACATAAATTCTACTCGACATTTAAGAGTGGGCTTCACAACTCAACACAAACATTTAAGAGTGGGCTAATGCCATGACATTCTCGGAGCAAGACGTCAGGTACTTTCCACGCAAAGTGACACGTCTGTTGGTGGGCTAATAATACCCACCAACTGCTGTAGAACTGCAGGAAACTTCTTAGACGCTTGCACATTACTACATTGCACGTTCGTGTGTCGAAAGCATGAGGAGACTCACAATGCGTGAGGTATTGGCTTGCAATTTGCTGTTTACACAGCTGTGATTGTTGCACCGATGATGTGGTTGACAGAGAAGATGTCATTTCACCGGAGAAGGTAATTCTGCGTTCGCATGCTTCGTACTACTTCCATGTTGGTTCTTTTGGCTCTGCCTATCAGGAAACGTAGTGACCAACGCAGCTTCATGATGTCTACTCTACGTGACTCTCATTCGGTTGTTTGTCTTAAAAGGGTGTTATCTTTTTCTGATCTAACATCACATCCATCTACATGACGCCAGTCCTTCTGGGGAGGAAGGAGAGAAGAAAAAGTGAAAGGGAGAGTCTTCCCATCTCGGTAGGTGTCGGTCATCGTTGGAGCGGTGCTCTCTTTGCTAAGTAGCGTTGGGTAATTAAGAGAGGTGTGAGCTGGATTCACCCAGTTCTTCTTGCGTCGCCATCGAGCAGCAGTCGGAGAAAGCGGAGGCCATCATTATTATTAGTTTTGTGTCGGCTTGGAGTTTAGCAACGTGTGTCTTTTCCTTAATCAGATTAGGATCATTTACTTTTAAAAGCTCAACTAATTTATTTTCAGTAAATCAATCTTTGATCCTTCTTCTCAAAAAAAAATTTCTCTTTTTTTTTCTTTCATCCTATTTTTTTTAAAATAAGATGACGATAATAAATCTATAATGGAGGAAAAAAGATTTTCTTCATCTTACTCATCCTTGACATATTTCTTCTTCTTTTAGAAATAAGAGACGATCTATGAATCTAAGATGGAGGAAAAAATAATAATAAATATCTACGAGAGAAGGTTGAATCTAAGCTAAAATGAAAAAAAAAAAATCTCTTATAATTTTTCGATAGAGAAATATCATCCAATGAAGGTGATCTCCTAACTGATACATTAATCTGATGCTGAAATTATTTATGTACGTATCTTAAACTACAGAACCACTCTCTTTTACCATGACTTCAAAGCTTAAATGATGTCTCCTCTTGTACTGACACTGCAGCTGCATCAGACCTTTTTCTCTCAACCATTTTCTCGTCGCTCAGTGGGATTCCACATGTGGTCTGTCTCTTCTCCGAAGAGGAATATCCATGGCAGAGGAAGAGACTAACGATACATGGTGACTCTCAACAAGAGATGGGGCCTCTCTCTCTCTCTCTCTCTTCTATCACTCGGAGAGAGTAAAAACTAGATTCATGCAGGAATGATGAGGCAGCTGAATTGAGACATCCACAAGCTGGTTGGGCGAGTGAAGTCGGTCATGGGCAGACAATGATGAAATGCTATGGATTTTTCGTTGTCGTGTAAGCTTGATTTAGACACAGCCCGGCGGTCGTCCACGTCGTTGGACGTGCACAATTAATTATCTTACCATTATTGCTCTCTCTCTGTGTAGTACAATTATTAGACGAGCTATTCCTTTCACACCAGCACTTGTGTTGATTGTGCCAATCGCTCGCAGCAGGAGAAAAGCATTGGGCCGACAAACCTCTCCAAATTAATCATCAGTCTGAGTTGATTCAGCTTTATAAAAGAATCAATTTTTAATTTTTAGATTTTGTTTTACTATGACATATCTTATTATGATTTCTTATCATTTTGTTTTAAAAAATTTAAAATACCTATTGATCCTAATAAGTAGTAAAACGGATAAGATGATTTTTAACAATAATACTTTATTTATAAAATTATATTATATTCATTTTGCTACTCAAGTCAAATTGATTTATGATACCAAAATTAATCATCGATTCATGATAATATTTTCGGATGCTAAACTATACGTCGTCGGCGGACACTAAAAATATCTTTAGAATAATCAGAAACGTTTACGATACAAAAATATATCAAAAAATATTACATAATACGATAGATTTAGCTTATTGAGCTCAGAAATCTAATACTATGGACTCAGAAATCTTTTTAGCTCTTTTTTTTGTGAGAATAAAAACAAACTACATGTTGGATGATAATGATCGATGGTGGATCCGATGCCTTGCTTTAAGTTACCATTAGCGTTAATCTTCCGTGCAAACAAGCATTAGATGTTCTTTCGTTTTCTTATTGCTGTTGGATGAGAAGGACTAATGTTGTTGTCGATTTAGGTTTGCCAACTTATAGTTTACAAGCTTAGCTTAATCTCCTCGTAAGTAAAAAACATGGCATAAATATCTGCAGTGATCTCTGCTTCCAAAAGTCTCGAAATATGTCTGGAAATATTTCAATGCCATAAACGATTCGGCAAATTAAGTTCACCACAAATCCACAATTATAATTGCATATAAATATGGGATCAAAACCCAAAACGAAATATGTATGCTATGTTATCATATATTTTTAATAATATCAGAAAAATATTATAACACAATACAAAAATATAATATCATAATATTTCTATATTATATTATAATTTTTGATATTATTAAAATACCGTAGTGTAGTGTAAAAACACTATGAACACAGTGTTTTCACAATGTGTACAAAAAAATATCATATATTTATATTATATTATAATATTTTTTGATATTATTAAAGATATTATAATATAATATAAAAAATATTATAATAATTAAAAAATCTGATGTGTCGACCTAATTTTGCTAATTTTGCTGGATTTGTGTCAACAATTGTTTAAATGAATCTGATGTGTCGTATCCGCATTGGCCGAGTCCACCTGCTGACGTGTTGACGAACGAAAGCGACGTTGCCTTCCATCTCTCTCTCCTTTTTTGTAATTCTCAAAATAATGATGATGATAATAATAATAATAATAATAATAATAATCATAAATGTGGTTTTGACGAACGAAAGCGACGTTGCCTTCTCTCGCTCCTTCTTTCTCCCTCAGTCTGTGTGATTTCTTTAATCCTCGTGACTCCCGACGGCTTCCTTTGGCCGCCTTCAATCCCATTCGCCCTTTTAATGCGTCAGGAGTAGATCTCGTCACGGGGGACAAGAGGGAGAGGGAAAGAAGGAGGGAAGCCGGCAGCGGCAGCAAGAAGAAGCAGATGACGATGAGCGGAGCAAGATAGGGGCTTGGAGTTCTTTATTTGGCTTACTCGCTCGGCGTCTTGGTGGCCCGTCGGACTTCGTGCTACCCACATTCCTCAGATTTCTCGGTTTTGTTCCCTAAGGTAAAGTCTCTTGCTGCCCGATCCCTCATTTTGGTCTTCTCAGTTCACATCGTCGGATTTCCATTCCCCGAAAGTACCCGATCCGAAGCTTTCAAGTCACAGTTCTTCGATTGCTTCGCTTCGTGGTATCATTTCCGTCCGCGGAGCGCGTACTGTGGGAAATAGCTCAGAGTTTGCTGCTGTCTAAATGCTTTCACTAGTTTAGAGGCCTTTTACCCTCTGTGGTCTTGGAGTATTGTCGTGTTGCTTTCTCTTAGCATATAAAGGATCTCCTTTACGGGCATAATCTGAACAAAAAAAAAAAAAGGTTTTGCTGACTTTCTGTCGCGTGCCGGTAAGGCCCATCATTTTTCCCGACAATATTTTCATGGTGGCTTTCTTGATGTAGAAGTGAAGATACGATATAAGTTGTTTATGAATCTACCAGGGTCTCTGTGAAGATCACTTTTGCTGGTCGGGATGGTGAATGTAGCATGACTTTTTTTTATGTTCTATCAATCCTCACATCGGTTCCAAGATTTACAAAGACGAGGGCTGCAACGAGCATCAGGTGCGACGCCCCAGGAGGAAGTGCGAGGAAAGGCTGTTGCTTTTGATCCGCGGAATGACTATTGACAATCCACCAATGACAGCACAAGTTACCAGGGCAAGCCAATCTTCCTTTAGCTCCGGCAATGGAAATGTAACACCTTTGCACAATTCTGCTGCCAGCGTAAATGGGGATGGATATGACAGTGATGGATCCTACTTCGCTCCTCCGTAAGTATATGCTTCAATTGTTTCCTACAACCTGTTCATTAGAAGAAAAACAAACTTCCTTTTCTAAGTTTTGAAATGTTCAACCTGGATTCCTTCATGCCCTAGAAGTGGATGCATAAGAATCTAAATCTAGCAAACTTATCGCCTCACTTTTCTGTTGAGGCTGTGAAAGAAGTCCTTGTGACTTATGAGTTGTAGTAGAACTATATCAAAAACAACGAGCTCACAACCCAGGTAGACTCAAGCTATTTTCTTCTTCTATGGGAAGCTCACATGTTAGTCTTATATCGGCAATTGATGAAACAAGGGGATCGGTTTTATTTTTATTTCATTATGATGCATAATTCAGGCTTTACATGTAATACTGGATGTAGTGTTGAACTTTAGAAAATTACATTAAAGTACCAAAATCTAATAGGTGACTAATATCTTTTAATTTGTGATGCTAATTTCTCGTACATGAAATACTGGACCTAGTGCTGATCTTTGGAAAATTATGGTAATATGTCAAACTCTAATTTGTGAATGATATCTTTGATTTGTGATGCGATTTTTTCATCCATGAACATTAATTTTTCTTCGAGAGACACATTCTTGACTGTTTTATACACTTTACAATTTACATATCATGTACCTTCAAATTTTAATTTCTTTTGGGGCCACTTCTTCAAAATCAGCTCCATGATAAGCTTTGCATTGTACACATCTCACATTCTGATCCATGATAAGCTTTGCAGCGTATGTGTTGTACTATTTTCTTAATCCTCTCTACGTTCCATCTGGATTTATTCATGGTCAAAGTTCCTGAATCATCTTTTGTATGTAGCAACTGCTCCATCTTGTCCAGTTATTAACATGCCAGACAGATCTCATCATTTTGTTGACGGATGATGCCTTTTTTTTTTTTCTGGTTCATGGTCGCTTCAATGATTTTTCTTGTTTTTTCTCAAAAGTTACATTGCTGTGGAGATTCAAATATATGAAGCTGCTGTAGGTACCTCCATTTTTTCCATATGCTTGTTCTCTTACATCATTGCTTTTGCAGTACCCCGACGACCCTGTCAATGTCTCTACCCACAGAGCTTGCTGGGGCTATATCTTTGATTGATAAATTCCAGGTATGCTTATCGTCCTTCACGAGTTCTCACCAAATTATTTTTGACTGATAGGTTTTGTTGTGCATATAAACCCTGACCATTTTCCTACCATCTTATATTTAGTTAACTAGTGAAACTTAATTACTTTGGCACTTCAAATGCATTGAGAACTTTATATCTTTGTGTTATTTGGCTTGTTTTGTTAAATTAAGGCATGGAAAGATATTTACTTGGAATAGATGATTGTTGAATCAAGATAAGCGGTTGGTATCAGCATACTTATTCATTGTCTATAGGTTGAGCAAATCTTTAATCATGTATGCTAGGATTTGTGCTTTGAAAAATCATTCAGGTTCTTTCCTAGACCATGATGGCCTATAGGATGTGTAATTTACCCCATAAGCATTGCTTTGAGCGAATGAAATTAGACAGCCATTTAATCAGCCAGATGACAACTAATCGATCTGCTTTCCCAGGTTCTTTAACACAGTGGATTGGAATACAACAACTTTTCTTCATGTTAGTCTTTGACATTTTGGGACTCATTTCCTTCTGAAATAGCTGGCAAAAAACCTGTGGTCGTGATCATACAATATAATGTGGTACTCAGCTACTGGCATGTCCAATGCCACCTTACTTTCTCTTGACTCTTTGCATACCTTGTTTTTTTCTCAACCTTATACAATACCAGTTGCATCTACTGATGGAGTTGGTGGAGGTAGTTGTTACTTGCTACCAGTGATTTCAATAAGTGCTCGGGCGCTCACCAAGGCGCTCGAGCGAGGCGAGGCGAGGCCCGAGCGCTTCGCTTCACTTCCAGGCGGCGCGCTTCAAAGAGGCACCGCCTGGGCACTCGCCCGAGCCCAGGCGCCGGGCACTTCGGGCGAGCGCCTAGGTTAAACCAGGCAACCAAACCAATGTTTTAGGTCTGGTTCGGTCTCCGGTGCTTTAGTTGGTTCAATCGAACCAACTAAAGCACCGATATTAGCTGCCGCTGCCCAACCCTAACCCTGCTCGCCGTTCACGCTCCTGCTGCCGCTGCTCGTTGTTGCCGCTCGCCGCTCCCGCTCCCCCTGTCGCCGCTCCCGCTCCTGCTGCTCACCGCTTGCCGCTCTCGTTGCCGTTGCTCACTTTTACCGTTGTCGCTGCACCCTCGGGCTTCCCTTACACTCCTCTTCCTTCTCCTCTTTCGAAAGTATACTATTAACAGTATATAGTATACTATTAAGTATTAACAGTATACTAGTAACAGTAATATATTTGTATTTATTAGATTAATAATATATTATTTTGATTTTAATACTGTTAAATAATTATATTTATTAATTATATTATATATTTTAATATTTTAGCGTCTCGTTTCGCTCGGGCAAGCGCTTACGCCTCGGGCGTTTTTGGACCTTGGCGCCTAGCGCTTTTTAAATCACTGCTTGCTATCATGGTGCACGTCATCATTTATGAAGCCAACATTTGCCCTTTTGTTGGGCATTGCTATAGCAGTGGGTTTTACAGGCACCATTGGCAGTGATTAAACAGATTTGATCATTAAGCAGTCGCCTAGACAGCCATTGGTCAACTATAAAGAGTTAATGATATCTTGGCTCTGTCTCGTACTTATCATCTTTTAAAAAATTGCTTGGGCTAGAATTTTGGGTATTTTGGAGGACTTTTTTTTCAAAATTACAGACTTGTCACATAACGATGTGGATGCTATGCAGGCTGACAAATTTTCCTTTTATATTATTAAATGGCTACTGATATTAATATTTTGATGATTCCAATCCTGTAACAATGGATCACTTAAATATATTATAAAATATGGTTATTTTCGAACCCAGCTATTGACTGAATGCGGTCTATTCCTGTGTGACTTGTTGCTATACATCCATACTGGCTATTCATATGCAGAACCAGGGGGACAATTTTTTGTATTACATCTTCATTTGATTATATTTACTTATTTAGTACTTTCCAAATGATTTTTTTGGTTTAAATTTATACACTGTGTTGAACAATATATGTCATTTATGTTGTCTATCTTAAGTTCCCTTTACATAAAGCCTGCCTTGTTCACCCTGATAGTAACACATATAATTCTGTTATGATAAAGCACGTTTCAACTTCCTGCTGAAGTTTGGTACATGCAACTCTGAAAGCACTTTCTTTCACACTGCTTGGTTTAGAATAATTTATTTCTGGTCTTATAATGTGCTTGAAAAAAAACACATTTTACTTTTTGATTGGATGCTATCTGTAGCTCATGTGGACATCCATATAATAAACTACCAAAGTCATGGCTTACTTTCTCTAGCATTCATTCTGAATAGTGGCTTGTAGTCCATATTCAGATGGTATTTTTCTCATTCATTAGTAGCTCCATTCCTATAAACTCTGTTTGCTATAGTATTATAATTTTAATCATTGAAAGAGCTAATCAGTTTTTTTTTATGCTCCTTTAGCATGTCTGCTGATTTGTTTCTTTATTTTTTTCATATCATTAGTTTTTTATCCTAGTTTAGGATTTCCTTTGTTTGTTTTCTCATCTGCAATGTGGTTAATCAGATATGAATATTTCTTGGTGCTAACTTCATTACACTTCAGAAATATCCTATTGATTTTTCTACATTCTTTATTTGACCAAATGGACCTATGCTGCTATGCACTTGACATTTATTTTCTTCCCACGATCATTTTGATCTCACCAGAAACTAGGCTCCATAGTGCAAATGTTATTTTAAAATTTTGACAATAAACTAATCAAAGTGTTAATTATGGAACAAAATGTACTTCTCATGCATTAAAGTATAAGACTTTGATCAAGATATTGAAGGAGGATCCTCCATGGCATCTTATCAATGTCTTTTGAAAATTGTTATTATTATGTGAAAAATTATGGGGATAGAATTTTCTCATGCATATAGACGGGAATAAGTGTGTGCATTGGTTGGCCACTTACGCAATATTATCTAGGTCAAATCAATTGTGGAATGCCAGTTGGCCACCTGATCTGCATGCACTGTTGCACTCGGAAGATCTTGGTTAGAGTTGTATTCATACTTCTTAGAGTAATTTAATTTTACTTTTTGGAAAAAAAAGTATTTACATCGTCGTGTAATTTTGTTTTCCCAAAAGATGACCACTAGTTTTATGCACTTGTTCATTTGCCCATCTTATTTTCCACCAGTCTCAGTTTTGCCTTCTCTTTTTCATAGGTTGAGGGGTTTTTACGATCCATGCAGAAACAGATCCAGTCTGCTGGGAAACGTGGATTCTTCTCTAAAAAATCTGTAGGTCCTCAAGTTCGTGAAAAATTTACATTGGAAGACATGCTGTGCTTTCAAAAGGTAAAGCTTCTTCCAACAATATGGTGGCTTGTATAAAACAATTGAATCTACGTCCATAAATTGTCATGTGGAGTGCTGATACTTAAGCACAAGCCACAAGGAAGCTTAAAAAGGAACATGAGGAAGAGTTTGTCCCGTTTTACATGCTTCTTGGAATATACTTTTTTTCTTGTGCAGGATCCAATTCCAACTTCTCTGCTTAAAATAAGCAGTGACCTGGTAAG
Organism: Musa acuminata AAA Group; assembly: GCF_036884655.1. Taxonomy (NCBI): domain Eukaryota; kingdom Viridiplantae; phylum Streptophyta; class Magnoliopsida; order Zingiberales; family Musaceae; genus Musa; species Musa acuminata. The sequence goes on from NC_088351.1 coordinate 8,663,438, forward strand.
CCGGTCTGTAAAGTTGTTCCAGATGATCTTGAAGTACATGGGGATTGATTCTTCAGATAAAATAATGGTGCTGAGTCTTGAAGAGCGCATAGAGCTAATTGCAAAAATTTATAAGCACACTTTGAAGCGTTCTGAACTTCGAGATGAGCTCTTTGTCCAGATATCAAAGCAAACACGCAAAAATTCTGATAGGTAGGTGACTCCATGATGTCTAGATAGAAGAAACATATTGTGTCATAGTTTTCTCTGTTTGTGTCATTAATAATATGTTATTCACCCTCACAATGGCATAGGAATGCTGTATTTATTTTGCAGAAACTCTATGATAAAAGCTTGGGAGCTCATGTACTTATGTGCATCTGCCATGCCCCCAAGCAAGGATATTGGAGCATATTTATCAGAATATGTTCATTATGTAGCTCATGGGGTGAACAACGAACCTGAAGTCCAAGTCCTTGCTTTGAATACACTGAATGCATTAAAGAATTCAGTAAAGGCAGGACCTCGGCTTATCATACCTGCACGGGAGGAGATTGAAGCTCTTTTGACTGGCAAAAAGCTTACAACAATTGTATTTTTTCTGGATGAAACTTTTGAAGAAATTACTTATGACATGGCAACAACTGTCGCTGATGCTGTGGAGGTACATAGTATTCTTATTGTGTTATTAAATCCTGCATCTATTCATGATTGCATAACAGTTATGCCTTACAGTGCATATTAGTGTGCTTGTTCTCAGTTGCTTCAAATATATGTTACATCTTCAGTCTAGCATGTAAGAAATGTAAAGCAAATATTTTTTCTGTGTAAAAAAAAAAACTATTTTTGATGTTGCAAAATACAAAAGACACTGAAGATTGACATAAAAAATCTTATTCAGATTGTGGTTAAAAGAAAAGATAATCTTTTGTTTCTTCTAGCATAACTGCCATACTGTTTAACATAAGATACTCAATAAACCAATAAAGTTGCCCCTTTGCTACATGGGTGTTCGAGTCACAAGACAGCCTCAGTACTTTTAGTGGTATGGTTGTGTATAGTGAGCCTCAAATTCTGCATCTCAGAGGCTCATGCATTTGGTCACTATACTTAGCACAAACCTCTCAATAGTTATAACGCAATTAATAATTAGGTTAAAATAGGTTTGTCCTGTTATGTGCATATACTTTTGTGGTTAGGAGGAAAATGGATTAGTTCTAGTGATAGCCACCAACATATGGTAATAATTGGCAAGAACATCATGAGTAGAGCATATAGACGACACACTCATCCTCTTTGTTTTTATTTATCAAATCCACTTCAAGTTTTGTGTTGGCTGAAGATATATCCAGCACACTACATCAAGAGCACAGAGACGGATTCCCTGAAATGTAGTTGTGATGATTTTTAAACAAAACATGACTGATACTTAGGACATCAATAAGGGAATGAGGAAGCCTAATGAGTTATCGATTACTGTCGAGGTCAGACAACCTATAGCCTGAATAATGGAGCAGATTGCCTCAAATTCATTTCCCAGAATTCTCTTAGCTTTTGGTTGCTGAATCTAGGTGCATACAATCTTTGACTTTCATATGAGCCGAAAATAGTCATTTTTTGTTTGAGTTTGTTGTCTTTTTTTGGTGCTGAAAAAAAATGATCTTCCTCTAGGAACTTGCAGGAATCATCAAACTCTCAGTGTATTCCAGTTTCAGTCTATTTGAGTGCCGAAAAGTTGTCAATGGTTCAAAATCTACTGATGCTGGCAATGGTAATTCCCTCTTACAATTAAGATATATGATAATAAAAAGAGAATTTAATAACTCCAGTGCTTAATGTTTATGATCTTGATCGATTAACTCTATTGATGTGACTGGCTATGCTACCTTGTTCTACACGCAGAGGAATATTTAGCTTTAGATGATAACAAGTATGTTGGTGATTTGCTGGCTGAATTTAAGGCAGCTAAGGACCGTAGTAAAGGAGAGATCTTGCACTGCAAGCTCATCTTTAAGAAACGATTGTTTCGGGAATCAGATGAAGCTGTAGCTGATCCAATGTTTGTCCAGTTGTCATATGTACAGGTATGCTATGTTAGTCCCTGACTCCCTGTGATGGAGAAGTAAACAATTGCTGGACTTGTGATCATACACACCCCTTCATGATAACAGTGTCATCAGATTTTCTACTGTTTTCCTTTTATTGCAGTTACAACATGATTATATGCTTGGAAATTATCCTGTTGGAAGGGATGATGCTGCACAATTGTCTGCTTTGCAAATTTTGGTTGATATTGGGTCTGTTGAAAATCCTGATTCATGTGTGTGAGTGTCTTAATATCCTTACTGTTCAAGTAACATCTACAGATTTTGTTTTTGATTCTGATTTATGTAGCAGAAATTCTTTCTAAATTGTTAAAGGTTTTGCAGTGAATGGATATCACTTCTCGAAAGATTTCTTCCTAGACAAATTGCTGTTACACGAGCAAAGCGAGATTGGGAGCTTGATGTCATCTCACGCTATCGATTATTGGTAAGCTGCGAACCTCAATGGAAATTCTAGAAAGTTAAATTTACAAACAAAACTTAATTGATGTAATTTATTCTCCTAAATATTCTGCATGTTAAAATCTCTTTAGATTCAGTTAGTGGCAAGTCTCTCTTTCTAAACTCTCCCTAGCTAAGAATTTGGCATCAGATTTTAGAAGTTGAAGCCAGAATGAAACATGTGAAATTCTGCTGAATTGACTATTGTTGTTTGTCACCAAATTGATGGGATAAGGGTTGGATGATATATGCAGGAGACACTTTGTTTGTTGTAAATGATGTTTAATTCATGTGTCTGTATATTATTTAGGTGCCCATTGAGGCTGTAAGCCAATGGTTATTGATGCATATGTGAGTAGCATGTGTTGATATATATCTAGTCCAGATTCAAAGTTATGTGCTGAAATATTCTTCAAAATATCCTTAGTGAAACCTTCTTTAGTTATTACTTATCCTGAATCTTATTCAGCTTTATGGGTTAATGCAGGAACATTTGTCAAAGGATGATGCTAAACAGCAGTTCCTTAGAATCTTGAGAACTCTTCCTTATGGAAATTCTGTTTTTTTCAGTGTGCGGAAGATAGATGATCCTATAGGTCTTTTACCTGGACGAATCATATTAGGAATCAATAAGCGTGGGGTTAGTTGCAATTCATATTGAGCTTTTGGTGCATCTTATCTACCATAATTGGGCTGTTTAAAAAAGAGTTATCTCATGGTTTTAGGTTCATTTTTTCCGTCCAGTTCCAAAAGAGTACTTGCATTCCGCAGAGCTAAGAGACATTATGCAGTTTGGTAGCAGCAATACTGCTGTGTTTTTCAAGATGAGAGTTGCTGGTGTTCTTCACATTTTTCAGTTTGAAACTAAGCAGGTTCAAGCACATCCATATGTTTCATTTTCCCACGAACTTTGGTTGCATTCCCTTGTTGATCCTCTATCTGTTTTGATGTCTTCTCCAAATTGCACAATAGTTCTAATTTAGTTTAACAATTAACATTTTAGGGTGAAGAAATATGTGTTGCTCTTCAGACACATATAAATGATGTGATGCTCCGTCGATATGCAAAAGCACGCTCTGCTACTGGTGGATCTAGTCAGGGTGATATTTCTCAAACAGTCAAAGCTCCAGGCCTAGATTTATATGAAAAACGTGTACAAGATTTGTCAAGAGCTGCTGAAGAATCTCAAAAGAATGCTGATCACGTAAGTAATCTGCATGATGTGGGCATGCTTATTTAAGTTCTAGTTTATAGTGCATTATGTGCTAGATACCTGCACCAAATTTTATATGGAGAATCTCTCATAATATCATAGCATATTATGAATCTAAGGCATAAGCAAATTGTATGCTATACACCCTGTTTCATTTTGATTCAACAAAATAGATCCAGCCTGAGAAACATCAGGCTTAGCATATCCCATAACATATGCACAGCTTATGTGGAATTTTTTTATGCTTACATAAATAGGTTACTTAGGAGTATACAAAACCAAATTGAAGATGGTTACAAAGATATCCATGATTTATTTGTATAAGATCACAGTTTGAAGACTAAGGTCATGCAATTATTTAATTTAATGCAAAGGTTATGGAATTGGTTTCTTACAAAAAAATCTCCTGATCATATGCCAGTAGTTTATTTCACATTGATACGCTGTGCTAATGCAGTTCATTTTTCATTTTGGATGACAAGACATTATCAGAGAGTTAAACCATGAAGCTATTTATGTTCATAGATTATTTTGTTTCTTAGACACATGCTCTGCTTTTGTGCATTTGACAGTTCTGCTATAACCCTTATGTAAGTTTGGACTAAAAGCTTATATTTTTGTACTACATTGGCCTTAAGAAGTTTGGATATTCATTGCCATATCTTTTATAGTTGTTGGAAGAACTGAATTTAAAAGAGAAACAAGAAGCAGAGATGCAGGCGGAACTGGAAGAGCTCAAAGAATCATTGAGGCTGGAGAGGCAAAGTCTAAGAGATATTTCTTGTGATCGCGACAAACTTAAAGCAATATGTGCTGAGAAAGATTCTGCTTTGCAGGTAATTTCTTGGTGGACTATCACTCTAATTATTTTTTTATTAACTTATGTTACTTGCACGACTACTGCTCTTATCATTTATGCATATGATTAGTCTGCATTGCTGGATAAAAGTAATTTGGAGGCTGCACTAGCAAGAGCAAACATTAAAGAACGATTTCCAGTTGACTCCAATCATGAGAAGGAGCTTCTGGTTGTATCTAACAAGCATGGGAAAGGTGATTTAATCATGGGGAGTATGAAGACAGATAGTGTCGACATCAAGGTATGTATATTTGATTACTTCAGACAATTTATTAGGTTGTCATTTCTTATTATTAAACTTCTCTAATTTTTAATGTGATAATTGTATCGTAACTCCAAGGATGTTTACATTAATATTATAATCTGGTTATTCTTTTCTCCGGTGTTCTAAACCAAGTTAAGCAAAACACAAGAGGATCTGAAGGCATGTATGAAGGAGTTGCATGCATCAAAAGAAAGTTATAAAACTTTGCTGAAGGAGAAATCTTTGTTTGAACAAAAGATCCAAAGGCTTGAGAAAAGGAAAAATGATGAGGTATTGAATCATATGCTTTTCCTTTCTTTTGGTAAATTTTGACATCTATTCTGCTCTACCCCGTGTCAGTAAGTTTTTACTCCATGGATGTTGGATGCATATTCTGTAATATAAGATTTTTCATAATTTTAACATGTTCTAACCTGCTTTATGTAAGTGCAATATTTGCTCTTATTTGTTCATTTGGTAAACGGCTTTTAAATTGCAGAAGAGTACATTAGAGAAGAAGTTCGAAGAGGAACGGAGAATACTCAAGACACGTATTACAGAACTGGAACATAAATTGCAGGGCATCATGCAGGACTTGAGTATTGCTAATGCTTCTATTGCTATGAAAAACAAAGAAATAGATGAACTACAAAATAATGCAAAAGAGTTGGAGGAATTACGAGAGTGGAAAGCGGTATATACAGCGGTGACATGGTTTTTCATATCTTGTTTCTTGCAAAAGATGAACCAATTTATATTTTGGTAGTGCTTTATATTCAGTAGGTTTATACTGAGAAGGCTAAAATTTATGCTCCAAAACTATTGTTGTAGGACATTGATAGAAAGAACGAACAAACTGCTGCCATTTTGAAGAAACAGGGGGCACAACTAATTGAGCTAGAAGCACTTTATAAGGAAGAGCAGGTTTTACGGAAGAAATACTATAATATGATTGAAGGTTTTTAATTGTTTTCTAAAACTTGTCTATGCTAGATCTTTCCTTTTGTTTCATTGTATTTTTCTGAAAATAATAAACTTTGTGTCTAACTTTTGGAAAAATAGATATGAAAGGAAAAATTAGGGTGTTTTGTCGTTTGCGACCTCTAAATGAGAAGGAGATTTCTGAAGGGGAAAAGAATATAGTTGCTAGTCTTGATGAATTTACACTCGCCCATCCATGGAAGGATGAAAAGTCAAAACAACATATCTATGATCGTGTTTTCAATCAAAGTGCTTCTCAGAATGAGGTTTTTGAAGATACAAAGGTAACTTGTTTTCTGAAGCTAAACTTAATCTTATATTTTGACATTCATTCTACAAACAAATTGTTGTTTATGATAAAAAATCATCCCTGTAGACATTTTCTTCCTATGGACCGTACTTTTTATCTATTAATTAATGTTTAACTTTCTTCTCTTGCCTTAATTGGTTCTGCAATCAATATGCAGTATTTGGTGCAATCCGCAGTTGATGGATATAATGTTTGCATATTTGCATATGGGCAAACCGGTTCTGGAAAGACTTTCACAATTTATGGTTCAGAAAGTAATCCTGGGCTTACACCAAGAGCAACTGAGGAACTTTTTAGAGTTATAAAGCGTGACAGCAGCAAGTATTCTTTTTCCTTAAAGGTGTGTTCAATATACAATTGCTGTTGTTATTATTGCTATTGTTTTTCACATTGTTTTATTTTTTTTTCCTCATTGATAGATTGCAATTAGGTTCGAGAAGTGGAAGATTAACTATCAAGACACTGGAAATGTCAATTTCAATGTTATAATCATTTTCAATTGAAAGTCTTTTAGCTAAGTGGTTATCATTTTTTATAGCTAAGTTGTTAGTTGTAGTATTTGAAAGACCTAAAAACAGTTAGACAACTGACATCTTTATCTCAAGATTTCAACAATATCTAACCAACTTAACTTATCAAGATTGCAAGGTAGCCATGGTAGTAATGATGGTGGCAGGCCTTGGAGATGGAGTTTAATGGTGGAGCTGGGGTAATGGTTGTATTGGAAGCAGAGTAGGTGGAGGCCACACAATGGTGAGGGAAGAGGAGGCCACAGAGACATCTTTACCATGCCCCCTTTTTCACTTTGTACTGCATATGGCCTTCAACCATGATTATCAATTCTTTAGTATTGTCACATTTTTCAAATGATGCAGTCTATCCATGTCCACTTAGATATAAGAAGATCGGATTGTTGGTCATGCAACTTGTAAGTTTATTTATCTTGGGACCTATCACAGGGACATCTTTCTGAATATGACAACTTCTTATCGAATTAGCTTGTGATGCAACCATTCTCATGACTTTAATTAAAAAAAAGCTTTTTCTTGTTTGAGCACTTTAATCCCTTAGTTTGTTTGGTCATATTATGATGTTTTACTTCATATAATTCCAGGTATATATGGTAGAACTGTATCAAGACACTCTTGTGGATCTCTTACTACCAAAAAGTGCAAAACGTTTGAAGTTGGAAATAAAAAAGGATTCAAAGGTAACATTGCATTTCTGTCTATGCTTCTTGAGTCTCAGTTTTTTCTACTCCCTTTATGCTATATACAAGCTGAAAGAGAAACTTTGAGCTTTGACTATTATATATTGTGGATCTTGGTCATATTCTTAACTATTTAGCTCAGCTGATAATCCAACATCTACTATGATGTACAATATCAAAATGCCCAAAACTAAAACATCATTGTGTGATTTTTGTTTCACAATGCATTAAATAAATAGAAATGTTAATACAGAAACAAAGGGATTTCCCATATCAGCAACATAAAACCGTTTGAATTCCATCTATGATGCTATATGCAGTGATCATGATACTTCTTGGTAAACCATTACTGGTATGTATATCTTTCATACGAACTTAGCATCCAAATTTGCTGGTTGTCATATCACTTATAAATGATAGCAATAATATTTAAAAATTAGAGATATTATGCTTTTAAAACCTTGCTATAGGTAATTGCTTTGACTTTTCTCTTTGCCAAAGAACTATGACAATTTGTGTTTCTTTATTGAAAATTCTTTTGTTTTTTCTCACTCTTCAGGGATTAGTATCAATTGAGAATGTGACAATTGTGCACATTTCTAACTTTGATGAATTGAAGGCTATTATTTCTAGAGGATCTGAGCAACGACATACTGCCGGGACTCAAATGAATGATGAAAGTTCAAGATCACATTTGATAGTCTCAATTATTATTGAAAGTACAAATCTTCAAACTCAATCTTTGGCTAGAGGAAAGGTACACATCATTTTTGTTCAGAAGCTCTATGTTAGGCGTCAGCAATGGATTAGTATGTCTATGGTAGTTCTATTTCTTTATTACATTATTTGAAAATCATTGCTTGCTCAAATTAGTGGTGCTGGATGATTGAACTTTTAAATAATCTATGAAAAGCTGGAAAACATGATGTTCTAGCAAATTTATGAAATCTTAGACATACAAGGGAAGAACTTCATAGTTCAGTAACATCTTTCTGGAGAAACAAAGAAATTATAGTACATATATTCGTGAAGTATCTGTTAGGATTGGAGCGGCACTAAGGGGGGGGGGGGGGTGAATTAGTACAGCAGATTAAAACTCGTAAGTTTGAAAACGATTTCGTAAATGCATAGAGATTTCGATTCGACAATGAATGACTTGGTGAAAGTAGCTCGAGTAAAGTGAGAAGATAAAAACCGAAAGCTTGCTACTATGTAAATAACAATTTAAGAATGGTAAACACTCACACATTCAAGGAGCACACCAATTTAAAGTGGTTCGGTCAAAATGACCTATATCCACTTGCGAAGCCTTCTTCGATGAGGCTCCCAACTTCCACTAGCAAATCATTTTGAAGGGGAAGGACAAATACCCCCTCTTACAACCTTTTACAAGTGGTTCACACTCTTACAAATTTTCAATGAGAAAGAAGGAGATGAACACTCAAGCAATTGAAAACAAGAATTTGCTAAGGCTTTATCTCAATCTCTAACTTCTCAAAGGTTGTATTCTCTGCTGAGAATTGAGAGGTATTTATAGACCCCAAGAGGATTCAAATTTGGGCTCCAAATTTTGAATTCTCTTGGGTTCCCGGAGCTGGCGGTGCCACCGCCTGTCAATATCATATTGACCGTTAACTGGCGGTGCCACTGCCTGTCGGTGGCGGTGCCATCGCCCGACCATTCGGGTGCTGGGTGGTGCTATCGCCCAGTCCAGCGGTACCACCGCCCGATCCTCGGGTTCTGGGTGGTGCCATCACCCAGTCCGGCGGTTCCACCACCCAACCTTTCGGGTTCTGGGTGGTGCCACCGCCCGACCCTACGGGTCACTAAATGGGCTTCAAATCTGGCCCAAACTAGGTAATATCGGGCTCAGTTGGCCCCTAACTAGGATATAGGATTATCCCTTAATCCTAACCCTAATTACATACAAACTACGCAACTGAAAACATAGTCTTAATTAAGTTTTCAACCGGCAAACATCGAGTCTCCTTCCGGCGAGCTTTCCGGTGATCTTCCGGCGGACTTCCGATACACCCTCGGATTTCTTCTGGCGGACTCCCAGCAGGCTCCCGATCTTGTGGCGAGTTCAACGAGTAGTCGAGCCTTCTCGGTGATCTCCGCAAACCTTTGACGATCTCTTCGGCGGACTTTCGAAAACTCCGACAAGTCCCCGATTTTTTCTCGGTTGGTTCAGGCTCCGACGAATCTTCGGACTCTCGAACACCCATCGAACTTGACTCCGGTATACTTACTTTATGTCTTTAAGCTATCGTAGTTAATCCTGCACATGTAAAACAAAAGTTCGATCTAGACAATTACTCCAAAGCAATTAATCAAGTTGTCCGTCATGTCATTGGTCCCTCGACACTTCGTCCGATTCATCAGCGCATCGTCCTCTCTTGCGGCCTATTGCTCAATCGGCCAGTTGACTCCGCAACTCCGATATCCTTGGCGCAATACCCGCTCTTCTTGACCCGATACCCGAATCCATGGCTCGAAGCCTTCTGTCGATACGTCGATCGATCCACCGGCCCGACGTCCAATCTTCTGACATGTTCCTCCGGCACAATATGATTTTCCTGCTTTAATTGTCTCATCTTGATCGAAGCATCCTGCATCACTTAAAATACATATTAAATTATAAACACATATCAAGTGGTTTCATTATCAAAATACGAGATTCAACAATATCATTTACTGAAAACATCTCAGAAATCTATAGAAGCTCTTTTTCACTATACCAAAATTTGAGGATGAACTTTTCCAAATGGATCCTGAATGATGCTGGCAAAAGTTCTTTCTTCTGATCACTATACTTAAAAACATCAATTTACTTAACCTCTAGATTAAACCAGATTGGAATGGATTTTCCTATGTTCAACCATATGCCCTCCTAGAAGTTTTCTTCATCCTCTCGCAGCATAATAAGATTTTCTATTGAATGTCGAGTTATATATTTGATTTTTGTCTTTATAACCACCATATTGACATTCTTTGGTTCCTAATATGTGTCTTAAGCACCTACTTGACCGCTAAAAAAAGAACTTCCATGACATGTTGGACTATTTGTTGTCAAAAGCAAATCTTTAAATGGGTAGCTGCTAAAGGAATTAAAATCAGCAATCTTGTTGCCATCTTGTTATGTAAATTTATATTATTTATTCAATCAGCTTACATTATTCTTATATAGTGTTAACTGTTTTTGCTGACTCAATGATTCTTTTTTATCATAAATTTGCAGCTTAGTTTTGTAGATCTTGCTGGTTCTGAAAGGGTTAAGAAGTCTGGCTCTTCAGGAAACCAATTGAAGGAAGCTCAGAGTATCAATAAGTCTCTCTCAGCTCTTGCGGACGTTATTATTGCTTTGTGTTCTGATGGACAACATATACCATATAGGAATCATAAGTTGACTATGCTCATGAGTGACTCTCTTGGTGGCAATGCGAAGACTTTAATGTTTGTGAATGTCTCTGCAGCAGAGTCAAACTTGGAAGAGACATATAACTCTCTAATGTATGTATACTTTTTTATTTGGTAGTATCTAAACGCATCATTCCTATGTGTTTGGTTTGCTAGTCCTTTCCCTTTGCTACTTACATTGTTTGGTAACTGGATGGGTGATGCAATCATAAACAAAGTTATATTGACCAATCATACATATGGCATTTACATGCTTTTAATCCTTCAGTATTGTTCGCTGCTGATGTTCTTCATTTGGTTTTGTTGCAGGTATGCATCAAGGGTACGATTAATTGTAAATGACCCAAGCAAGAATGTTTCGTCCAAAGAGGTTGCACGCCTAAAGAAGTTGGTAGCTTATTGGAAAGAACAAGCAGGAAAGCGAGGCGAAGATGAAGAACTAGAAGAGATTCAGGACGAACGACACTCAAAAGAGAGATCAGAAGGTAGGGTTTCCTCTTGAAAGTGTAGCTTCAACACCATGAAGCACCTTCATCATCACTGCACCTTCTCTGTTGGGAAATGCAGATGGCATGCTCAATGTTGCCAGCAGCATGTTGTATAATGTTCATGGCATGCTCAGTTTTGTCATCAACACATGTACACTGTTCTCTAAGTATGCTGATGTACAGTCAGAAGTCATAATTTTTAGACACAAATCATAAGAAAAGATTACTCCAAAGATTGTAAATCATGTGATTTTGTTCATCATGAGTGTGCTCTTTTCCATGGCTTTCTTCTGCATCGAGATGTTGTTGATAATTCTGTCTGAAGTTGTAGGTGTTGGTGCACAATTCTGAGAGCTATTAATTTGATCGCTAAGTGATACGCATGCATCTCAAGCAAATTGAGATTGATTTGGCGGAATTGGTTGTCTGGTGAACGTCACCGACCCTAATGTCTAATTTGAATCGACGCGGAAGCAGGCACGTGCGATGATCGTGACTACAACGGTCGGATAGAAACCCCAAGCGGAATATATTTAGGTAGTCCGCTCGTTTCGAATTCGAGTCTTACGTTTGACGCGGAAAAGGAGCGGAAGACGATATGTTGGGAATGGCAGCAGCAGAAGAGCCGCAGCAAATGGAGGCGACGTCGTTTGCTGCTGCAGCAGCAGGAGAAGCGGAGACTGCGTTGTTGGTGGCGGATGCAGATCCGGAGACTGCGTTCTTGCAGCAGAAGGATGGAGGAGTGTCGACGGGTGGTGGGTTCGAGTGGGAGGTGTACAAGGAGAATGTCCGACCGCTGAAGCGCGGCCGCGACGTGAAGCTCCTCAATCATGCCCTCCGATCCCAGGTCGACCGCAGCCTGAATGCCTCTCTCCTCCGCACCCGCAGGCACTCCTCTCTATTTGCCCCTTCTCTTCGGCTTTCTCCTCTTCCTGGTTCTTTCTTGGAAATAGACAGATGGTTGGGTTGATAAACGATGAGGTTTCGTGTTTCCTGAGGATATCTTTTTAGGGTTTCGTGGTTCTTGAGTACCTGTTTCCATCTTAGTTGAGTCGTTTCCTTCTTTCATTTGTTCTTGATAATACATCAGGAGGATGATCGAGGCCATCGATGAGTACCAAGGCGAAGATACTCTGCAGCCATGGCTCAGGTAAGGGTTTCTAATTTTCTCTACCCCTTCCCCAACCTGTTCTCTCTCTTCTCCCAATCCTGTGCATTGTTTGGTTCCATCGGTTGGAAGAAGCATGAATACTCATCATCTTTATTCTGCAAAAAGGCAAAGTTAGTTGGTTCTATTGGCTGAATTGGTATAACTTTTTAATTATCTGATCTAGAATTGGTATTAGTTGCTATTGTTGTTGTCGTGGTTGTCTATATTAAACAGATCAACTATCTTGTTGTTTTGACATTATTACTCTATCCAGATCTTATTTGTGAACTATACTTGAATTATTGTTCCTTACTCTGGATGCATTACTATGTTCTCTTGAGATCTTTGTAATGGTTTTGTCCTCATAATAGCCTTTGAATTGACATTAGTCTGGATCTTTCTTACTTCCCCATTTAATCTGATTATACATCCTGATGAAGGTGCATCAAATGGGTTCAAGAATCATTTCCTACTGGAGGAGAGTGCTCAGGGTTGATCGTGATGTACGAGCAATGTGTGCGCACCTTTTGGCATGATGACCGCTATCGGGATGATTTGCGTTATCTTAGAGTGTGGCTCGAATATGTGGGTACCATGATTACTTTCTTGATATTTTATGGCCTTTCTTTTCGTATTTGGGTAGAATATGCGGGACCTTGATTTCTTTCTGTAGGCAGATAGCTGTGCAGATGCTGAAGTCATATTCCAATTCTTGGAGGCGAATCAAATTGGGCAAAGTCATTCAATCTTCTACACATCCTATGCCATGCACCTGGAGTCCAAGAATAAGCTAAGGAAGGCTGATGAGATCCTCAATCTTGGTCTAGCAAGGTTAAATTTCTCTACGAAACTTGTAATATGATTATTTATATTGATTCATAAAATTGTGGTTTGTTGGTTGAGGTGTCCTTCGATATGAATCTTCCATCCAAGACAAGAGATTGCTTTCATTATTTTAGACTTTTTGAAGGTTTATGAGAAGTTTGAGAGTTACTTTATGTTTGTAAAGATTGACCTTCACCTACAAACTAGACAGTGCTTTTGTGAAGATTGTTTCGGAAATTGCCTCCAGCATGCATTAAAGCTTTGATGGTAGGTCGATACTTGGTTGTAACATTCATCTGACCTTCAAGGGATTTTCTTTTTCTTAGATTGTGAATTTTTATGGGAAAAGGCTTGTATCATGAAGACATACAAGAGTGATGAGTCACTGGAGAAACCTTTTCTGGAATTTGGAAATATTTTGATTAAATAACAAGAAAAAAGTATCATAAATTGCATATGAATGTACACTTAAAATGCAAGATTTTCTAAGTGTTTGCTGGTTTTTTAGGTAGCTAAGCATAGAATTGTTGATTTTGTATCATAGGAAGGCAAGATCATTAGTGAAATTAGAAGATGCATACAGGACATTCCTTGTGCGCTCAACACAAAAAAAGCATGGCAATGACGTATGTCACGTTAAACTTCGAAAAATTTTCTGTTCATCTTTATACACGTACTTATCTTCTTGTATTTCTCATACAGGAAGGTCTTGCAGATCATCCCTTGCCCATTCGCAGCTTTGGAACTGTATTAACTTCAGCAGAATCGAGTAAGCCATTCTTGGAGTTGATTGTGATTTTTATAGTGTATAGCACTTACCTTATCTTCTGAAGTCCCAGGAAGACAGCCTGCAGAAAATTTTGGACAATCTAAGAGGATGGTCGCACTACAGAGGTCAGCTGTTCCCTATTAATCAAAATTAGGCATTTCTCAGGTGAACATGTTTCTTTTGTGCTTTTATAAATGAGGAAAGGTGAAACTACCCACTAAGCATGTATAAGCAAGGATTTCATACACCTATGTAGTCATCACAACTTGTTCATATTTTTAAATTGTCTTAAATTACAAGACTACTACCTTTAGGCTTTTGCAGCAAAAAATGCGGAAGTCTGGAAGACAGGAAAGAAAAATGGAAAAAAAGAAGATAGTCAAATAACAAAGACAAGTTTCTTTGTTAGTATGATAAATTATGGAACCTAATGATTCCTGCCAGCATTTTTTCAGAGATATTCCACTTTGTATGCAGTCAACAACCAGAACAAAAACTTACTCGAACTATAACTATATTGTTAATATAGTACTTTGTTTACATCCACATAATTGTTAAGTTATTTTAAGTTAGAGCCTGTGCTTCTTAGATCTGTTGCAATTGCAAATAAACTCCTTCTCCTAGTCGAACTTCCCAAAACATCATTAAGTTATAAGTTAATGTATAGTGCGTTGTTTCTGAATTCACTAGCATTGTTGCAATGAAAAGATGTCCTGTCTCTCCTGCCTTTTTCTTATTTTAAAATACATTTTAGGTGATTCTACTCTCGGGAATATTGTATGATGTTTTCCCCACCATTCAAACTGATGAACTTTATTGTACTTGACATGTAGATATTTTGCAATTGCAAATAAACTCCTCTTAGTCGAACTTCCCAAAACATCATTAAGTTATAAGTTAATGTATAGTGCGTCGTTTCTGAATTCACTAGCATTGTTGCAATGAAAAGATGTCCTGTCTCTCCTGCCTTTTTCTTTTTTTAAAATACATTTTAGGTGATTCAGAAACTGATGTACCGTCTCTCGGGAATATTGTATGATGTTTTCCCCACCATTCAAACTGATGTCCTTTATTGTATGATGTTTTCACAGGATTGATACTAATAAGCCTCTCACCATATACAAAGATGCAAATACTGGGGCAAACGATCAATGCTCGAATCTGAAAGCCAACGAAAGATCTTGGAGTACTCTAGGAAGCCGATCAGATCGAAGTAAGGAAAATGTTTCAATCCCTAAAAAGTGGTCATCATATAAGGTCTGGCACCATTGACTTCTTAGTCAAACTTTGCTTTCTTGTAATTTTTTTTTTCAACTGTTGATAATTTTTGAGTAATTTCATTAATTTTTTTGTATTAGGTCCCTCAAAAAATAGGACAAAGAACAGGTTCAGCAACATCGAGTACTTGTATTGAGGTGTATGTTGATGAAGAATGTGCAGAGTATGTCATCTGCTGATTTTTATATATTATGCAATTGACTAAGCAAAATTTGACTAAGTTCAGTCCATTAATTAGTTTAGCAATCCATTTTACTATCTGAAATAGTTTATATTAGAATTTATCCGCACTCACTGTAATGACAGTTTCAAATTTCCATATCCTTATCAGATATCAAGCTTCTCATTCATATTACACTTTCTTCCATGCGGATGGAGCAACTGTTTCCTAGCTAATGTATTCACACTTTTGTATTTGCATCAGATCACCCCCAGCTAAGGTTGCCAAGAATATGAATTCTTCGGTGCTGAAACTTCGGCAAGCAACTAGCCAAAACCTAAAGAAGTAAGCAGTAGCCAAATTTTGATGATTCCCACATACATTGTTATTCAGGTTGCTGGCTTGATCATCTATGCCTTTTGTCTTGAACAGCGAAACAGAAATGCTCAAAGTCAATCCGTTGCGCAATTTTCATCTGCACAGCCTCAGATGATTGGTCCCGAAACCTGCAGTTGCGTGTTCTTAGGCTCCTCCCTGTTGCCGTTATATATCAAGGCTTGATGATGATTGGCTTCTGCACACTGGTACAATCTGGTGCTGATTGCAATTAAAATGTATGTTATATGCAGCTGCATAATTCATTTGTTAGGTGTCTAAGCAGCTTTTTCCTCCAAAGCTTGTAGCAACTGCGTTTTAGCATAAGAATAATTAATGATGTAGTCTCTATTATGAAGAAGTCTATACGAAATCTCCAAAGAAAGTACACTGATGCATGGAAGAGGGTAATCTGCTGTACATTAACTGCCTGGCCTTCTTTATGTGCAGGGAGGAGAGAGAACACAGCCCGATGAGAAATTAATTGCAAACATATATAGACACGTAAGCCTTACCAGTTCCATATTATATTAAGCTTGGTTTAAGCAGAGATGCTATGGCAGGTGAGCGAGCTATCACCAGACAGTTTGAGATTCCTGTTTGAACACTTATGTGCCTAAACACGATGCTAATTACAGATTATCTCATGTGATTAGTTATCTTTAGTATTTCGATTTTTATATTTTTAAAAATAAAATATTTAGTCTTGTTTCTTTTAATATTATTGACTTTGTCGATAAAAATATTATAAGGTTTATCACTGAGCACATATAGTATTTTCGTTAACAGAGTATATGAAAAAAAATAATATTAGATATTTTATTTTCGTAACTATAAGAATCGTAATGTAATTTTTAGAAACATTGTTGGTGATACGATAAAGTCCTGAGGATATCATCATCGTGAAAGTAGATGGAGGATATATACCGCTGCTGCGTGAGGTTGTTGAGTATTGGGTTTCTTAGTTCGATGGGTGCGTCTGCTGAAGAGAAGAAGGGGGAAGGCAGCGCTGCGGCAGAAGCAACAGTAGACGGCCGCTGGTGTCGAGAAAAGCTGATCGCGGGATGCAGCTGATGGGCACGTTGAACTCGTTCTATGCAGATTGCTTGGTGATGGGTGCTCATAATTTATTTTTGATGAAAATTTGTGAATGTTTTGGGAGTATTTAAGAATCTGCAGCATCGGCAAGACGTACAGCGCAAGACAAATGCGTATTCCAAAGAATACACGAGCTGCCACTAAATGGTGTGTTGTCAGGGAAAATTGTACATCATTTTGATGGTCTTTTGGGAGGATTTGTAATCCAAGTGGGATTTCTTTTCCATCCTCTCTGAATCTGGTGCTTCAACTGGCAAAGTTCCTGTTCTTAAGACTCCATTTTGTTAATAATGCTCATACAGATTTTTTTGCTGATACCTGGCATCAAGGTTGTCCATACGTTGGCACACCTGCCAAAGAAAATTGATGATGATCGTAGATGCTGAGAGCACAAAAGATTCGCGATGGTGTTGACAAAAACAGGTGATTTCCACCAGAACACAAGTCTCAAGCTGTGCAACCCAAAATGCATCATTATTTAGATCATATGTACAAGCAGTCAACGATCCCAAGTAACAAACATTCTAACTCTCAGTTGTTTTAGCTGAAATAACAGGTTTCATATTCTTATTGCACGACAACAGAACTCATGGACACAAAGGACCGTCACCAGAATTAACAGAAGCCTGAGATAACACACATCTATATACCAAAACGTCCAGGAAAGTTTGGCCTCGAAGTTAAAGTGGCTGATAACGGCCACCAAATGATGGAGTCGACATTACCGATAGTACTTCAGTTACAGAAGCCATGGAACTCAGAGCAGCCTTAAGAACATCTTGTGAACACCCAGGCTTCACAATGCTCTTCACCTGCATATGAAGAAAGCCAACCAAAGAAAGGACATGATGAGATGGGACCATGTGACGTTGATAATTGTAGAAATTCCAGTAGGAATGTGATTATTGGGATAATTAACTATAGAAAGCCTTGAAGCATGTAGAAGTCATTGCAAAGTGAAATGATAAATGATGTGAAATGCATTAAGCAACATGATGGTTGAAGAAATGTTGTAATTCATTTCCGGAAACAACATTATCGCTTCTGATGTTACTTCAAGTTTGTAAGAGACTGCTTTATTGATATAGCTTTATTGAAGGAAAAATTGAATGTTGCACATAAATGGGCTCAAGAAAATGAAAACTGAAATAAATTCACAAAACCCACTAATATATATGTCATAGTGGTCTCGGTTGGTATGAAAAATGTCACTTGTTAGGAACATATCAACTCGGAAGAGAAAACGGAAGCAATTGTAATCATAACGCGAACCTTATCTAGGTATTCCTGGAGCTTCTTTATTCGGCCCATGTAATCTTGATCCTCAACAGAGAGTGTGTAGGTCTTAACATCAGCTCCTGGTCCTTCAAATTGAAGTGGTCCTGGGTTTCTGTACAAGTCATCCATCAAAAAGCTCAAAGCCTTCTGTCTCAACAACCTGAAACAAGAGGCAAGAAGATACCAGACAGTTGAAGTAGATTACAAAAGGTAGTTGTGTAGCTCTATCACTGATAGATTAGAAAATCACACTCCAATTGTCAGATGGACCAAATTTACTGCCTATCCTTGACAAATTTCAGTATAACATCTATAAGAGTGTAATGTGAGATAACGATGATCAGTTATTCACGATGATTGTATAGATTTCCGATAGAGCCACTTGAGTACTTTGACCTTGTTTGGTTGAAATGCAAAGTAATGCAACTTAGGGACATCAAGGTGTGATCTTTGAAACATACTCGTAAACTTTTCCTTTCAAGTCCACTGTAGAGGGATGGATGGCAGGTTTTCCTATAGGAGTGGCTCCAGGTCCACGAGAATATCGCTTCACAGTCATCATTGCCTAAGTGAAACCAAATTATTTATTCAATTTGATCTACATAAATAATTGATGTTTTCGACATGCAAGGATTGCAAACAATGAAGACCATACCGTAAGTGGTGCAGCACCACAGCGCCATTTGTTCACAGGATGTTTCAAGTTTGTTACAGTGGCCATGTATCCATTTAAACCCGCTGCTAGGATATGATAGCAGATGTGTCCAAGAACCTGTATATCAAGAAAAATTATTTGTTGAATCATATAACCAAAAAAAAATGGGGGAAAAAATGCAAAACACACAAGTTGGCACATACATATGCATAGTCGGAGTCGAATTTTGATGGTAAAGATCCACGAGCTTGATACCCAAAGAAATGGCAGATGGCATTGAATTTCTTCCCTTTATATATGCCTTCTTTCTGGAAGAATAAGAACCATTTAATACTTTCAAGTTAAAATCACAACGGCAAAGGAGCTCATACTAAATTAAGGAATAAACAACTAATATACTGATGTGAATTATCAGTGCAACTTGTAATATCATCAGCCAAGTGACATTCGCTTAATGGGAAGTTCTTGAAACTATGCCACCATCAACTGTAGAAGTTGACTTACCATCCTTCTGTTCATTTCTGTTTCAACTAACTGTGCAAAGAGCTTCTCTGTTTCAATCTGCAGAAAAGAATCATTAGGGTTAAATAAGAAAACATTAATAGGAACCTTTTCTTGTTTCCACATATAATAAGATGTACCTGGGACAACTGGGCAGAGTCATCAGATTCTGGATGAAGCAGCAGCTGCATTTAAGAATTTCTTATGGTAAGATTAAGAACACAAACAATTTGCTCTCATTTAATTAAAGAAGTAGGAAGAACCTGTTTCCTAATAAAGGGTGGCAAAAATTCAAACAACGCAGATGCCCAAGGTGAAAGATGAGAAGAAATATTTTCAGTTAAAATGCCTTGGTTGTGGAGACCGTGAATTTCCTGGAACAGTCACAGCCAAATATCATAAAATTCTGGAGCATGTTCAAATAAACTACAAGTTTTCCACGTGGCGATTATTTCTATAGATGTTGGTGAGGATGTCGTTTATTGTGGGAACAAGGAACTACCTGTAGAAGAGCATACAATTCTGGAATGCTCTCAATGAGACCCTCAGGAATGAGAATGACACCATGGTACTTCTCTGGAGAAAAAAAGGTGAGTTATCAGAATAGGACATATTAGCCAATAACCAAAGCATATTAAAATAGTCCCACCTTTCTCTGCCCTGGCTTGAACTGCATCACAGATTTGCTTTGTAATGTCAAAAATGGTAAGTTTTGACAAGGCCACCTCCTCTCCCAAGATGAGCTGACAATGGATAAATCAAATGAATATATAGCACTATTAGAACAAAAGCCTGCATGCATCTCTCCTCGGCAATAAAAAAATTTCCTTACTAATCATTATTAAATAAGCCAACAAGAACAGAATTTCTTATGGGGACAAACCATATTCGGATGACTCTGAAGTGCACACTCTAAAGCCACATGAGAAGCTTTGCGTCCCATCAGGCGAATGAAATAATAATACTGCAGCAGAGTCCATTAGTTGATAAAAGTATCTAAAAGGCAAATATTCTTATTACATAATTGAAATGTTGTACATTTCAAGCAAATATTTTCTGACTAAAAGTCACTGATGTCTTTTCAAGTAAAAATAATATTTGGTTAAAAAATGATTAACTGCATGAGCACCAGCAATAAGTGCCAACAATTTCCATCATGTATCAGAGCGACACATATCAAAAGGTTTTAATATCAAAAGGAAAAACCAGTTCTTTTTTGTTTCTTTTAATTTTTTTAACCACAATAGGTTCCTATCTGGTCTTGCTAAAAGCCTAAGTAAACCGAGTTATTTCATTATCATAACTAATAGATATGCTATCCTTTTTTTTCTCCTTTTCTAAGGCTGTAAGATCATTCTTACCTTCTCTGCAGACAGTGCATCGATGCAGACATTGCTTATTAGTTGCGAATTAACCTGGAATTGAGAAGTAGCATAATAAGCATCAAATTGTGAAGATTGAACCACACATTTGTTATGAGCTTACATGAGGCTTACCCTGCAAACAGTGTCGAATCCAACATCGGTCTCAACAAACTGATTCTTAAGATCCCCATAAAAAGTAACAGGGACGCCAACCACCTGTTCACATTCTATGTTTGTAAATCATTGGAAGAAACCAATATAAGCATAGATGGAGAAAAGAAAACACTTTATATAAATTTTGTGTAAAATGTTATCATTTAGATGTCTGGTCACCAAAAAGGAATATAGTCAATTTGTATATGGATTGAGTCATTCAACAACAAATGAATGTAAAAAATAATAATATATGGAAAACAGAGGTACCTTTGTTGGACATTTGGCCTCAGCAAATGTTTCTGCAAGCTGAGCAGCATCTGAGTTGGATGTGACTCCTTGTGACATAAGCAATAAGGATTTAGTAAGAAGGTATACACACAAATCTGAAAAGATACTAGAAGTCTTCCGTGGAATCATCAAGTACCTCCAACAATGACAAGACCATCCAATTTCAGATCTCGGCAAGCAGTCAAAGCAGCATTTACTTGCTCAGTTGTTCTGATTTGATCCACAGTCCGGCCTAGCAAATCATAGCCACCTTCAAAACAACAAACAACTTCTTCAGATCAGAACGATCGATGAGCTTAATAAGATGAAAATAAGATAATGTAGCTAAGTTTTTGCACACCTTGATTTTTATAAGTAGCAAGAACCTCATCTGTGATTTCCAGAGTTCTCTGTGCAAATAGACCTTCAGTGCCACCTGTATCAAAGTGATGGAAAAGGAGTTTGGTTTGTATTTATCTCAACTGAGAAGCCATTAGCTTATAATTCATATAAATTAACCTAGAAAGCCTGGCCTCATACTCACAGTAACTGCTTATAGACGGACAACAGCTAAATGAATCAGAATAAGTTAAGAAACAGCACAAACAAATTTGAGGATCACAGACAGGAACTTTCATTTCAAAACAAAAAGACAGGAAAACTTCACAAGTTGCTTTCTTGTCGAGAATTAAACAATTTAAATTAACAAGGATCAGTAAAGGCCACTACCTATATTCATCCATCTGAAGTACCAGGTATGTCCGAAATGTATGGTTCATGAGAAGCACAACTTATGTGCACACCACATAAAATTACATGCATGAAAACCGGAATGAGGACCAACCCCAAATTGCACATGTTATTTATCCCCAGTTTCATGCCCTTTCTTTCTTGCTCCCTCTTTTGTGCTAACAACCACTTTGTCCAACAAAGCCAGTCCATGCTATACCACTGACTGGCTGGAATATGTTATGAATAGATGTTGAAATCCTCTGTTGATAAGTGAACATACATTTCTTTTTTCTGTATAGCTGAATGATGAATTTGAATTTGCTTGCAAAAAATGTTTCTTGACGTAGACACTGTAGAAAAGGAATGCTTCATGATGAGAAATGCTTACCAACAAAACCAAGCAAAATACTGTCGGGGTTGTGAATTTTAATAGCACTATAAAGGCCCCATACAACGTTATGTCCTCCTGGTGATTGCCTTCCACAAAATACCACACCAACCCTGCATTTCGTCATGTGGAACAATGAATGCATCAACAAGAGAGATCAGATGAAGAAACTCAACTTCATAACTTGAAGAGTAATACAAGCCCATGCCAAAAAAAGGGACAATAAAAATTAAAAGTATGGATGGAGCCTTGTCCTAACCACTTAAGCTTTTGGGATTACTGAGAAACCAATTCCAAGTCTTATCATGTAAGTAGCCAACTCGTACAACATGTACACTCTATTGGTTAGAGTAATATTAACTGTGTTTAGAGTACATGTTATTTTATATTTCGAGACACTGATTTGTTATGGCGTCACAAACGTTCGATGGGAAAAAGAAGATGACATCAATATGGCATGCCGCTATTTAAATGGGGAAAGTTCAATGATTCTCAGACCTGAGGAAATTGACAGGAAAAGTAGTGTGTATCTTCCATCCTATGTTTGCATTAATGTTGTACGATAGCTTTCCAATGTAGATTTCTGTGTATGGTTCAAACTTGTATCTACAGATATTAATCAAGAAAATGTTGCACACTAAGCATACTGTAGAAGAGCTCATATTCACGAACTTCATAGGGGGATGCTCCGTAATGATCTGGGCATCAGGCACCTTGGCTGTGGCCCTCAAGAAATGAGCTAATGGCTGACCAAATGTGTGCGGAAACGCCCGACCGATGACATGTTCACTAGATGGATCTGCACAGGTTGTCGAATCGCCAAACTCTACCCTCACCGTAGTGCCCTGTTCACCATAGAGGAAACAGACGAGTTTACGGACTTGATCCAACAAAGGAAGCACATGTAATCCACATGAAGATCCCAGAACAGGCAAAAAAGATCGAATGTATAGTGCAGGAGGAACCCAAATTAAGCAGTATTACACATATTCTGCCAGATTCATGAAGCAGCTAAGACATTTCCTCATAAGCAGAATATAGGGTAGATGAAATCATGATTAGAATTAAACTGATTTCAAGAAAAATATCATCTTCGAGCTCGATCATCCCAATAGACCAGCTAATGGAAGGGTTTACTCAATTTGCACCTATTATTACCCGCGGATGAGCCACTGAAAAAGAGTGGGGAAAGGAATTGCATCAAACTCCACAACGAATTTAACCCCCCTTAAGTATCTTATCTTGTAGTACCCTTTCGATCCCCCAAAGGCGAAAGGGACACAATCCGCCATCGAGCAAACATCGAGCAGACTCGCAACGGAAGAAGAAACGAAAGGAAACGTCGTCAACCCTCTCCAAAAAGGCAAGAAGAAAACTGGTCGTAATAGCAGTAGAAGAGGACGGAGAGAGACCTGGAGACAGGGAGGGAGCTCAGGGTGGTACTCTGCTCGCTTCTTCTGGAGCTCCGACAGCTCCCGAGGAACGCCGAAATCCGACTCCATACCTTTCCTTCACCTTGCAATCTTCTGCCCCTTCTCGTTCGCTTCCTTTGCCCTGTCTGTGCGCGTAGGAATCCTTTTTAATATCCTTCCGCATTGCGTCAGTGTATATATAATTGTCGTCATGTACGACGTGGAGGAGACCCGAGAGTGGGTCGCGGGGACGAGGTAACACTAACCGCGGGCGATGGCTGGAAACGAGTCGCGACGCCGCCACCGGTTTCGCGACTTCATTGCCCGCCACGGGTCTGCGCGCCGCACTCGTGTTTGACGAAAATACCCTTCCCCCTCGGCGATGAGACTGCGTTGGGTTTCGCGAGAGGGATTGGATTTGCTGTTCCAAACTGGGATCAGAACCAGGGATAGCAAGATGGATTATAATATACCCTGCTGACTTGTCAGATTCTGATTGCTTAAGTCGTTATAAATGGGCCGGGCCGGGCCGGGCCCAGGCGAGACTGCATACTGTTTTAAAAGCAAACAGCCCATCAAAAGGATAGAATAGATGGCGTTCTCCTCTTACGTCGGTGAGCTTACCGTATGACGCCCTTCTCCGGGTCAAAAAACCGTAGGCAGTTGCTGATGGTTTTCCCAACCGTGGCATCGAGCCATATAGTTGACCTCTCTTTATCGTCTCCGGTGAAATGTATTCTGCTCACCTGCCGCCATACAGCAACAGGTGACCTCTCTCTTTATCGTCACTGGTGAAAATTATTCTGCTTACCTACCCATAGCAACGGGGGAAGCACCATGGTTGGTTCTCTCTCAGTTGTTATTCATCAGCAGGCTTCTTTTTCTATGCCATTGACATGTATGTAGAGCCGAATTAGGTCTAAGAGTATAATTCCAAGCATCCTCGGAGAGAGGGATAATGATTCCATGGAGAAAAGAAGTCATCCAGCAATTTTTATAAGCCGCCTGTAGCACTCTCCTGTGAGATGTTGGAACGAGGGAAGACTTTCTTTCGAGCATGGATTGGTTCGGTGGTTCCAATCGAAATCGAATCGGACCAAAATCAAGATTGTCAATTTCGAAACTAATAATTTAAGAACTAAAATCGATGATTTCTATTTAAATCATTCGTTCGATGATTTAAAAAAAATAAAAATAGAAATGAGCGATCAAATAATTGAGCCTAATGATCCATACCTAACCCAACGATTAGCGGAGAGTCAAATGACCGGTTTACCTCTCCCAATAGTCATATTAACAATTATATTTCAAAAAAATATTATTTATAATTTAAAAATATTAAATAAAAAAAAAAAGAAAAAAAAGATTTGCTCATTCTAATAGTAAATAATAGTTAGTTTTGAGGGATTTTAGGAAAAAAAATTAAAACCCCTATAAATATCCCCTCTAACTCCTCGGTCTTCCTCTGATTAAGTACTCTTTGAACACCGTTAAACTCTCGTACTATATCTTTTAAACTATGTATGATTCCTATAAGCGGAAGTCACCACTTTGTCATTATGAAGGCTTTTGAAAATCCAACTATGACAACTCAAGAAACTCAACACATTAACATGGACTATCAAAGTCAAGTCGGACATCTTATATATGTCATATGCAATTATCATGACTAAATTTTTAAATTCAAAGGAAGAGGGTATATAACTTTCGAAAAGTATATTATGAAGAATTGTTCAACACAACCGATATGGAAAAAAGGCAAACATAAATTTTTAAGTACATTACTAATCCCACTTTTTATCTTTTTGTTGAAAAAATTTATGAAATATTAGCTAGATTAATTTTTGCTAAATATTTATCTTTTAGTTTCGATGAAAATATCAATTTTGTTGATTATTGTCGGGAGGCTTTGAATCCCACCAACCAAAGAGTTCCTCAAATTACTTATACTCGTATTTTACATAATCCCTATAACAAAAAAAAGATTTATAAAATAATTTTTAATTTTTTAATGATTGTATTTATATTCGCGTTGATATTTAGAGTGATTACTAAGAAATGTATTCTTATATAGGAATCACTTGAGATCCAATTGATAATAATTGAACCATTCAAAAAATAAATAAATTATTACTTTTAAAATTTTTGATGAATGACATACAATCAATAATATTTATAGAATAATAAAATAATTTAAAAATATTATTTAATTTTTAAAATATTTTCTATTGGTTAATATAATGTAGTGGCAAATACTACTTCTATTCCACAACTGATGTCAACCTGTTTTTAGTGGTATCTTTTTTCACATTAGATGTGTTTGGTATGTTTTGGATTTATGCATACAAGAAGGTCTTAGATCTTTATAAACTTTTTCTCCTCTCATTAAGTAAATTATTTCATTCTTATGAGTCATTCACAAGTAATGAAAGGGTGGGCCAATTTTTATAAATTAAATAACAAAATATTCAAAAGATTTCCTAGGATGTTCATACCCGATGTAATTCTATGAATTGCTTAAAGATTTTTTTGAATATAAAAAATAATTATGTACTTTTAATATTACAAATAATATTAGGTAAGTTTATATTCATTGCGTAAAAAAAATTAGAAAATTTAAAAATTTTTAATAATGCAACATATACTTCATCTAATGTTTATTATCCTATTACCCATATATTTTTGCTTGTATATATTAATGTTGTTAGAGCTTTAGAAGAATATTAATATGATAATGATTTGAATGTGATTACATTGGCTATAAAATCAAAGTGAACAAATTATTTTTTAAAAAATTCTACTAATTTATTTAGTTGCATGTGTTTTTGATCCTCACACCCTAGATTATATAGCTTCAATAATTATTTAACCACTTATTATGAAAGTTTAGGAGTAGATGTTATATTGGTAATAAAATTAAAGAAATAAAAAGATTGGACATTAACTTATATGTTCATTATAGTGTTAACTATAGTAGAGAGCATTATACATCTGAAACTTCTACATCTATCGATCAAGTTAGCGAGAGTTGTAAAATCTTCAAGGGTATAAATCTATTATTATTATAATAATAAAATTAAGGGGATCATCCGACTTGAACTCCAAGTCTGATATGTGCTTAACAATTTCTTTTTGAGTTTGATGATAGTACTATAGGTATGAAGTTTCTTATTATAGAATGGTGGATGTGATACATAATATATTTAATTTTGATGATGATCACAAGATAAATACTAATAACTCTAGTGTCGATGTTAGTTATGGAATAAACTTTTAACATAAGTGGATAGATTCTAAATAAAACTCAATCAATGATTGAATAAAGACAATAAAACAAAATCAAGCAAAGAGATTATCCATCAAGATAAAACATCCTATTCGACAAATCAATCGAATGGATGATCGAAATATTCAACATTGAAAGCGATTGGATATTTATAATTTTATTTAATTTTATAATGACTCTTTTAATATCATTACACATTTACAATCATTATAGTTGAACATCCTTTTTTTTTCAAATTTTAAAAATAAAATTATAATTTTATCATATTATAAATTATTTTAATTAAAAAAATTGGTTATCAAAATCGATTGAATCGAAATCGACTTTTGTTGGTTTGATTATGATTCTAGATTTTGGAAAACTAAAATCATCAATTTTGGAATTACGATCGACTCTACGTTCTTGTGTATATATTCATGGTGTGGTCGTAACTAAACAAGCGTAAATTTTTGAACTGATGTTTAAGTGTGATGTATGTTTACCGACGAGACTCATTAGTTTCTAACAAATGCCTCGATCCCTCAACATTTTTGCTTTCAGCTTCGATGTGTTAACCCAAGAAGTAGCAGTAGCTACGTGCTATAGTGAAGTGTTTTCCCTAATCATTCATTTTTATCAATAATAATTAAATAAGGACACGGCGGTGGCTACAATTTTCTTAGATTGTTCTGTTGTTGGCTTTCTCATTCATTTAAATACTTGTACTGCTCCATCATATTCATGAAATCATACATCTACTGGTATTGTAAGCCGTCACTCCCGAACAATAATATTTGGTTTAATCTACCTTTGTGTCGGAAGAAATCAAGTTATCTTTTCCTTCCTCTCTGCAGATTCCATATGGAGCAGCTCGTTGTTACCTCCTCGGCCTACTCTTATGGTTAATGTCAATCTGTGACTTTGGTGTCTGATGAGGTTAACTTTTTCATGCTTATATTTGGGGACTCGTCTATATATAGTTTGTCGTTATGCTGCACAACTTCAAATTTTTAGCTAAAACAAAGTGAGATTATTATTGATAGAAAGAATATAAGATAAGAAGAATTTTTCTCAACATAATAGAGAGATTTTCTTTTGAAAAATCTTATCTGCTTGGGAGAAAAGCAAATCGCTGCTACAACTGTTACGGCAAAGAGGGCTGCTACGACAACGACACTTCTCGCTCGAGCGAGATGCGAGAACAAGGAGGAGAGATCGCTAGCCGAGGAGCAGTTGCGAGGCTACGTCGACTCTGCTTCTACAGGTAGAGGCAGAGGAAGAGCGACGGTAAAGAATATCGTCGGCGCAAGGAGGAGAAGAGGGGGCGGTGTGGTGGCCCTTGTTCAGCTTCGAAGGAGGCCGACACAACAATCCTGGAGGACGTTCATGGAAAACGTTGCACTACTTTGAGATAAAATCACAGTCGGTGGAGTCCGACGGGGAGACGGGTCTACTTCGAGATGTTTAGAAGTGACCTTTACGTTGAAAGCTCTGATACCATGATAGAAAGAAAAGAAGATAAGAGAATAAAAGATAAGAAGGATTATTAAAGAAATTTTATTGAAGAAAACTTTAACTTGAATGCATTAACATATCCCTTCTATCCATTTAGTATTAGTAGTAGGTGGAATAGAACATTCGTTTTATATCATTTAATTGTTTTCCAAAACTTTTTTTTTCCGTAGGATAGAACAACTTCTTTCGAGTGATTGCCTTTCGTTTAAATTTATGCTTAAATTGGTTTCAATATATCAGCCTCTTGAAGTAGACAGGCAGCCCGTAGATCCTCTTGCTCACGCTGGCAATCTTGGTTGTCCAAATGTGGATTGTTTGGTAATATATGGAAAGGAAATAAAGATCCAGACTTTTGGATTTCATTGCCATAAATTTCCTATTACAGCTGCTACCCTTTGACGTGGACTCCCTCATCCTTGTTTCTTTCTTTCTTCATACTCCAACTCGGAGCTAAATGGAGTCATCATCACACCTGCAGACTACAGTCATCATCATCAATCGCATGACTCCTGTTCCCATCTCTCTCTTGGAAAACAAGAAGAAGAAGAGACGGACAGGTGCGCGCCAAACGTGGTGTGCCCCCACAGAATGGTCATTCCAGAGTAGTTATCTATGATAACCAAGGGCGGTGCATTTCATGGATTCATCACTGAGCTCAGACAGTTTTTTGTTGTGATCATGCTTGAATGCAGTCGATGGATGCAGTGGAATTGTACGGCTAAGAGACAAAGAGAAGCCGAGAACAAGAAATGGTGGGGCTAATCTCCAGATCCAAAATTTAGAGAGCGCATGAGCGGCTCTATCAAGATCGAGAGGGGTTCACCCATGGCACCCACCCACCACGCGCATGCACGTTGGTGGATGAAGTAGTGCAATGCAAGCAACGAAGTATTCCTCCTTCAATCCCATTCCCGCACCACCACCGCCGCCGTCACATCACCCAGCTCTTTCAATCATTAACACCGCAGCTTCTCTGATCTCTTCCTGGGTATAAATACGCAGGGAGTAAGGACGATGAGATGATGAGACAATGGCGTTCGCCTTGCAGAGGACCCTCTTGCGGGGATTACTCAGCGTTGTAGTTGCCGTCTCTCTTCTGATGCCATGCGCTGCTGCTGCTCGTGCTGATGAGCACCTGCCATCGTCGCATCATGAGAACACCACCATGACTGACCTTTTCCGAAATCAAGCACTTCTCCGCAACAGTGTCATGGACTATAAGGTTGACACCCGAGCCAGCTCTGGTGATAATGGCGGAGGAGGCGGGGGTGGCGGTAATGGAGGTTTTGGATGGGGGTGGGGTCGTGGTGGTGGCGGTGGGGGAGGAGGAGGTGGGGGTGGTAACGGCGGCGGCGGTGGAGGTGGCGGCAATGATGGAGGCGGCGGCGGCGGCGGCAAGGGTAGTGGTGGTGGTAGTGGCAGAGGCAGAGGCGGTAGCGGCAGCAGCATTGGTGGCGGAGGTGGTGGCGGCGGAAGCGGAAGCCGTGGTGGTAGTGGAAGCGGCGGTGACAATGGCCACGGAGGAGCTGGAAGCGGGAGCGGAGGTGGTAAAGGTAGTGGCAGCGGCGGTAGCAGTGGTGGAGGAGGTGGAGGATGCGGAAATGGTGGTGGCAGTGGCAATGGCCGTGGGGGAGCTGGAAGCGGCAGCGGTGGCATCAGCGGTGGAGGAAGCGGAATTGGTGGTGGCAGTGGCAACGGCTGCGGAGGTGGTAAACGTGGTGGCAGTGGCGGCAGCGATGGTGGAGGAAGCGGCAGTGGTGCTGGTGGAGGTAATGGTACTGGTGGTGGAGTTGGTAACGTAAAAGGAGTAAACAAAGGGCACGGGAAAGGAAAAGGCGGTGGCGATGGAAAATGTGGTAGAGGTCATCATGGGAAAAGAGGTGGCGTTGGCCATCGAAAAGGCAGCATCGGCGGTGCTGCCACTCGAGGCGGCAGTCGCGGAGGAACCATTACAGAGGGAAGGGAAGACTAAAACCACAGTAGCATTAATTGCTTCAACAAGCAGTGATAGCCTCCCTCGTCTTACCATCATATCACGACGATATCGCCATTAACTGCTGCAGCCAAAGCTTCGTTCGATTCGCAAACCGGAAGTCATGCGATTTGTTTTCTCGTGTGGTAGTGCGTTGCTTTCTTCGTTGTCTGTTGTAGTGTGGGTTGCAACCATGTTAACGCTCCTAATCCAAGCATGCATAGAGACGTGGAGTCTTTAAAACCAGTTCTTCTTCCTTATATCAGAGAGAAGAATAAATATTATTTACTTATAAGATATTAAATGGGTAAGAGAAAAAATTAATAATACTGAATTTAAAATTTGATATATTGAAAAGTTAAATATAGAAATAATGTATGAATTATTTTATATAATGATCTAAGAACAATATTATAGATGTAAAAAAATTAGAGATAAAATTATAGTTCTAAAATTTATAAAAAATAAGATATTTTGAATGTCATTAGTACATATGCCCCTCAAATTGGATCGAATGATCAAGTCAAAAGAGAACTTTAAGAAAATTTAGATGATATCATTCGAGGAATGCCTATAATAAAAAAACTTAAAGAAAAATATATGGTGAATACTATATGTGGGTTTTGTTTATAAAAAGATAAATGAAGATAGTGATATGATTTTGGATCTTACAATTTTGTATGATTTTATGGGTGCAAACACTCATTTTAAGAAAAGAGATGAACATTTAATTATTTATAAAAATAATCACAATCGTAGTCAAATAGATTTTTTTATTACTAAAAAGGTATATAAAATTATTTGTAAAAAAATTATTGTGAAAGAGATAATTTCATTTCTTGAGGTAATGTATATATATATATACACACACACCAGAAGTAAGACTTAATAACGTGTTAGTTGACCCATTTTTCCACCGAAAGGACGGTAAGCGCACCCAAAATCTACCAAGTACTTTTTCTTGTATCCACAACCTATTCTTCCCGTATAATTATAGCATTGCGAGCCATATATTCATGTAATAGTTTTTTTTGAATGGAGAGCACTCGTTACAGTTTTTGTCCTTTTAAGAATCTCGTTGGACCACAAAACCTCAGCAGATTTCAAATGAACTGTTTTAAAGATAAAATGGAATCTCAGTTTGTGATACGATTCAACCAGAAATAATAGGTGACATTTGATCACACTTATTGACGAGGACAAGAGAAACTATAAGAGAATTAATAGTGACTTGTGCACTGTCTTCCGTCTTCCACGTCCTGTTGTTATAGGGATCAGCTGTTACGGGTATCAACGGCAACTGAAATCTGTTCACCGCGATTGAGCATGAGGGTATTTAAAATTGCCATCTTCCATCGTTATTAATATTCTCGGGTGCCCAAGACGTAATTGGTAAGCACACCAAGTGACCGCAGCTAATATTTTGTAGAAATTTGATCTTTCCGAGTTGTGGCGGCTAAGAGGTATGTGTGACCAAAACTGCTCCTCCTGCTGTCTTCCCTTTTGGCCTTTACGAGTGCGGTCACCGAGACCGAGGATAACAAAAGAATGCGTTGGTCCTAAATAAAGCTGGTCCTCCTACTGTCAGCTTTCATTCTTTACGGAGAGAACTGCCATCACACCACGCGGGAGGATCCTAATAATCTCTACTCTCAGAAGAGCACTAAATTGATTGGAAATTAGTGCATGGTGCAATGGGTTGTCGGACTTGTACCAATCGATCTTCTCATCGAAATCCTTTTACCGGACAAATATCTAAACAACGCAGGATTCAGCGACTTCAGTAGGGGATTGATTGGACACCAATGGCTGGGACCAGCCACATGTTCAGATTGGAACGAGGGAGGCGACAGCTCCTTCTAAACGAGTCAATCCCAACTTTAGCATCTAATGGCAGGCGGTAAACATTCAAAACTCATACGTCAGCACTCGATTATTTCATGAATTAGAAAGAGTACTTGAGATACTGGATAAATGTCATGCAGAATATGAGAACAATAAACTGTTTCGAGGACCAAATAACAAGCACCCAAAACCTGAAGAAGATCGACTCTAACAGCGACGCAATCAGGAAATCAACATAATTCCGTCTTCAGCTCGGCCCAAGAATCAAATTTCAGCGATTGAGTTGATGGCAGTAATGCATGTACTGGGACGGCATGAAAAATATAAGCAGCAGGACCAATTTGAAGCGAGGTAGATCAACACGAGATAATTGGCCCATGTGACATTCATAACAAAATGGAGTACTGGAAAAATATTTAGCCATGATCAGAGACAATACCTGTAGTAAGTGATCGATCGTTACGAGTCCCCCCAAATTCTCGTCTCTAAACTCTGCAGTGCCATCCAACTCTTCGTTGAATCGGTACACGAACAAATAGCAGGCCATGTAAGAAAGCCACGGCAGTAGTATGATGCGGATCAATCGGTAAAGGGAAGTTTATGACCTGGAAAAAAAAAAAGAAGACAATTTTCGCCAATAAATTAGTTAATAAATCAACCACTTTGTTTTGCCGGAAATAAAGTGCAGAAGCACCTTCTTAAAGGGGGTGATACCCCAAGGATTATCGTGCTCCTCAGGCTGACCAGAAATGATCAAAAAACCTGTACCATCTGACTCAACATGTACCTATGTACAGCCACGTAGGAGTTTATTAGTGCCCAAAATTGGATTGGCAAACATTCCCACAACAAAAAGTAATTTTGCAAACAAGCTTGAAGAAATAATCAATCTACAAAAAAAGATTCAAAAACAATGAGAACAGGCTGCATAATCTACCTCTCCAATCATTAGTCCTGGGACCAGAACATACACGTCATAGCACTCATTCTGTGGAAATAAAAATCAAAGCACTTAGTAAAGTCAATGGCTCCATATGCTTTTTGCTTTTGAATATCTCATCACTGCAAATAGAAGTTCATGCAATGGAATAATGATAAAAAAAAAAAGAATTAGTAGCATGAACATACAGTTTGCAACACATTAATCTTAACCCAGTCCGCAGGGGCACCAAAGTCAGCAACCTCTACAGTCTTTCTGCACATTAAAAACATAATATGTCATCATTTACTAGCAAAGAACAATAAGCAACCAAAAGACTCTGAAAGAGCTCATGTCAAAATTCCAGCAAATTAAAAGGATATAATAGTGGAATATAGCACATTCTTATCAACTCTAAAAAGTAAACTATCATATCGCTAACAGAAAAAAAAAAGATAGTCCTAGAATCTTATTTCACTAACTTCTGACTGTTCGAATATGCAATTAATATAAGAGAAGGCCATTAAAATTTTCACAAAGATGCTGCAACTACTGTTTTCTACTTATTGGCAATAGAAAATTAGCATTGGTCATTTACAACAAACAAGTTTTTATCAGGACCCAACAGAATGTGCTAATCTTTCTCTTATGACTCTCGTGTCATTTTTCTTCCTCTATTCTCAACACATGTTTTGTATTCACGCTTTTCTTTTTTGACTTTGCCTTGTCTGTCCATTTTTTTAATCAAAAATTTCCTTTCTTTCAAGTTTCTTCCACCAAATTCATAAAACCTTATCCCTCAGAAATCTGAAACTAGGATTTGCATAAGTTGATGAATGTTGATGTGGGATTTTGGTATTCAGGTATCACTTCGAAGGGTATAGCTCAGACAGGTTAAAATAACTTAACCTACTTCAAAGTTCAACCTCAAACCAAACATTCTTAGAGGTATTATACAGTACAGCATGAAAATCAGCTACTTTTCAAGACAATGTATACAAATTGTACAAGCAAAACCTTGAAAAATAAAAATAAAAATCTCAACTTCAAATGTCAGGTTGTCCGAGTGTGAAGCTATCTGGGTACTGGTTGCATGGTAGTTAATATTTACCTATTGCTATCAGCTGTCAAATGGGATGACACAAAAAGGGTGGAACTAGAAAGGCTGTGATGTTGGTAATTCGTATGGTTGCTGCAAAGACAATGTGATCAGGTTTGTCCATGTAACATATGACAGAAACCTGTAACATGATTCTCACCATAAAGCATCATATTATGTGCAATCTTTGAGACATCGATTAGGAAAAGCTATCAAACGACCCAAGAAATGGAACTACCCAGTGTTAAGACTGAGCGTGTGTGCTTGCTTGAAAAAGTGAATTGGCTCAACTACAAAGACAAACCCCTAAATGTTGAGTACCTTCATTATCTTCATTTGATACCAATAATTGAAAACTGTAAAACAATTAAAACCATTTAAGGAATTCAAAATGAAATATACCACACAAAAGGGAATTTTTTTTTGTATTTGAAAGTAGTTAACAATCAGAGAAACCAATTCAGATCAGCAAAAGGAAAGCCTGAGGGTCTTTCCAGGTTCTCTAAAATTTTGCCAAGACAAAGTACACTTGAAAAGTACTGGATAGTTTCTAGCATTCACAATTCTACATTTAATACACAAAAAACTTCAAATCCTTGTGAAGTCATATACATAACAAAAGTCATATTGAGAAAGAAATGGTATGAATATTTGAAAAACAGACTTAACCGTGGATTAACAAGTGTTTTCACAACTTTTGCTGCATGCTCTTGGTAAGGTTTTCTCCTCTTATACGGGCCTACACAAAGTCTAAAAAATAAGTAAATAATGGTTTTTTTAGTTAATTAAAAGGGTTGTAGAAAACATACCAATGCTTTTACCTTGTTCATCCTCCCTCAGAATAGATGAATTCCCATCCTACAAAAGAAAAGGTGTAAGACATATTACCTTAGAGAGTAATATTTTCTAGAAGGTTATGTTACTCTCAGAGTGAATTTTGTCACTCTTTAATGACTTGGATTCATCTTTAGATCTTACTTAAGTATTTGAATTAGATCACTGAAATTGAGACAGCTAATCAGAAAAATCATGGATGCTGTCTTTAAACTTGTAACATACAACATGAACTTTGGCTTCAAAATTGTAGTTTTCTAAATCAATTTTTCTTATATATACATCCAAAATTAGTAATACAAACTCTGGCCTGTAAAACAGAGTTCATGTGTTGGTTCATCATTTTGAGTATAACAAAACCACTGGGTAATAAGCAATTAAGTTTTCTTCCTTTTGACATGGACCTCAATTAGCTCATAGTGGTAAATATGCATTAACTGTTATTGTGTAGTTTTATCCACCTGAAATGCTGATATCTCAAATACAGTTTCCAAAATCAGCTATCAATTTAATTCAAATTATCCTTTCATCCTAGCCCAACTAAATTATCAAATAGTTCAAGCAGAGGTCAATTAAGTATAGCTGTGTGCTAGGATTTGATTAAATTAAATCTATTTATTCTGATAACCAAAAAAATTCTGAAACAAACTCAACCATGCTAAGCTCATCGATCCACTTTTGCTTATAGGCAACTTTTAAATCACAGAATTGGAGATATATATACCTAGTATTTTAAAAGACCTTTGATACATTCTCATTTACTAATTTGCATATTCTCCCATTAGTCAAGTTCTTTCCCAAAATTCTTTAAGTTATGAAATTGAAACTGTTGATACTATCTCCACTATAAGAGACTTAAAAGATTTCACTAACAGCATTAAACCAAATTTAAATTTTATCCTAAATTTACTTGGTAAAATTATTTGTCACAATTTAGCAATTTGAGATTACAATTGTGCTCATTAGAGGGATATGACTGAGAATTTGATACTAACTTCACTATAGCCTTAAAGAATATCAGTAATGTTGTGACACCAAATGAGAATTGTTTCCTAAATCTACAATATGAGATCATTTGTCTCAACTTTAGCACTTTGAAATTATAGTTAGGGTCATTTGATGGATATGATTGAAAATTTTGACTATTTGTTCAGAAGTTTGTTAATTAAGTGATGCATTCCATATTGTGCTTGTGTTGCTTTTTTGAATGTATTGTACTAGTCTCCAAAAACTAGTACCTGATTTTATTATTTTTCTTAAGAGGTTTGTCCACTTCATTTACCCTTTAGTACTTCACAAAATCACAATGTTCTATCTTTTACATGTTTTGTTGTCCACTATTCATCAACTGACATGCATTTGTTACATGTTTGACATAAACCATGTCAAAAGAATTAAATAAATTGAATATGACTTGTGATTTAAAATATGCATGAATCTTGTATATAATGCTTGCTCTCTTTCAGGTCCCAAGGACGGTAAAGATACGCACAAATATTCCTTTCATAGGTTTAACTGTTCAACTTTTACATTCAGAGAAGACCTGAAAAGAAAACAGTACCTGATTTTCAAACTTCATAAATGATGGAAGATGTATAAAGGGATTTTTACGTTGACCAGTTCGGGACTTATGCTTCTCATACTCAAGGAGCACCTGTATATGGTAAGGTTAAACAAGAAAAAATGATGCAGATAAAACAAACTCAACAAACTGAAAAAAAGCTGGTACATGCATAAATATAAGAACAAATAGCATTAAATGCCAACATAAAATCCCATGATTGTTATCCATGGTACAAGAAACAAGATAATTTAACATAACCATGCTAGTACTCATTGCTGAAGATTTATGCAGCACCGATCCTCATCATAAAACTTAAACTAGGCAACTGACTCATTGTACATCAACTTGATAATGATTTCCTTAATCTAAATATTACTTGAAATTCTGAAACACAATGCCTGTAGCCATGGGCTAAAAACTCGAAGAAACATTTTTAATTACTATAGTAAAAGATGGGCATAAAAAAGATGCAGGAGGACTAAAGATTTGATGTGAAAGCCCTCGAGTGAATAAATTAGAACTGTGAGAAACCATATTTACTTTATAAGCTTATGTCTACAGATCCACTCCTATCCTAAACTGTGCACATACCATATGGCATATATGACCATCGAGAAGCACAAAATAAGAATTCCAAATTGACCATTTTCAGCTTTAGCAAGTGTCGTCAACCTTTTTCAAATAACAAAAATGAAACTATTGCACAGGCACGTGTTTGCTTGAAAATATACAAAAGCAACAAGCCCCAATGTCCCAACTGCCATGATAGTTGGGACTTGGGACATTACCGCTTGTCGTTGTCACCATTGTGGCTGTCATTGTTCTTGCTGCTGTAAATATAGATTTCCAGGGTCTCAGATATTAAACCTCCACATATAAGAATTTACATACTTACAAATATTAACATATAGTAGATAACAAATTATAATGAACATCTATCTAATGCACATATAACAAAATACATAAAATGTAAAACATGGTATTGCAGAAACCTACCAACAAGAAATTATGTTTTTGAGACCTCATAACGAAAAATATGCTGATCTAAATTTTATGCAAACAGTTTTCTGAAATTTTATGCTTAAATATCAACAAAATAGTTTCCTTAACAGAGAGCCCTGAGATTGATAGAACAGCTTTCAATCATCATGAAGAATTCCTCATTGGTTAGCCCTATAGATGAAGTTGAACTACTAAAGACATGTCAAAATGGATGACAGAAAATTAAAATAATATAATGAACCAAGATTAGAATTGCATGTTCATTTAATGCATTACCTTCTCATAGAAAGTTCGGAAAGACCAAGACACTGTTGCACAAGTCCTGCATAAGTAGTGGCATCTATTAATAGATTCTCCCCCAAGAAAAAAAGAATGCTTCTGTAGCTGATCATACTAGAGTCCTAGACAAACATTGTCGCTCATGTTTTCCATGTTATCCTTGGCATTCAGCACTACATAATGTTCATCTAAATGTTTCATTCAAAAGATGCTAATAAAGCATAAGCTTCATCCATGTTTTCAACTGTGGTTTGGTTATAATAAAACTTTATAACCCAATGGTCAAGAAGGTCAGGAAAGAAAATTCTTCCAAATTTCTTTTAAGAAAATGTAGCAATTAAAATGAACAGTCAAAGTTAAAAGGACACCTAATGAACAACCAACTGATCATTTAGATCCCTCGAGACAAGTATATGATAACAAAATAAGATACAGATCACCGTATTTTCCTGTTCTTTTTCTCTCAAGTCCTAATCCATTTGTCTACACATGGCACTGGAGAAATATAATTGAGTGACTTCCTTAAGTCATACAAAGTCCAGTATCATACTTCATTACAAGATTACAATACTTCAACTTTACTATTAAATCATGCTGCTGCTACCTTTTGCAATCACAAGGTTTCAAAATTGTATTCATAGCAGTTGTTTACTTTAGTTTTATTTTGTCTCAAACTTCTGCAAGAAATACCAGGATACTTCATGATCATCTTATTATTGCTTTCTGTTTGTAAAATCCTATAGGAAGGAACAGGAACCCATCCTTTGATATGTAGGCACGCTAGATAAAAGATGATCCCTAATGGCATACCAGATTACACTGAGGCAGCCAAGGTGGTCCTTGTCACTCAAACAGACCTGACAAGGGTATCATAATTGCTCTGACCAGTTGCGATAAAGTTTTCCTAATGTTATGGACATCGAAAGGGTAAATGAATCAGTGGACCATAGATTTCTTCATAAATTTGTGTCATCTGATTCTCTCATGATCAACAATTTACAAAACAATTAAAAATAATAACAAAAACAATATAAGTAAAGAAAAGGTCTCACTTGGGAGGCTTGAAAGTCAGTCCAACCTCAGGCCAGAGCCTACATTGTGTCACCTATAAGTTTCAGGTCAATCATATCAGTACCAAAATAGTAATAACACGATTCCTAAATATCCACTCACATTTAGCAAAAGAATGAACCTGATGGTTTATAATATACACAGCATTGCTTTATATGGTTTGCATGTCCTATTCTTAGAAATTAAAGAGCATACTATGAGGACGTAGCAAATAAAATGGCATATGTTTCTGGTTACTACCATTCATCTTCTTGTAATTTCTTGGTCATGAGAGTTTACTTAAATGACAAATTCTTTCTTTCTTGAAGTGTGTTGATCCATGTAGAGATCACCAGTTAGTGTAAGTCTAGTTCTGTAAGTAGACTGAACACATCAATGCATCCCTCTGCTATATTTCATAGAAGGTGTTACGTTGATCAGACTCATCATCAAACAGCAATTCCAATGACACTAACCATAGCTGAAAGCGATCAAAGAGATAAAATTGTTAATTGTTAATATTTGATGGAATGACATGCAACAAGCTGTATTTTCCAACAGTTTATTTTTTTATTGTTTCTAATAAGCCTTATCATTTTTACTGCCAATAAGTTCCTAAACCAACAAGACTTGGGGTAATTTTTTATTTAGATATTACAAAAATATTTTTAACAGACTTTGGTACATTTTAGGTGGGCTAAAATTCAAAACTTATCTAAATTTTTAGTAAACTGTTACTACTCCACTTGGCTAGTTGATTGTTATCGAATACAAACAAATCTAGCTAAGAAAAATCTAACAACTTAATTAAAATCGGTTGAATGTAACTATTGCTAGAAGCATAGTTAGAATCTTGAATAATGTATTGAACTATAACATTTTCTTAATATAAATCTGAATTTTTTTACAAGTATGTCATGGTAACCTTCTTCATCTACCTCTTGTTAGATATCGTCCTAATTATAATCTCTATCGCCTCTACCATGGCCTCCCTCACTCTTTATTTTTTATGTTCTACCTACTCTACATGTGGTTGCATCAGAACTTAGTTCACAAGACCCATTTCCAACATCAAAGAAACCTGTTTATATATAATGATTTAACAGCATACTTTCCTCTTGTCTAAGGTTAGATGTCTAATAAATGATGGAGAAGAGTTGTAATAGCCAACTTAAAACATAAAAAAAAAGATATTGAAGAATAGCAACAACTAAATGAAGGGTCCCTCAGTGCATGAGGGTCCTATCAAGACCCTGGGACAAAAGAAAATTCATCAAGCAATGAGCGATTGTTGGAAGAACAATATATCATACGTACCAGTTCATAACCACCCAATCTACTTACTATTCTCCACAACCTGGCAGAGAAAAATTCAAGTGTTGGTCTGCCATTTGAGTTATGCACAAAAAAAGCAAAAATCAAACGTAATGACACAGGTCTTACTTGAGACAATTCAGTGTTTGTCCATAGAATTTAGGTGGTCTGAACACCATCCTCCTTTTCTTATAGAAACTCACCAGCTCCTTCAAGAAAGAAGCTTGTTCTTCGTCAGATCCAGAAAGATTGCCATCAAAGTAGGGATTAAAGGTAGATGACTGGGTCAAACAATCTCCTCCAGTATTTTCATCATTCAAGTAGGTTTTGGTGTGATTATCTTCTGCATGAAGTTCCTTCACATGTGTCATTACAGATGCTGTCTTATTTTCTAGCAGTGTAGATGGAGAACCTAAACCACCTATTTGATCAGAACCAGTGTCAATTTGAGTCATTGTCACAGTGACCAGACCATCTGTTTGTTTGTTCAAGAGTGTCTCATCAGTTTTCTTCTCCAAGAGTGCGCCATAAACTTGCTTCTCGGTCAGTGTATCATCAGCCTTATCAGATATCTCAGCCAAATTGTTTTCTGCAGAGGTCTCAACGGATTCAGAGTTACAAGCCTTCACAGACAGCTGAGAGCTCTGCTTATCTGTATCATTCTCCTTCAGTAATAAGTCCCTACCTTCAACCTCTACTTCAGTCTCATTATTTTCAGAGAGCTCTGTCATTTCTTGCTCCAAACCAACCTCAGCCATTAGCTCAGTCATCGCCGACTATGTAGTTTCTCAAGGGCAGAATGTTCCAACATATAAAAAAATCAGCAATAAACCTTGACAGCGAACAGATAAATTTAACATGATCCTATTTCTTGCTCTAATATGCATATCAAAATATCTTCAGGAGTTCCATTTGCAGCCTTGAGAAAGAATGATATCTTAAATCTTGAACGTAATGCACGAAAAGGTAAGCGCAAAACCCTACTGATCCCAGTGCTTCGTTATCGCATCAACGCGAT
This sequence comes from Musa acuminata AAA Group, assembly GCF_036884655.1. Classification (NCBI taxonomy): domain Eukaryota; kingdom Viridiplantae; phylum Streptophyta; class Magnoliopsida; order Zingiberales; family Musaceae; genus Musa; species Musa acuminata. The sequence goes on from NC_088351.1 coordinate 8,704,772, forward strand.
ACATTACCTGATCCCTAAATGATCACAAGACTCGAAACTACTATCCCCTAGAAATACATTCTGATACAACAAAAGATATCGTAGCCTTATCCGATCGAACGGGTGAATATAGACAAACAATTGCAATATGAACAAGTAATTCGAACGGAAGAAACCTGGTTAACGATCCACACGGCCACGCCTTGAGACGCCCACAGCGGAATCTACCCCGAGTCCCGAAGAAAGACGAGGGGAAGACGTATGCCTGCGGACCAGAGAAGCAATATGAAGAAGCTCTACTGGCGTCCAGGGTTTTGGAGCGAAGCCTTCGAAATATGAAAGGGGAGACCGACCGAGATCATATGACCCAAATGCGGGATACGATACAATCACCGTAAGATTCTGTTGCGGGAGCTTGCGGGAGTCTGTTACAGCTGTTCCTGTTCATAAAACCCGTTATCCGCTTTAAAACCCGTTATCCGCTTGGATTTTCTTTTATTTTACATGTTTTGAAAGAGCTGACCACGGCGTGACAATACATCCGAAGAATGGATAATTTTACAAATACTTTCGTCTATTATAGCACTTGAACCATGGTGAACACAGCGATTTTGAACTACATTTTTACACGTTGCTACAGACGGTAAGCTCGCCAGAAGAACATGCCTCTTGCAGTTTTACTGAAAATTTTACACAATTTGTGTCAGATTCTCTCTGACACATTACTGCTCAAAACAGGCCACTAAAAGTTTTACACTAATCCCCCTCATCACACAAACTCAAGACAGATGCCAGTTATATTAACTCGAAGAATACACGAACAAAATTGCACAAACCAATCACTATAATCATTCTATTTTACAGCAGATAATGATGAATTGAAAATGTCTACAAAATGATCTCAGTATGATTACAACAGTGATCTATAAATAAAAGACCGACGGTATTAGCTGAACTTAAATCTTTTCGGTTCCCTTTTAGATGAATCCCTTGTTAAGAAGAGAGAATAAATTGCCATTAAAAAGAAAGCTGGTGGTGGCTACCAAGTGGGACTAACAGATGGTCTGATTCTTGCAGGCATTCGTGCGGGCTGGTGAAAGTTGGTATTTATGGAATGCTGGAAGGCAGGCTTTGGAGTAATTGACATCTTGTTCAAAGAGTACTCAAGATCATCCCCATTGTCGAGGTCTAGATCGTCATGCTCTTCATAAATCCCTGCATTCTCAGGGAAATCAGGGGCATCAAGGTCATCAAATTCATACTCATCTTCGCTGTTGCAATTGCTGTAAGTCGTCTTTACCATGGACCAGAACTCGAAATTCGGCCGCATGAATCTTCAAAAAGAGAAGTAATGGTTCAGAGACAATATTTAGAAGAGGTATCTATATATTTAATAAATGAAATTTCAATAGAACCAACGATAGCAAATCTTGCCCAACAATATAACTACTATATTAATTATCATTAAAAGAATTTGAAAGGCTGTCATTATTAGGAGCCATATGTAATGTGACTCACATCAAAGGCTAAATCCAAGGAAATCAGAATCATTGTGATGCTTAAGTCCTCTAAATTTAGCAGAGGAAGCTTGAAAATATTCTTGTACAGGATTCTGAAAACATAATCTACTAACAAGTAATTTAGATTTGAAATTTTTCCAAACAATTTTTGGTGTGAGGAATAAGGACAAACCTGTCAGACTCTTTTAGTAAATATGGATCAAATGGGAAGAACATGTCCAACCGCTCAATTCCTCCAAAAGCTTTTGAGAATTCAGACTCAAGTGAGTAGTCATAAAGGTAAGGGACTGATGTTTTAAACAACCGAGCAGCCTTTGCCTGTCTAAGAAACTCTTGCACAATAGAGGGCAAACAAACCTGCAATATGGTCAGGCAAAGAAGATCAGAACATTTATGATCCACAGAAGAATGTCACAGAAATTTGGCTTCATCTCTCAACCATCACCTTCAATTCAATGTAATGCATATTAACTGAGGGCCTGATTTGATGAGAGTCCCTCATTTCTGAAATATCAAGAACTATTAATCTTGCAATGGAGATGAGTATCAGACTCATCAACCCCACGCTTGGAACACTTAAAAAGGATCAAGTATGTTGTGTTTTCTTGCATTTTTCCTGATTCCCAAGAGGTTGGGTCCAATATTTTTCGGAGGCCCAAGCTCACCATGGAGTTTAGGATGGAAGCCCAACCAAGTTTTTTGGGGCTGATGTTCATACAGCTCTTATATGCACATTGGACACTAAGGACTAAGGTTTTGTTGGTGATTACATTTTCGTACTTGAGGGGCTTTAGAAAAGATTCTTGTTCCTTAAAGAGACATGTCGGAAATTTTCTCCGTTTCAATCTGTGGGTTCAACGTAAGACTCTCTTTATCTTCATGTGTTGCAAATATATCAGCAGTTACAAATATTTAAATACTCCACTCCACATGCATGATTAGCAATTTAAATACCCAACTTAAAGCAAATAAACATGAATTCCCACAAACCTTAAGAGGATCCAAGGTTGGGTGACACAAGATTGAACCCAGAGGCATATGAAAAAGCAGATGTTTGAGGTGAGGAACATCCAAGATTGATCTCATGCGAAAGCACAGGATGTACATTGCAGCCTACAGGGAAAAGAGTAAAATTCAACTAAATCATGTAGGAACATACATCATAGCAACTTATATAATCGTGATTTGCAGTTCAAAATACTCTGATACATAATAAGGCAACAACTACATAGTGAAAAGTGAAAACAAATGAGAACAAGCTGGCAACAGTTATGTAAACCACCATAATTAGTTATAATGTACATATAGTGTCACTTGCTATTGCTCTTGTTTATGTTCCTAAAATGACGTAAATCACTTAGAAATTATTAAAACCCACAAAAGAACAAAGCGTAGTTTAAACAAGGTTTATATCCTAATTCAATTTGATTAAAACAAATCACCATAACCATGGTTCTACCAAAGAGATCTCAGTCAACTAATATTGCATTCAAGTGGAACCAGGCCACAATTTGCAAGCTGGGTTTGCACTGTAGAAAGGAAGAGAGATCTCAAGCCAAACCAAAAACTGCAGTTGAGGGATTCTTTCATTAATGCGGTTAAGGTATTACCACCACCTCTGAATAGGTCGTTTAGAGGTGGAGGAATCTGACAGACTGTTGATTGTTGACAAGCACAAACCAAAACTTTTAGAAGTCATATGAACTATAGTTGCCATAACAAGAATATAGTCAGATGATAACTAATGCCAATACCAAAGTACTAAACCATCCAACAAAGCATCCTACTTCACCAGCTTTGTCTATTGTCTTATATTTATTCCCACAAAGAGAAACAAGGGGGAGAAATCGCCTTTTCCTCCCAACAAAGACAGAAAAAGACAATGCATCCATGCAGTTGTTTCCATACACAAATATTTTATAACCTGGTAAGGTGTCCGACTGTCCGTACAACAAAAGATGATGAGAACATAAGCTCATATTACATTCTCAGCATGCAAAATGACTAAGAATATGGGACATTTAAAGAGCCTCAAGTTCGAAATAGTTCATATCTTACCTGACATCCGGAATAAAAGACTCGATGAGCTTGAGGATTGATCTTTCCTTGATTATCTTGGAATTGGCAAGATTCAAAACACCAATCAACTAATCTGAAACAGGATTCAAATAAGGACCGGCTTGGTTGATGAAATATATGGATAAAGAATTAGATGCAAGACATAGAAGGATTTTTCACAAACCTTTTAAGTATACTTGCAACCATGGAAGATGAAATAAACTTAGCCCGTGCCAGATAACTTGCAAGATATGCAACAGCCTTCATTCTACATTGATTAAGCCCAAAAAAAATCATATAACACTTGTTGACTGAGAAAAAAAAACCAAAAAGAAACCTGGTAAATCAAAGAATTTCAATCTCTTATTGATTGGTATTAAGCTAAGCAATGAATACATTAATCAAGCAATTCCAACATAATTATGACTGCAAGAACATGTTAAGCCCAGAATAGCATACATGATATCCAGCTCACTAATGAATATAGAAACAATGTCAGATTTCAAAGCCCTCCTTGAGTAAAAGCTAAATTTTGAAAGCAACGATGTACATACACAACCAAATGGATTTGTCGAAACAGAAACAAAATAGCAAGCAATGCTATTTTCCATTTTCCTATTCAAGAAACATTAGAGTATCTTACAAATGCAGAAAAAAGTTCAAAGATCCTACCAGAGGAGTTAGACATTTTGTCCTAGATAAACATCAAAGAATAAAAAAGTATGAAACTGGACAATCCGTTAATTGACAACCAGTTAGACATTTTGTCCTAGATATTATTGCGGAAGCTTGACCTCATAATCACAAGAAACTATCGCTAGCCCATGTGTATCTTCATTATAGCTCATAGGTTTTACGTAAAAATCAAACTGTGAGACACAAAAAATGAATGTACAGTCCTGGTCAAAATCTGGGAACAATAATAACAGTAAGATATTTAAAAATGTTCACAAAAAGAAAGTGAACAAGGCATGTGAACCATTTGAAGGGATAAGAATAGCAACTTTTGAGCCATTAAAAGTCACATGTCAAAAACAACATTATATGCACCATAAGGTCTGGCAAAATCATTATTGCTTTCTGTGTTATGCTCAATCACCAGGTACACACTCCAACAACTTGAACGCGTTCTTGCAGATAATTTCTCAGTATAGTCAATATGCCGAGTTGCTGACTCGAAATGCTCTCTCTCTGCTCTCATCCTTTATAAAATGTTTGATAGTGTAAAGCCACAAACTTCACTCTAAGCTTAGAGTAACTAACAACACAAAAGAAACACTAGATGACAAGATATATGTTTGAAAAATGAACTATTCTACAGCAATGTGTTATTATGTCTTCTCTACTGCTTATGGTTACTATAGACAATTCCAACCTCTAATTACAGACAAAAAGTTGTCCACTGGGTGTTCCCCGCTCATGGACTAGTAAGAGATTAAACTTTATCATCAAGTTTAACATTAAAACATCAGTAACTAGGAAAAACTCTGGTTTATTATGTTCAGTTTGAAGTTCCAAAATAACCTGGAATCTGGATCCTCATTCTTTGAAACAAAGATATCAGTCAGCAGAACAGCAAATTTCAGACCACAAATGTCAGGATCCAGGGAACATGCATAGAACATCAGGAACTGCACATATGAGCAACTGAGTGAAGCTTACCAGATAATAGACAAGAAACAATATTTCAAAAGCAAGAAAACAAAACTACCTGAGCAAATTTTGACTTGTGAAGTTTTAACATAGCTCTTCGAAAAATCTCTGAAAGTGCTTCAAAAACCTGTTTAACCAAGAACAAGATGAGAGTAAAACAGAAGGTTACAAAATATCTAGTGTAAAGCCAACGAAGGCAGTAACTTGCTGAAGTTTATCATGCATAGATCAGCAAACAGGTCACTGACAGTTACTTTATTCAAAGCATGTCACATAGAGAGCAAGCTTTGAGGCCAAGATTTATATTATATCTTACAATTTGGAAATAAACATCAGAAAGTGACCTTTGAGGCCATGGCAAGGTCACTTTTTAGCAAACGAGGTGTCAATGTTCGAATCGTGGAATCTCTTTGCTTTCAAGAGTAAGATTTCATACATTGACCCTTCCTAGGCCACATGTCAGTGGAAGCCACAAGGACTGGATCGCCTATTTTTCAATATGAAAATAACCATTTGTAGAGACTAAATCATCAGAGCGTTTGAGATAGTCGTTCCTAATAATCTGTCTGGTCCTAAGACTGACATTGAGTAAAATTCTTGCTTGAATGATAATTTCCTTTAAAAAATCCACGTGAGGATGCAAAATATGCAACATATAAATCACAAGTGTGACCTCAGAATAGATTGATTTTACAGTTTGCCCAACACAAACTGGAATGCAGTCAACCTGGAAAAGCATCTCCATGTCATAGTAAAGGAGTATCACACATAAACAGTACTAAACATGTTAAGAGGTGTTGCAAGAATTTAATACTAACAGCAGCTTCTGTTCCGAGCAGTCTTTACCTTGTTAGGTTGTTTACATAATGCTTAATAATCTAAAACTAGATGATCAAGTGATGAGAGCTAGTTTAATGTCACAAGCAAAGAAACAAGGAATACCATAATTTTGGCAAATGGTAAAATTTTACAGTATACGTCACTTAGGATATCTCAATTGAACTTGTTTTATATATTATGAACAGTTGCATATAAAAGGAAAAAAAGTAAATAATGTATAATAAGATACAATATATTGTACTATACTAAACAAAATAACCAACAAACAACTCTTCTTTAGATGCTATATGGATCATACAAGAATTTGAGCATCTAAGTAGTTTGATGGATGGCCAACTTATGGTAACATCAACACAACCTGAACGTTCAGGCAGTGGTAGTCTTCTCAGCTATTACTTGTGTGTCTATTTCCACTCGGTCAACATATTTAGCTTATGTTGACCTTTTTTGAGTACCTAACCCAAGAACAAGTTGGTTGTTTAATACTCAAGCCACAAAATCAACAACCAATACCTTTAAGAACAAAAATATTGTTTTTCTTTCATATAAAAATCTGACTACGTACACTAAACATACACATTGAAAATAAAACCTAAGAGAATATTGGGAATTTCTCTAGGTCGATGCAATATCTTTAAAAACAATAGATGTTTGATGTAGAAGTTCACCTTTAATAAATGGCCATTCTCTGCCCGTGATTTGAGATGTTCACAGACTATCACCATCAGACCATCCAATTTGTCGGCAAAAGCATTGCCCTTTAAAACCCCATTTTCCATGGGAGGCTGAAAAACATGATAGGCATCTCAGTCCCAATTTGAAGTCGGGAAAAAGTAATTAATAGATTTCATCAAGAACATTGTATGATTATATCCTACAATCCACTAAATATCATGTTGGTAAAAAACAAACCTTGACTCCAACTTCAGCATCAGTACCCATATTATCTTCCCATTCTTCAAGTTCCATCTCAAATATGCCCTTGTTATGCTCTTCCTGCAGAATATCCTCCCAGGTTATGTTTACCTGCAACACTAGGAAATTAGCACTTAAGGCTATAGATTTATTTGCAAACACAATCTCATCAAGAAACTAACAGGACTAGAACTTACATCCAAATCTGTAAGCAAATCCACCAACTTTGCCAACAATGTGCTTCCTAGGAATTCTCCAATTTCATCATTTTCCAGCCCAAGCATGCACTCCACATATAGTACAATCATCTGCATATGTTTGAACTTGATGAGTTGGTTCCAGATTTACCACAGGAAGTCAAAACTATTTTTTCATATTGCAAAGAAATCATACAAGAAACTTCCACGTCAACTTGAAGCAACCAGCAGTACAGGTGTAAGAGAAAAACACCTGATGTATAAGCAAAATAATGTGTTTGCTATAGATGAGGCTTACCATCGTAAAAAAAAAATTAAAAGAATATTGATGTCTTTTTGAAGTTATATCACGCATAAAATGACCTCTACACTATCCAAAACAACAACATGATGGAATCCATCCCCTACAAATATCATAAGGTGTTTTCTTCAGAGCAGATATATGTCCATCCATACTTCTCATTCCTGATTCTTTCTAATCAACCGACTGACTCCAGCTAGAAGTACCAATTACCTAAGCTGCATAAGTGAATTTTGTTTGTCATAATTCCTCATATTGCACAAGATGCAATAATGAGGAAAAGCAAACTCACAAGAAAGAAATAATACCATGGCTACAGCCTTTCACCACTACACTGTTAGTGAAGAGAAAGAAAAGTTTGGGTATCTTCTGATGCACTATTTGGAGATAAACAGGAGAAATAGCTTTCAATTTTGGGAATGGAATTTGGAAGTAACATGTTCTCTATATTTCCGAAGAGAAACTTCCGAAAGAAAAGAAATGCTGACAAATATTCAGGTGATAGTGAACTGCACCAGAAGAATAAAGTCCAGATTGCTAGAATAAACTGAGGAAAAAGGAAAATTTTGATAAGAGATTAACAATAAGATATTCTATAGTCTCTATATAACAGAACGATTTTAGCCTACAGTCTCTGTACATCAGAATGATTTTCATTCACTAATCGAAAGAAGCATGTCAGGGAAAGATGGTTTTATTAATACAATTGCAGAAGTTCACAATCACCACTCCAAATCAATAAGCATGTTTCTAAGTCTGGTTTTAAAAAGGAGAGTTAAAGGTTTAACAAACAGAAGCTTCATAACTTACGTCTTTGGGGTCTGTGCATCTAGGCATTCTTTTTTCAATTATGCTCTTCAGCTTCATTGGAGCAAGAGGTACTACATCAGTGATATAATGCAAAGCCATGTGAAGCTCACTATGAACCTCTTTCTTTCTTGTAATCCATCGTGATTGGCTGATGGACTCCCTTAGCCTTCGAGGTGGCAGAAAGTTGTTCACAAGCATACGTAAACAACCATCAAGAAACTTGTCAGGAACAGCAGCCTGGTGTCAGTGACCAAAAGAATTGCATAAGTAATGCACATTGAATAAAGCTAATAGTAAGAAATTATCCTCTTCATAAATATGCATACCAAGGAAGTGATCAATTCCAACAATGCATTCCTCGCATCCAACCCATAGTTCCATAGGCACAAACCAAAAATCTGGCATATACATTGTAAGAAATTATGACTTAAGAAGCTAATGGAGCATACACAAACACACACAAACACACAGAGCGAGCCATGATTGTATTCTCCTAGGACATACATTGCTAATTAGAGAACCATGGTATACAATGTCTATTTTGGAGACAGCTCCTGATAGTGCCTTCAATGCCGTCTGCAGAATAGATTGAGAAAGAATGTCAGGTTTCTAAAATTTTCAGCACAGATCCCTAATTGTATATATGTATCATCACCAACCGCCAGTAAAGCCTCCTCGTCAGGACCCATTCTCTTTCCTGGATCCACAATGCTAAGCAGGTAGTCATACTGATCTCTATCACTCTGAGCTACCAAAACTGAAGCCTGGAAAAAAAATAAACATGATAATCACTCTCACTAAGCACTTCTAGAATGTAAATTAATATGAATGACAGATAGTACGACACAAATACAACTGCTCCATTGAAGCTTAATCCATAAAAATAGTAACATGTGTCCATTATATCGAGGAACATCACAAATTGACGTCAAATTGAGCTAGTATAACACAGGCAAAAATAAATGTCTCATTTTAAGTGGATAACCATAGGTGCACTGCTGATTCTGTTGAAAGATAAACTCTGTACAAGGGGTCAAGCTTCATGAACTTTCTCGTAATGGCCAATTCAGGATAAAAAATGACACTCATCGGATCGCTGTCATCAAGCTTGTAGATTCTAAGCTGGCTCGCAATAAAAAGAAAAGCAGAGAAAGATGGCACAGCTTTAATGATTATTTGAGCTTCTTACCATCCTAACACCATCGAGGACATGTATAACAGAAGCAAAAGCTTCCGAGTCACTGAGGTAGCAATCCTCCACCTCAAAAATCGGCAGATCGTTGCTCGCCAATTCCACCCCCATCGTCACGCAACCAAGTTCAGCGAAGCCCCTTCCTCGGTAACTTTAGGCAGCAAGAACTGATTCAATCACCCAAAACCATACGATCATTGATCGTTTTAATTAGAATTCAAGAGATCAATAAGAACTAATTCAAGAACCCACTAAAATAAAGGTCGTTTCCCACAAAATTAACAGAAAAGAGCGGTCACTTGAATCGAATCGAAGCTTTAATAAGACGAAGAAAAGAAGAAATATTGTACAAACAAAGAGAAAACGTTGGATTACGACGTGTGCGGATGTGAATCGCTGCCGCGGCCCGTATCAACAGAAGTCTCGCGCTTCCTTAGTCGATCCGACTCAGTGGGCGCGCAGAGGAAGAGGCTACGGCGACTCGGAAGCGCGAGGAAAGGGGACGGCTCGAGTAAGGGGGTTAGGGTTCTTGAAGCTATCCGCACAGTGCCCGAATCATAAAGCAAATTTAACAGAACATCTTACTGTAGCCCTCTGCGATTTGCGATGTGGTGATACAAACGGGTCGAATTGGAATTCGGACTGCATCCGTATATTTCGTGGCTGACAGGTTTTTAACGGGTCCTATTTTGGGCCTTCTCTTCGGGTTTGGATCAGATCCATCATCTTCATACGCGAAAATTACGAAAAAAATTAAGACTTTTAGGTCCCACCGAGATTTGAACTCGGGCTACTGGATTCAGAGTCCAATGTCCTAACCACTAGACTATGGGACCAATACGTTTTACAAATGGATCTGAAATTCCATATTCAAAGAGTAAGACTACAAAAAGGAGATAAAGTAGGTCCCACCGAGATTTGAACTCGGGTTACTGGATTCAAAGTCCAATGTCCTAACCACTAGACTATGGGACCAATAGATTTCAGAAATGGATCAAAATTTTCATATTCAAATAATAGAAATACGAAAAAGAGGTAAAAAAAGGTCCCACCGAGATTTGAACTCGGGTTACTGGATTCAGAGCCCAATGTCCTAACCACTAGACTATGGGACCAATTCGTTTCATTAATGGATCAGAATCTTTATATTCAAATAGTAGAACTACAAAAAAAAGTAGCAACGTAGGTCCCACCGAGATTTGAACTCGGGTTACTGGATTCAGAGTCCAATGTCCTAACCACTAGACTATGGGACCAATTCGTTTCATTAATGGATCAGAATCTTCATATTCAAATAGTAGAACTACAAAAAAAAGTAGCAACGTAGGTCCCACCGAGATTTGAACTCGGGTTACTGGATTCAGAGTCCAATGTCCTAACCACTAGACCATGGGACCAATTGTGATAAGAGTTTAGAATATATTATATATATCTTTATTATCAATAAATCAGAAGTGGCAATCATATATCAAATGTTTCAGTGGGATTGTAACAAAGGCAATCCCTCAATCATCTTTCGTGGGGTAAGAAGCCATCATGTTGATGCCACAGAGGCCTTCGGGCTTCCCCGTGTTCCTCTTCATCCTTACGTAACCCCTCTCCCCCCACCTCGGGCCCCACGAGTTCTTCACGATGATGTAATCCTGTCCCTCGGATGAGCCATATCCCACCGCTGCCACCCCATGATCCAGTTCACTTCCGCACGGCCCATCGAACACTCCCTGCACAAGCAATCGGCGACACGACTCTTCATCACCAACCCCCAATACTTTCACAGAAAATTAGAGACAGGTACAAGAGTCCTCACCCCACTGTAGAACTGGAAGCTCCTGCCGGAAGCTTCAATGGCGACGCTTACAGGTTGGTTTGCCAGCGCCTTCAACAGGCTCTCCTCGCTGTTCTCCGGCACATCCTCGTAGCCACTGATGGTGACCATCTCGAGATCAGCCTGAGTCCAGCATGAAGAGCAAATGTGTTGAGATGCATTGAGCTTTTGGCAGCATATATATACACGCATGTACTGTTACTTACCCTCTGCTCCTCGCAGGTGCCTTCTTCCATGAGATAGGGGTAGTCATCCTCGGTGTGCAGCCCAACAGTGGAGGCTATGAACGAGAAGGCATAATCCATCAGCCCTCCATTGCAGCCGTTGTTTTGGGTGTCGCAATCGATCAACTGCTGTTCGGAGAGCGAGGTCAGGTTCCCTGTTACGATCTGATTTATGCCCTCGACAGCTGCCACCGTCGAGAACGCCCAGCAGCTACCTGCATGTGTACATGATCGATCAGTGGTGTCTCTAACTAGCTGGAGTCTGCGTTCCAGAACAAATTTGGTCAGGTTGCTTACCGCATCGACCTTGGTTCTTCACCGGGGTCACTGCACCCTTCTTTCTCCAGTCCACTGACTCGGGCAGGTCTGCAGCATTCTCGTACCTGAAGCTGGGACTGGGGCTTCTCCGTCTCGGCACGTCGGTGCTCACTCCCAGATACTTCGCCTTGAACTCTTCATGGCTCATGTCACCAAACTCGTTGAGCCCGAGCCAGTAGCTGCGGCCCTTCTTGTTAGTCTCGTCGATGTGCTTCAGGTTGTCCTCGAAGACCTCGAACCTCCTCAGCTTCTCCTCGAAGCTTGCGTAGGATTTGCCGTGCTTGGACATCCATGACTCGAAGAGCTCCATCAGCTTGTCATGGGAGCTCAGGTCCTCCTCAGAGTAGCCAACGATGGAGAAGTCGCTGGGAAGGGCGAAGGATGTAGCAAGGAACACAGAGAGGAGGAGAATGGCGAGATTCATGGTGGAAGAGGCCATCGATATCAGCACAAGACACTGGGAGAGAGCTGAAAGCCGAGGCAGATATATTGAGTCTCCTCCTAGGTTGCTTTCAAGTAAAGCTCTCCAAATTACCGGAACATTGCCGGGCCTTTTGGCGCACGCATAACTTGGATTAGACTTTACTTTGTAGCGTTCACGCATGGGAATGGGAAAGTTTCTGGAAGGGGACAGCGCAGGCCATTTCGTAAAGCCACATCAATCGATTTATATATATTGCACGCATGTACATTTCCATATGTTGCCATGATCAAACACACCCTGCGATGTGTTCGACCGTCTTACCACTGGCAAAGGCCAATGCCAAAACGAACTCACTTTTATGGATAATGTTCGATCCCAGCAGAATTAAAAGACGGTGTTCGATAAATCTGGACCCTGCTGATATATCAAATTCACGACATGGAGAATTACACAGAGCAAGATGGACATCAGATTCTTACGTAGACCCAAGAAAGAAGGCCAGTGATGGATGGAAACCAAGGAGAGACACTGACACAACGGCTGTTAGAAGCATTGCAACAGAGGTTTCTGAATTGGTATCGATCTCGCATCTCCACCCTCCATATCTCCGACTCTCTCATCTCATCCGTCTATTAAAGAAGTAAAACGGTAATATTATATATATATATATATATATTTATATATATATATATATATATATATATATATATATATAACTCAATAATGTTTTTAGGATGATTAATTTAAAAAAATGGACTTTTACTCCCAACTTTTAATTTTTTTGTACTCATATTTTTTTTTAATATACTAAATATTTGTTATCATTGCTATCTTCATCTCATTGCTTCTGTATGACTGAATATGAAGATACGAGAAAAAAAGATGATAAAACGAAGGTAATCATATGAAGGTGACGAGGCTTCGTAACGAGATAGAGATGATAAGCAACGACAAAAAGTATTTAATATATTAGAAAAAAAACCCAAATATGAACATTGAAAATGGGGGCACCTCCTTAGAGATTCTTTTTTAAAAATCGATCATATTCTTATTTATCCCTTTATATATGTGATATATTAATTTACATCAATATCCTTAAAAACTCATTATTCTACTATATATATATATATAATCAATAATAACATATAAATTGATTAGTATCTTATTTCATCAAATTATTTAATTTATTTTAATATATATATACAAAAATCTATTTGAGAGCACTGACGTTAATATAAACAACCTCTTTACGTAAAGGATGGCAGCATTAATTGATTTCCCAAGTCCACTTATGTGGGGTTTGGGTTGAAACTCCGTACTCTTTTTCGCGTGCACGCATCTCGAAACTTCTTATTATTATTATTTTGTACATGCACCGGAGAGAAGGCTTGTGATGAAGACCGTGGCTTCGATTGATTTTGACTGGCTTCTCGTGGAATCACATGTGAATCATTTCTTTCGGATATCCTTTGCATTCTATCTTTCTAAGCTTAAAGAGGTGGTATTGGATATCGCATGTTCTCGATCCAGTATTTATACCACTGATTTTTGAAGGAAAAAACCAACAAATTAGGTCCAATATTTAACGCCGAAAACATAGCGTTATAAAACCCGAATTGAATCGGTCAGTCCGATCGGACAAACTGAGAACCGGTCCTTCAATCGATCGGGTGAAGTATCAGAGCATTAAAAGATTTGAGTTTTAAATTCATTTAAAGGGCATTTAAATCTTAATAGTTATAAATCAAATCTGCACTCCGGTCGATGGATCCATCAGTTCAATCTCAATCAATGGTTCAAGATTTGATTGGGTCGATGTCCGATCAAGTACTGTTCCTCATTCAGGAGGTGCAGATTAATCTTCCCAAAGGATATTAACTCAAATATGTAATATTGTTATGCATTAAGGATATGAACATGAAGTTGTATTTATCAGACTCCTTTTATTCGTGGTTACATCAGATATGTGAAAATTAAAGCTTACCAATCAAGAAATTGCACAATCTGCCTAAGAAGATGGCTCATTTAAAGGGGGATGAACATACATCTGTCAATAGAATCCAAGACATTAGGCTCTTACAGAAGGAGAAAACATTTATCCTCTCTCTCTCTCTCTCTCTCTCTCTCTCTCTCTACATATTCTGAAGACTCTCCTTTATCCAAGTATATTATAGATAATGAGTCTAAAAAATGCAAACAAATTCCTTGTCTACTTTCGATTGGTACTAAAGTATAGTTAAAGTTGGAATAGTTTTCTTGTCTATTTCACAAAAAAAATAATTATTATATTAAATAACACATGTGGATCGAAAAATGAAACCTATCATTTATGCAATAATATATTAATCAAATCGAAAAATCCCAAGAGAGATCTATGTCCTATGTAAGTTATGGATACAGTAATGTTCATGAAGCTATAATGCTTTTGCCACCAATAATAAATACCAGATGTAAGATATCAAATCCTAGTGGTAGTATATAATGTAATATACCATGAATATAATATATTTGTAATCATGGATATCAAATACTAGTCCTAGAATATAATGTAATATACCATGCATGAATCTAATATCTTCATAATTGTGAATAGACATGGGTGAAAGAACCAAACTTTGTCCAATTAATCAATCCTGCCAGTAGGAATCTTAGTGTTGTTGTATTCAGACCATTTATTTAACTATCACTGTCTCTCTCTCTCTCTCTCTCTCTCTCTCCCCCTCTCTATATATAAATATACCCATGTCCTCGCCAAATATGACACCCTCCTCTCTTCTCTTCTCTTCACTAGGCATAGGTATGGAGGATTTCGCTGACGAACTCGAGCTTCTCCTGCACCAAAGCTGCTCCAATGATACGTCTTTCTCATCGGAGAAATCCCTCAATGATCGAGAAGAAGACCAGTGCAGTTCATTCAACAGGAGTGCTGCTGCCAAAGCCACCACTCCTGCACTCGCTGAATCCGCCGCCTTCTCTGCGCCACCCTTCGAGGACGGAGACATCAACCTCTATATGAACCAGCCACCGGTTTCTTCCTCGCAGCTCCACCCCAAAAGTATGATGGATCAGCCAAACGCCTCCGCCACACCATTCGAGGCCTCTCTCCTTCTCGATGCGGTCCATCCTGCTCTCATGGCAAACACTGGGCCCGCCTTCCTCGACCAAGCTGGTTTTGGCATTCCAACGTCCGATCGCGGGGCCAACCATGCTTTTGGCGGTTGTCCACCGGAGGATCAGCTCGTTCCTCCCCCGGACTTCGTCGGGTGGGGGTGTCGGGCTCCTCAGTTGGAGCATCACACACTGCAAGCTCTCTCCCACCCCTATCTAGCTTACCTGAATCCCACCGGCGATCCACTGGATCCGAACTGGGAGGCCATCGAGTCGTATTTAGCGGGACACGTCCGGCCTGGCCCCGACGTGGCTCGCGTCTACAAATGCAACATATGCAACCTGGAGTTCCCCAGCGCGCAAGCCTTCGGAGGCCACATGAGTTCTCACAGCAAGACCAAGAGAAGGGAGAAACCCTTGACAGCCAGAAAAGCCCAACCGTTCAAGAAGGTCAGGTTCAACGCCAAACTCCCGCCTGCCTCCAAGAAGATGAAGGCCATGGCGGCTGGAGTCTCGTCCATGAAGAATCCCTACGTCGACTTGGCTAAGAATGGGATGCATGTAAAGGAAACGGGTACGAGTGAGCAATTCAACTACATCAACTTTATTAACGATGTTCTGACTGGTTCGGATTAAGGCTGGTTGATAATAAAACGCATGATGATCATCAGTGGTCATCTTGTGGCTATCCGAGCTGTAGATCAAAAGCTTCTGTTGTGCTGTTCCCTTCCTTTTCTAGAGTTGAATTCAAATCACCAATTTAGTTGTCGATTGCCATAGACTTTTAGGTTTTCGTCATTGGAACTGTTCATCTTCTTCTTCTCAAATGTAAGTGGCGGTTTTTACTGTGTCATATGTCCTCTTCATGCCTCGCTTTCAAGGTTTGAAGAGATTTGTGTTGTAACTAAACATCCCCAAAAATAAGTGTATGGATTGATGAGTAGAAGAATTAATAATTTAAAGTACCAATGTGGTTCTGAGATTCATCTTGAAAGAAAAAAATTATGACGGCTCATCAAAACAAATAATTCTTTACGAGCTCTTGTGCTCGTGCTATACTTTGAGAGATCCTCATGCAAACTCATGCAAAATGGATAATTCTTCGCGAACCTTCGCACTCAAGCCGATAACGACAAATAAGAACTACGTCGAGGATAGATACTATCGATGAGATCAAACACGTAAATGTTGGTTTAGATAATAAATTGCTTACTCCATTTTGAATCAATATGAAGCTGAGATCTGATGAACTAGTTGGCATTATGAGAAGACTCAAAGTTTCCTCTGTAACAGTTATCTTAGTTGTCACTAGCAACATGTATGTGCTGATAAAAATAAATGAAACTTCTACAGCTGTTCATGCAAGTGCGCATGTTGATGGAGGTATTAGTTGATTGATTTAAGTCAAGTCATTAGTGCTAACTATTGTATTGGCACTTCATTCCATATTAATGAGGTAACAAGTTTTTACTGCTCTCTCTCTCCCCCTGTGAGTAGCAAGAAGAACAGGAATACAAAAACCAGTGATTTTTTAACAGCTAATTTACTTTTTTTAATCTCAAGTTAGTACATATTATTCAACAGGCATTAGTTGATTGATTTATGTCAAAGTCATTAGTGCTAACTATTGTATTGGCACTTCATTCCATATTAGTGAGGTAACAAGTTTTTACTGTTCTCTCTCTCTCTCTCTCTCTCTCTGAGTAGCAAGAAGAACAGGAATACAAAAACCAGTGATTTTTTAACAGCTAATTTACTTTTTTTTATCTCAAGTTGGTACATATTGTTCAACAGGTATTAGTTGATTGATTTAAGTCAAGTCATTAGTGCTAACTATTGTGTTGGCACTTCATTCCACATTAGTGAGGTAACAAGTTTTTACTGCTCTCTCTCTCTCTCTCTCTCTCTCTCTGAGTAGTAAGAAGAATAGGAATACAAAAATCAGTGATTTTTAAACAGCTAATTTACTTTTTTATCTCAAGTTGGTACATATTATTCAACAGGTATTAGTTGATTGATTTAAGTCAAGTCATTAGTATTGGCACTTCATTCCATATCAGTGAGGCAAAAGTTTTTACTGCTCTCTCTCTCTCTCTCTCTGGCAAGAAGAACAGGAATACAAAAACCAGTGATTTTTTAACAGCTAATTTATTTTTTTAATCTCGAGTTGGTACATATTATTCAACAGGGTTCATTGTATCATCAATCAACAATGTGAACTCATCAATAACAACCTTATTTTTATGGTACAAAAAAAAAATCATTTCATGCTTCTCACTTGGCTCACTATAAGATCTTTATGTGAGGTAGGTTCTACAGCAGTCGGGACAGACATAAATGCCAATCCCTAGGGAATCAAAAGGGTATGTGAAAGAAAGGCATAATTGGAGGGCAAAGTATAGGTCAAAGAGGATGAACAAAGTTGACCACTGTATCTTTTAGATTTGTACAGCATTTTACTGCCACCTGTTTTTTTTAATAAAAAATTTACTATCATAAATAACTCTAATCCGTGAATTTGAATGTAAGACTTATCCTTTATATAATAATATATTAATCAATCAGATATTTTAACAAAAATACCACCTATATATATATATTGCCATAACAGCTTTTGGTAGGTTTATTATTTATTATTATTATTATTATTATTATTATTTAAGGTTTTGATGTAGTCACTAACTTACGTTAACATCAGAAATCATTACATTCTCACAACGGAACACAATCTTGATCCTTACTTCTAATTTTAGCTCTTATCTGATATCCTATATGAATCCTTACCTAAAACAAAAACTATTTACTAAAAATAAAAATTATATATCAAGAAAATACTTTATACTATATTTCTTTTTTTTTTAATTTTTAATCTCGAAACATAGATACCTTAATGAAATTCAATTTTGATTATAAAAAAATCAGTGCTACTTTGTGGTCCATTTCCTCAATCACAACCATATGAACTTCTCCTTGACAACTGATTTAGTATTGTAATATTTTTTGAGTGGAGTTATAGTTTATTTTTCTCTTCGTTTATAGTGTTTTTATCATTAAAATAAAAAAAATATTGTAACTGGATAATACATCATTGATTCTTATTATCATTCCTTCATAATAAATGATTATAAGGTTTTTTAAAATATCGAGACCTAATTTTATTATAGTTTATTTTGAAATATGTCAAGACCTCTCGTAATTTTTTATTATAATTATTTTTAATATATAATATAAATGTTATAAGTTTTTCACAAGTCATAGGCTTAAATTTAAGGCTACATAGAAAAATTAGAATCGTCCTTTATTTTGAATATATATATATATTAAATTTTATTTTCAAATTTATTTTAAAATTTAAAAAATATTTATGAAACCTTAATATATGCTGTAAAATTAATGAATAGGATTTAATATTTTTAATAGAGTAAAAAATATTATGATCATATTCAAAAACATTATAATTGATCTGATTGGATGAAAAATATTATACGTTTATTTAAAAATATTATAATTGGTTCGATTTAATATCAAATCAGTTTGATTGGTTCCATTTAATTGGTTTCGATGGAAAGCTCAAAATAAAAAAAAAGAACACTTTTTGTAAAAATATTTTTGAAAAAGACGGACAAAAGCTTAAAACATATTTTGAATATTATGTAATATATAATTTTACCTAAGATGGTGCCGAGCGCATGAGATCCAACTTAGAGGAGGGTTGAGCTCCGCCAGATCTCGGCGCAAACCCTAACCAAACCTATCGCTAGCATTGGCAGCTCAACAACGCGAACAGGGTTGCCGCGCCTCCTCTCTGCTGCTGCTCCCTCCACCTAAATCTCTCCGCTGCTGCTGCAACTTGAGGTGAATGCGATGTTTTAAAGCGAAGGTGGCGCTTCCTTCTTTCTCATCCTCCTTTTTGGCATCCTTGCCGTCGTAGTTTGATCTAAGCCGTTGTCTTCCATCATGGATCATGCAGGCTTATTTGGTATCTGAAGAATAATGGGAGCATCACCAGTTGCTGGTTTGCAAGTGGTGGCAGCATGGCCTTGCATTTCTTCTCCCCAGAGAACGTTCGTGTCAAGAGCAACAGCTTCCAAGTTCAACCTGAAAGTAGCCAGTCAAGGATTAACAAAATTGTCAAACATCTCTCTTCAAGGTCTTCCTGAGAGATACCCATCCTCCTCTTCAAAGTATCACAGAATTGTTCCCAGGGCAATGACTGGGGAAAGTGAGGAAGGCACAGCATATGGGTTGCCTATTGATCTCAGAGGTGTTGCATTGCTTGACTTGAGAAATTATCCCTGTATCTTTGGTGCATATTTTGCGTGTCTACAACAATTTATGTTATCTATATTGTAACAATTTCCTATTTTGTGAAAAATCTTTTCAATTGACTTAGAAGTGGGGTTTTCTTGATATTTTCCCACATCTCTTTTGTTATAGGGATGAACCTTTCTGTGTCATGTTAGGAACGAAAGGGGCAGAGGTTGATTCTCTCATTGCTAAAATGAAGTAAGAAAGGAGTTTCATTCAGAGTCCGTGTTAGGTTAGAAATGCTTTGGTTCTGCTAGACAAGGGTTTCAGGTTGGTATCAGATTTGTTGTATGCGTCTTATGTGTCTGTCTGAAATTTTGTAGATTTTTACTTTAATTATTGTGGGATTAAGTGAACTTTGTCATTTCTGTCTTCTTCCTTTAGTAGAAACTGTTTATTCATATCTTCACCTTTCTGCACCAACATGGTATTGTACTAAATATTAATGCTTAAAGCTTTTCCGGGTTACCTTTTGTAGCACCTAGAAATCTTGACCCAAATGTAACTTGCCACATTTTATTGCCTTATTCCTTAATCCCATATCTTTGGAATTACCAGCTATCAGATGATTTCTGGTGCCCTTACAAGTTTAGTGAGTGGTGGTACTGCTAGCAATTTCCGTGCATTTTGAATTATTTGTGCCTAGGAGAATATTTCAACGGCTAAAAATAGATGAAATGATTTTGATGGCATAATTGGTGAAATGCATTTCATTACCCCTTTTTTGTTTATAATATTTTAAGATTCATGCAGGATTGATTATGTCTTATAGCAGATACGGCAACTGAAACTTATAATCTTGTTTTGGGTTAAGGTTTAATAAGCTAAAAGAATGTCTTGATGTGCACCATAAGCAATATCTGGTGTTATTAACTTCCTTACAAAATGGCAAGTGAAGACCACTTGCACACCTTAATTTCAACTGTCCTAGAGTTTAACAACATTTACAGCTTCAAGGTATGACAATCAATATTAATGTGCATCTTTCAAGTGAAGGTTATATATGTCCCAGGATGAAAATCTGGATGACTAACTTAAGCATACATTGTTCTTGTCTATATGATTCACTTTGTTGAAGTCAAGTCATGGTATGGTCCACACAATTTAATCCATCTGAGTCACATTCTTGCATGAATCCATCACTGATTATCTTGCTCATGATTCTCGGTAACTGTTATTTCCAGACTCACCCAAGTGGTTTTCCTCTCTTTTTTTAATGACAATTATATGCTGGATGTTTATTTGTTGACAATGCATGTTCAGAAAACCACTTTATGAAACACAATTGCTGCTTTATTTTTGAACTGATGATATGGCATTATGATTTCATATTCATGTAAATTAACTGTTTCAAGATGACGTATCTCCAATTCTAATACATGACATGCCACTTCATCCCTGATAAGCTTTACGATCATACTTATTTCCTCAGTAAGCTTCATCAGCATACTTATTTGTTTTTTCAGGAAAACGGGCATTTATTGCTGGAGGGGCTGATGACAATGGCTATGGATGGGCAATTGCAAAAGCTCTTGCTGCTGCTGGGGCAGAAATTCTTGTCGGAACATGGGTTCCTGTATGTGATTTTGCATGCCAACCGATATTACTGTTATATTGGGTAATCAATTGAGTTTCCTTATGTATCATCTGCAGGACCTAAACATTTTTGAGACAAGCTTAAGGCGTGGCAAGTTTGACAACTCATGTCGGTATGTATTTTATTAGAATCATACGCATTCATGACTGTTTTTATTTGGTTCTTCTATTAGGCCAAGTATAGGTTCTCCATGACTTGTAACTTGATGGAGTGATTATGTCGATGAATGCCAAGTATACATACATACATACATACATATAGTGTGAAAATAATAATTTCTGTAAACAGGTAACCAAGCTGCTTCTAGAGACATGAAGAAGAGGATATCTTGCTGCAATCTCGGCATCTAGTTATTCTTTCATTTCCTTACTCCAGTACTTCCTTCTGATAATGAATCCAGGTTTATTTCATTTCCTTAAATAAACACTTGAACATGTCATATTATATTGCATGTGTTTCAAGAGAAGTCTGACAGTATGTGTTCCTTTTTGTTATTAGACAACTCTTGGCTAAGCCTTCCAATCCAGGAATGAGCTTACCTTGCAAGCCAAGAATGTTGCAGTAGAAGCCCTATATGATAATTTTATCTTTATTATCATAGTGAAAGCAGCATAATAATAAAGGAGCATTCTATAAGCAGATACAGGTGAATATGAGAGAGGATTGGGTGTAGAGGAAGAAGGATTGGAATCATCTGAAATTTTTTTAGCTAAAGAAAATACAATTCAAAATCGAAAGTAACCGAATCAAACATTTTCAACTAAACAAGTTTGTTTTGGCCCCATATAATACATTATAATTGCCCAAAGTAAACCAACACACTCTTTAGATTCCTTTCAAAAGTTGCCCGGATTTCATGCTTCTGCCATTTATTTTTCTTTTCTGCTGGTGAATCTTGACATCTTTGTCTTTTGTCACTTCTGTTTGGCAATTTGGTCTGCTTAAGTTTAAAGTGTCTCAATATGGCAGTCGGTGCTTCAGTGTCTCTAACATACATTGCTTGTGAAAGAACCATCACAGGGTATAATGTGTTTTTAACTTCTTTGTCAAAATCAGCTAATATAATGCTTACACTTGTGTATTTAGTTGCTGTATCAACTTGCAGATATGGAGGTGGAATGAGTTCAGCATAAGCAGCCTTAGAGAGTGATAACCGAGTAAACCTTACTTTCCATGAAGTATCTAGATTTTTCGTTAATGCATTTACTGCTTTTGTTTGCATTAACTTTTTATCACATTTGTTTCTGGCTGTAGGTGCTGGTGTCTGAAGCTGGAAGAAAAGGCCAAATCAGAGTAAATACAATATCTGCAGGTATGTCTTTTCATAAATCATAGTTAGGTTAAAAATTGTGAGCCTCTCCTTGGTGTTACAAACAAGACTAATCATTCTAATCTAATTCTTTTCCTGAAAGATTTTAGCTATTTCAGTTAGAAATCTCACTGATTTTTTTCCTTTTCTCCCTCATGATTTTGTTCTTTTTTTCCCTCATGATTTTGTACTAGGCATGATGTGGTTCATTATTATCTTTGTTTATCAATCATGTTTTACTAGATCAGTTCAGTCGCAATCATTCACTATAAAAGTATGTATATGCAAGTATTTCCTTGCTGATCGACTTGGTCAAACATGTGCTCAGGGCCACTGGGAAGTAGAGCAGCAAAAGCCATTGGATTCATCGAGAAGATGATAGATTATTCCTACTCCAACGCGCCACTGCAGAAAGAATTGCTTGCAGGTCATGTTCAACACTTATTAGTTCGTCCCTATCTTCTTTTGATCAAGCCGAAGAGTTGTGTTTCATGTATCAATCCAAATTACATTTTACAGATGAAGTCAGCAACACAGCAGCATTCTTCGTCTTTCCTCTGGCCTCATCGGTGACCGGTTCAGTCGTGTACGTGGACAACGTGTTGAATACGATGGGACTTGCAATCAACAGCCCAACACTCTGCGTAATAGTAGGGGGCGAGACAAGCAGAAGGCTCTCTCCATGTTCTTTTTTTTTCTTTAACGACCGCGGCATCATCATCGTCATTGAAGAGAGAGCGGGATGATTGTCTTGTTCAGGTAAATAGGACTTGGAATCATTTAAGAGTCATCAAAAAGCCCTGATTGTTGGATTAGAATATTTAGCATCATGTAGCTTTTTTTACTTTGGATGTTCATATGAAGTGTCGTATTTAGGATAGACAATGTCTTCTAATAGATCCTCTCCACAGTGTGGGACCCATCTGTTGGGTCCCTCGGAACTCACCTCCATTTCCGGGTAAAACATGAGTTGGTGATTCGTGCCATGATAGGAAGGCACTAGTAGCACTCTCCCGAGAAGAAGACACGAGACGATTCTGGAGCAAGTCATTCATTCTCAATCACCTGACATGTAAAGAATTTGTTAGATCACTTATTATTTACCTTTTAAATTTTAAAATTTTTATATTCAAATACGATTTATGGACTACTTATTTTTTTCTTGGAAATGAAAGTATATGGTGAAAGAAAAATTAATCTTAAAAAAAATAATCATTTTTTAATTTCAAGTGGTTATTAACATCATGATCATTATCATTAGTGGTTAATGAGGGTTCACCGAAGAGATATTATAAGCATTTTTAAAATTAGATAAATATAAATATATAATAAAAATCCCTTTTTTAAGACCTAATTCAGGCACGTCTTCCCTCTTTATTCCCCAACCGCAACGCGTCTCATTCCTTCTCATCAATCGGAAGTCTCCTCGCCCGGAGAAAGAAAGCATCAAAGTCTACCTCTCTCTCTCTCTCTCTCTCTCTTCTCTCTCCGTCTCTCTCCCCCATGGATCTATTCAAACCCTATTTACACCATGAATCTTTCTAGAGGGTTTCGCCAGAGGCCAAACCCGATCAAGAAAGAGCTCATCAACAGGTGCGCGATTCTTCTTCTTCCTCCGCGATCATCGCTGCGTTGCTTTTGGCTAATTTGATCCATCTTTTTCCGATCGTCAATGCATGTAATCCATGGAATATGTCGATGAATTCTTTAAATCTTTTGAATTAATTGTGTGAAATACCAGTCGATCGCGAGATCTATCGGATCAGGGCTTTGCTTTGCGTTGCTTTTACTTAGTAATTTAGGGATATACCATCGCGGAATTCGATCCCTCTGTCCAGATGAATCCTCAGCATGGGATGATCCGGTTCTTGTTTTTGTAGATTTTTCTGTATCATCTTCCGATGGACAGATGGATAATTGTTTCCCTCGAAAGAACCAACTGGATTCACAGAAATGCTTGACCATCTTTGTGTTGGTCCAAGTTTAACATAATGAAACTGAAATTTCCATTACTATTGCTGATAGTGGCTGGTAAGATTATCTGCTTATACTACTTTCTTCATCAGTTTATTCTTCTCTCTTTTGTCTGTTGTTTGTATCGCCGGTCCAATCACATGTTGATAGATGTGAATCCTCGAAATACATGTCAATATGCTAATGATGAGCTTCATCTGTTATAGACCTTAGTCAGTTGCAGTCATTCACGAGAGAGCAAGAGAGAAGAATCAAATCAATTAAATCCCTTCTCTATTTCTTATTTGCGTATGCTTTC
Source organism: Musa acuminata AAA Group (assembly GCF_036884655.1). Taxonomy (NCBI): domain Eukaryota; kingdom Viridiplantae; phylum Streptophyta; class Magnoliopsida; order Zingiberales; family Musaceae; genus Musa; species Musa acuminata. Next base: position 8,729,622 of record NC_088351.1, read on the forward strand.
TCGTCAGTGATGTTATTGTAAACAGATGATAAGTTCAGTAGGAAGCTTACCGAATTATATGACTTGCTTGGTCATTATAGTTCCTTTTGCTTTGTGTTGGTTAAAGAAGAATTTGATTGTCTAATTCAGCCAACCTTGGTTCGATTCCAAGTTTGTCACAAGGATGTTGTAAAAATTAAGGAGTGTGATTTAGGATTCGATTGTCTAAGATGTCTAAGATTCGAAGCCAACCTTGGTTCGAGTACAAGTCTGTCGTATACTTGGTGTCGGGAGATAAATGGATCCAGCAAAGGATGTTGTAAAAAAATTACATTGGGCACATGCCAGACAAAGGTTAAGAAGCGTGATTTTGGATTCGATTGTCCAAGATGTCCAAGATTCGGAGCCATCCTTGGTTTGATTACAAGTTTGTTGCATACTTGGTGTCGGGAGATTAATGGATCCAACAAAGGATGTTGTAAAAAAATTACGTTAGGTACATGCCTGACAAAGGTTAAAAAGCATGATTTAGGATTCGAAGGATTCTAGGTGAGATAGCACTTGAATCGTAACTTGGTAATCATTGTGGGAGTGGTTTCACAACATTGCCAGACATTACCTGGCATGATTAGTCACATAAACTATCAGGCATTGCGGTTGGCACCATCGTATCGATTGCATGAGTCACTCATCTTACATGTCAAGTTGACGAGGCATCAGAGTAGGATATGACATCAGTTGTCCACGTGTCACACCCCCTTACAAATGTTGATGATGAAGCCCTCTAGTTCTTGTTGTAGTATGTATGGGAAAGATATATATCAGTAACAAGGATGCAAGGCGATCAGTCAGCGAATGGATGGATCCTAAAAAGCATGTATTAACGTTTTCGTGGACTTCGTCGAGCTATTATGTTACCGAAGTGCATTTTCTATCATCTCTTATCTTTCAAAAGCATATATTAACATTTTCATGGACTTCGTCGAGCTATTATGTTACTGAGGTGCATTTTCTATCATCTCTCATCTTTACATCTGTGGCCTTCATTTGGTTTAGACATTTTTTAACTTGCAACTTCAATGTGTGGTCGTGCTTAGTTTCTTCCGTGCTTTGAGTGGATTAATTATCTATTAGAGTTTTGTATTTGAAGTTTTTCATGATAGTGATGAATTTTGGAATCTCGATGATGTGAAGTCTATAGTATTATCGTTGAAAGAGAAAGAGATAAAACAGCATGGACTTTCCATCGATAATCACTTGAATGTATAACTCTACTTATACGAGCATATGAATAATTCTACTTTTTCACAAACACATGCATACTTTATATCACAGAAGAACAGTTTGTTTCTCGACTTTATTTAATTTGACTGCTCGATGATTTAATTTTTTGACAGACATCCACGCGTTCTCCATGATTCATGAAGCTGTCAGTTCAATATATGGCAACTGCGGTTTCTGAAAGCATCCATGACACGGTCAATATCGTGTAATCTTGATACATAAATACATAATACAGAATGCATTTTAGTTCTCACTAGAAATTGAAAGCAAGTACACAGCACTGTTGTCAGAGCATTTGCAAACTTTGCAGGTTTCGCGAAAACATCATCTTCCAGTGTTTTTTTGTAGTACAAGCATTTGCTGAAATGACTTTTTTTTTTTGTATGATACCAGATTTGAGATTTACAATTCAGTTTAGTGCATTATTGCAACTTCTGATACCTTTTCAATAACCTCATGAATGTGTAGGTTTTGGTCGGTGGTCAATGATGATGGATCATCAGCAATAGCGTGGTCGATTTTGTTAAGTCAAAATGCCGCTGCCGGAAGGAGTTCCCTATTTCCCACCGATGTAGAGATGCAGCTACTTTTGACGGAACATTTTATCCCTTGTTGTGGTAGGAGTTGGAAAGTAAGTCTCAGAAAACCGTACAAGCTTCTCTTCTTTTTTGATCCGCAAGATGAGCAACATATATATCATCAAAATGTGAGAGGACTATCAGATACAAACTCCTCTCTTCCCAAGTGCTTTATCATATGGGCCATACCTTACCGGGGAGCCACGAGGCTAACGTCACCTATTGTATCTATATTTTATCCCAAAAGAAAAAGAAAATATTGATTCTCGTGAATAATTGCTACCATAACTGAGGATGCATTTGTGCAACTACATCAATGCTAAAACATGGCAACCGTTCTAAGCATTTACAAAGTTACAAAAGCTATAAATAAAACAATATTAGGAAGCACAGTTCCTCGGCATATTTCCCTCAGAGATGGCCAAAAGAATATGCGCTTCTTCTTCGGCGTAGGAAGCAAATTTGCCTTTAGTACAGCCATGGGGCAGGCGTCTAAAGGCAGCGGGAGAGATACAGTTACGTGTCATCATTGTCGCCGTGATGCTGGTAGCCTGATGCGACACCATCCCCGATCAAATGATGGCCATCCGAGTCTTCTCCACCTTCACCTGTAATCATGTCGTCCTCATGATGATTAGCTCTGTGCTGCTTCCCACCGTACTGCTCATTTCTCCATTCCCCATCTCGCTCCATGTACTGCTCATGTGAAAACTGGTGCTCGTCGTCTTCTGCCACAACAAAAGAAAGCATGTTTGTCCCACAAATAAGGTTTTTAGACTAGTAACATTTCAGCATGGTTGTAGATGGCAACTTGTGAAGAGTCGCTGCTGTCAAGTGTTGATACATACAGATATCAAAAGCACCTGGATCTCCTAGAACCACCAAAAACAACATGCAGTGGAAGTTTCATGTGTACTATCTTCGATTTAGTAATTGGGAGTACGCCAAAGAAAGGAAAAGAATTAACTACGGATACCAATAATCTTGTTATGCTTTACATGTAATCAGTAAGCAATCGATACCAATTTCTATAACCAGCCTATTGAATGAATACATATCTCAACCAGACCAACTGGTTCTGCTTTACTGTATGTGGAAAGCTTTAGAAACACAAAAGATTATCATTAACTGCATATAATAAAATAGGTTTAGATGCATAAGGATCTCATTCAGAACTTAAAAAAAGAATAATGGGTTTACGCATAATTACCTCTTTCGCCGTCGGATGCATCGGCAAGTCTTGCAATTGCATCGATTAGTGATTGTTCATGGTCCTGCAAACATGAGTACCTCAATTTTTATCCATAAAAACACAGCTGCTGAGTACTGAAAGTTGGCATAGTTTTCGTACTTTCAACACTTTTTTTGCTTTCTCAATCTGAAGAGGATCAGGATGGCTGGCGCCAAAAACCTTCTCCACCTGATTGGAACAGGAAACAGAATATTCTGTTACATGAGAAAAAAACACTGACCGACTGTTAAACCACGTTCACTAAACTTTTAAGAAAACATACTTCCTTTATGAGAGTCTCAGTGTGAAGTATCTCGATGTCGCCAGTGTTCTTCTTGCTGATGCCATTTTGAGACGTCGGAAAATCTTTCTTAGGCTGATTCTTGATAGTTTCTCTTCCCCTTCCGGCACCTGGAATGGCGTCGCCACGGCCAGTGGATTTCTTGATCTTGCGACCTGGTGCACCTTGCCCAGGCTGATAATTAATATCTGGGTCCTCACCCTCCCATCTTATATCTTCAGGGGAAATCTGCAATCGGGTAAGCCCCAAAATTAAAAGTTGAAGCATTGATGAAATCAAAATTAGCAAGCTCATAAATTATTCGTTGGTTTTGATTTTTTTTATAAATATAATGATTCTCATGTTGAACAATATACATACTTTTTGTTGTAAATCTTCATTTTTACCATCACATTGGAAGGATACCTTCTGAGTTAAGTGTGTTGAAGTGAACCACAGGCTAGCAGAATAATTTTGGGCTAAAGCAAAATCCTATCTTTACTTCATTTATGTAAATGTGGAAGCGCACAACTAACAACTAAATAGATGAAAGAAATAAAAGATACAATATGGAGAAAATGTACTTCTTTGAGTCCATTACATTCAATTACCCTAGGAAAATGAACCTCAAACAACAACATCCTTCTGTTCTAATTCTGGCAAACTTCGGCATCACGAACTCAAAAGAAAAATAATTGTCTAATAAAATTTCCATCTTATTCTAGGGGCTCTTGGGCTTTCTGCATAGTTTCAAACTCTACCTAACCTTATTTAAGTTGAATTAGGCTTACAAACCAAGAGATGGCAGCTATAGGTACTAACTCTATCAGTAAGTTACGAAAAAATGTGTAAGATAATGCAAGGTAAACAAACTCAAGAAATACGACAATAATAGCTACAATCATACAGTCAATGTCTTGAAGAAGAATAACGGATTAGCCGATCATCCCTAATCAATCCAATGGTCGCTGACTCACCACAAATTTGACAAACAAAGATAACCAGTAAATATCACCAAATATTTTGGACATCTTCAATATAACTAATAAGCATAGAATGCAGAGAGTGCTTTGGCTAGCAATGCATTATGACAAGTCCTAAAACGTCAATCCATTTTTTCACGCATCTGCTCATAATGGTGGATCACCACAAATTTTCAACTTAGAGCATAATGTGAACATTAGACATATGCAATGACCAAGCTAACATAAGAGGTAAAATTCCAATGCTATAACTGCCATCAGCACAACATGTACATACTTTTTGCAAAAATAAGAAGAAAACACTTCATTTCTGATCACTTAAAGAACCAAAGTAGCTGTGGCATCATAAAAGCAATCAACTTACCTCTTTTAAATTGACCCATTCCCACGTCTCGTTGTTTGTGCCCTTATCATAGACCAGAGCATGCAGACCCTGTGAAATGCTGATAATCAGAAATTTCTAACTGCCAATGCACTCGCAAAAACAATAAAGACATAGAAAAACTTAACAAGCTTACTTCGACCGGATTATAATCAGTGATGACGGCTTCATAAAAGTGATTATCTGCGGGCCACCTAGTCATGACTATTCGCCCAATTAGTGGATCATATGGTGCTTTTTTAGCTGGTTCGACTATAACAGGAGCACCAGAAGAGTTCCTATTTGCAATTAGGCCCCTTCCACTAGGACCTGCAGAAGAATACTGCATGGACTTCATCGAAGATGCACTGGGCAATCCCTGACCCTGCAATTTAAGTATAAATTTAACAGATGGCATATGACAACTGTAAGAATATTCAAATAATATACGGGATTAAGAAACAAATATTTTACGTACATTTTCAACATCCTAACCACTCACCGATTTAGGTTTTTTGCCCTTCGCTCCTGTTGCAGCTACCCTTTTTGCAGTCGATAACGACGGCTGCATGGAAGATGCAATAGGTTGTGAGTACAGACCAGGAGATGGTGCATCCAAAGACAAAGAACGTGCTGGCTGTGACGTTCTTTGCCGCTTCCGAGAAGCTGAGATGGTGGGGCTTGGTGCTTGCCTGCCACCATCTGGTTGAACATTGTTAAGCACTCCAGATTGGAGCCCACCTGCTTGCCTCCATTCCCTATTTAAGAAATAGTTCACAAGAGCAACTTATAGCTGGAAAAGGAACGAAGCCAAAAACATATCTTCAACCAAAAATTTCAGATATCTGTTCCTTAACAAACCTTATCCTTCGAATTATGTCATCAGCATTGACCCTACTTAATAGTTCTCTGTGTTCCTCATCTGACACTCTCAGCTCCTTTCTAAGTTCAGTTATTAGACTTTCTTTCTCCTGAATGTATATGTTCCATCATGAAGCCAACTTGTAACTAAGATTTGCATGTAAAAAGCAAAAGAAATCAACAATAATAAGGTCAGTTATGGTCAATTTATGGATACCCAAGTAATGGCATCAGATTGAGCCTTAAATGCTCGAAGAATTGAACTGTATGCTTCTTGCTCGATTCGATGTATCTGAAACTCCATATCATTCTGCATCCTAGCATAGGGAATAGCACCAACAATATTTCTTCCATTACCAGTCACATGTCCTCTTATGCCCCTGTTCTGATGAGTTGGTGGAAGATCATCATCAGTTCCTGCAGCCAAATAGCAACGACAAAATCAGTAGCATCAGCTTCCATGCATCCTATCACAAAGGAGATGTGTAAAAGAAGCTGAGCAAATATGTTGCACAGTGAATAGCTTTGGAAGGTCTGTGAATACTCATGCATTTAGTTGGCGTCTTGGCGAAAAAAGTGCAAAATGGTGGCATTTAAATTAAGCTGGTAAAAACAAAGTTGGCATACCAAGGCTACTTATTTGCAACTGATCAAACCTTCTTCATGACAAATAACATATACATTAATGTCTACACCAACAGTTGAAGTTTCGCATCATCTAGACCTCCATCCTGCTTGAGGAGCTGATGACTACTACACCCCAAATTTCCTGAGATTAATCTACAAATACTAGACGAAGAAAAAGATACATGCAATCGGGCAGTGGTAGACTTAAGTTCCATTACTAAAGCTTCCAATTACAGTGGTAGGCTGATATTCAAATTGTAGCCGCATCATAAATAATTGTTGGATCTTATAAGAAATATGCACAAAATCAGAAAAAATATGTCATATGCCTTGCTGCTTCCACAATAACTGAATCTTTCATCTAAGCCTTTCTCATCATCAAAGGCATCACTCTGAAGTTCTTATTTATCATATGCTTACATCCTCGTCTTGCCAACAAAGTGCAAACAGAGGAAAGAGTGTAAAGCCAATGTTTGCAAGTAAGCCAGTTAAATATATGGATTATTGCACTTGAGGGTAGCTTGGGCTCAAGACCAGGTTGCAAGTTCAAGTTTGGTTCCTCTTAACATTTATGCAAGCTTAAACTGAGCTGCTATCTACCCAACAAAATTTAAATTAAATTTACAAGCAAGCTGGATCAAACTTGGCCCATCTATCACCCATATTTTAGCTTCTTCTTGCAATTTACTAGAAGACATAAACAAGTCTAGACTGAAGGATATTTAACTATTATCAAAACAAATTCAAGAAGTCCATCGAAGACTGTGTTTGTTAGGGACACAATCATCTAATGTGAAATCTCAAAATACAAGGCTCATCATATTAGAGCAGTAAAAAAGCTTGCAAGGGCCAAAAATAAACATAAAAGCAATTTTAAGTCTTACAAACAACAATTCTGCTGTACAAATTATGCAATATCCAGACTCCATGAAACAAGCATCAATGTGTACATCCAAAATTAGCAACAAATGGCCATCAGTTTCCTCTAGAATCAGGACTAGAAACCTGGAGAAAACTAGAATCCTGCACTGAAACCAAAATATTTTAACAGAAATAACTGAATGCAAAATGAATATAGTAATTATTTATAGCTCTTGCGCTCTCAGCATGACATTTGAGTCCGGCGATCTTTAACACTTGCTGTAACCAAATTATAATCAGAAGTTGACATGATCACATAATCAAAGAGTTAAATAAAATTTCCAGACACTTCCAATCAACTCTTGAATTTGACATGCATGTTCTAACTGTACTCATCTGTCTATATCCTACAGAATCAAATGTAGCTTTTCTGTCATTGAACCAATTACTGAATTCAACATGCGAATGAAAAGTACAAGATACAGCATGGCAATTCATGCTGCTGCATATCTTACGCAACAGCCCTAACTTTGATATCTTCAACAACTTCATATATTACGAGTCTTTTAATGCAAAAGAAAAACATCTTCTACACCCAATTAGAATCTCAAACCCCTACGTAAACAGATGTTCAAAGAAACGGAACGCTGACCTAGGAAATACATGCTGAAAGACGAAGTTTACAGTTCCGTTCTACGACACGACCCAAGTATTTGCCGCATATCAAACTCAAAACCCTAATTCTCCAACCTAGCGTTTCTCTTAGCAAACAGAGCTGATCCACGGAGTTGCAGCACGACCACTTCGTTAAGAGCGATATCGCACAAAGAGAGCCAACGATTTTTATCGCAAATACAAAACCCTAAATCACGAATCGGATCAAGAATGCCAAGTAACGCTCACCGCTGCTATCGGATGGATCGAACGCCATGATGTGGGTCTTCTCGGAACCAAATCCTCCACCGCGTGAACCCTAACGACTGCAATCACGTCGAAATGGAAGAGAGACCAAGAACCAATTTCCTGCGGAGAAAAGAGAGAACCGCCGCTTCTAAATCGATTTCCCTCCGCTCTTCACGAGAAGACGAGCATAAGAACGCGAATTCGATCGAAATTCCGAATCGAGCGAGAAGTAATTAGGGATGCGAGAGGAGGGGGGTCGAGAGGGATCGGAGGCGAGGGGAAGGCAGAGGAGGCGACGGGAAGCAAAGAGGGGGGAGGGAGGGTTCGAAACGGAATTCCGTAAAAAGGCGGATTCCAACGCTTTATATGAGAGGATGCGTATATTTTTTGAGTCCCGTCATACGCGAGGGCGGGGATTACGGGTAATGGATGGGGATATCGCTAACGAGCCGGATTTCACTTAAGATCCGAATCCGAATGAGATTCCAGTGAGTTAGCGTTGTTTCTGCTTTTACGTATTTATCCTTGCACGGTTCGAAAACATCGTACGTGCCCTTACGAATGGATCGTCTCCATTAACATCCGTTCTAAACATGAGAATCATCGACTAATTTGAATTAAGAATCATAACAAATATTTAAAAATACAGTAATGATGAATACAACATTAATTGATAAGTAAAAAGTGATAATTAAATTCACGCTATTGATGTAATATTGACAAGTATAATTTAGAGTCACGAAATGCATCAAAAATAATATTTTATTTTAATAATCTCTTGATTCGTGATTTTTTTTTTGTTGACTTCACTATGAATCCCCGAGTTTTTTTTCACTTAATATGATTTTTTTCTTACAAATTAAGTATTTTATTTGAACATTTTGACTTTTGACTTATTATTCGCATTGCTCATAATCATTTTTATGCAAGATTTTTTTTTCTATTTGAATGAATTTCTTTTTGTTAGGAATAAGGAGAAATTTGTGTTATTATTTTTTCCTATTGATTTGATTTTATTTGAGTCAATATTTTTAAACTCTTGTGAATATTGATCATTAGATCTACGAAAAGATTATTATGAGTATAGGCTTTAGGAAGTGACAATAAGCCATGAATTTTGGGATAGATTTAATGTAATCCAACAAGGTTTGAAACCTAATTGATGCATCTGATGGTATTGTACCCATCGGTTGCAAATGGATTTTAAGAAGAAGATCGAAGTAGATGGAAAAGTAAAGATCTATAAAGCAAAGCTAGTGACTAAAGGGTATCATCAAAGCCAATGTATTAACTACGACAAAACCTTCTCATTTGCCGTCATGTTAAAATTCATATGAATTCTATTAGTTATTACAATACATTATGATTATGAGATTTAATAGATAGACGTGAAAATTGTATTTTTCAATTATAACCTCGAGGAGAAGATGTATATGATATAATATGAGAGATTCGTGTCCAAGGATTATCCAGATAAGATACATAGGTTGCTTAGGTTCATTTATGGACTAAAGCAAGCTTCTCGAAATTAGAATATAAGATTTGACGATCTTGTGACTTCGTTAAGAACGAAAATAACCTTATATACAACAAAAGTAGGTGGGTCTAGTTTTCTTTTTTTCCTTATCTTTTTGAGTTATTTTTCTCCTACTCCTCCTTAGACACTTCTCTCTTCCTTTCTTCCCATTTTATCCCTTATTTATTCAAAAATATTTTTAAAATTTTAAAAATAATACTTCTAAATTCTTCAAAAAATATAAAAGGTTTATAAAAAAGTATTACGATCAAATATGTGGATACAAGTGTTCAAGTTAAAAATATTTTAGACAAGGTTACCTAAAGACACTCTATTTTAAACTCAACTACAATCTGATTGTAGAATGAGTGTATTTTAATTTCTTTTTTAGTATATTTGGTCAATTTTTGTCGAACAACCTCAAGCTTTCATAATTCTACTGTAATATGAATCTATAAAATATTTTAATGTACTTTATTTTTTGATAAATTTAATTAATTATAATTTGATATGTTTTTATAAACAAGTGTAATTTTAATTTATTCTTGGAGTGTAATGGAGTCAACTTCAATCAAATATATCAAACTTTTATAATTTTATTAGAATGTAATGGTGTTAGGATAATTAAATATCTAATTTGATGTATTTATAGTTATTTTTTTGAATGGGTGTAATAACGAGTTAACCTTAATCAAACTATCTCAAACTTTCGTAATTCTTCCAAATCATGATTCCAACAAAAACTATATATTTTTATTTTATAAAAATTAAGATAATTAATTATCAAAGTTGGCACGTTTTTACTTTATTTTGTGAACTAATATATTTTTATTTATTTTTGAGTACTAACGATGTTAACTTCCAACAAACGGTCTTAAACTTTCACAACTCCAATAGAACAAAATCATAACAAGTATTTTAGTAGAGGTTTTTTTAAAAATAATAATCAAATTTGATATATTTTGAGATATATTATTTTCGAGTGTAACAGATCAACTTTGACAAAAACATCTCAAACTTTGATAATTCCCCTCGAACATGATTATAATAATAACTATATTATTATTTTTATTTTATTATGAATTTAGGACCATAATTCGATGTTAGAATAACGTTGTGAGTAATTAATTTTCCCTTGTTCTCCTTAATTCGATATTTCGAGTCACATGGTGGAACAGTTTAAGCCATCGTTGTTCTTGGGGAACCCTCTTGCGATTAATTTTTTTTCCCTGTTTTTTTCCCCTTTAATTCCTCGTTGCCAATATGTGTGATCGTGAGACGGCAAGAGCACGTGCGGGCCGAGGCTCGGTTCGCCCGTGCGAGCGCCAGCTCGTGAGCTTTGACCACCGCAGCAACGATTACTCTGCTCCCCGCTCGCATCGCACGAGACGCCGACTCCTACAAAAGGGGCGGAGTCTTCACACCCCCAAAGGGGCCATGCTGCTCTGCCATCTCGCCTTTCTACCCCTCGTTCGTCACGTTCCTCCTCTCGCCGCCTTTCCCAAGACCTTCTTCTCCAGCCCAATCTCTCGATCCGCTCTTCGCTGGGGCTGGCACCTGAATCGGCGGCCGTTGGAGCGACGGGGTTCTCGGAGACCCGATCGACAGATCGGAGGATCACGAAGCCATTCCATGGAGTCCAAGACGGAGGCGCGGGATCCGGCGGCGGAATCTCCGGCCGCGCTCGCCGATGGCGGAAAGGGCGTGCGGTTGAAGCTCGAGGAGTTTAATTGGGACCACTCCTTCGTGCGGGAGCTGCCTGGTGATCCAAGATCCGATACGATCCCTCGCCAGGTACTTCTTCTTCCTTTCTTACACTGATTGTTTTAGGACTCACTCGCTATTGTCTCCGAATGTTCTTCTTATTGTTTTTAGTGTATCGATCAATTTCAACTTATTTGCGGGAATAATTCATGAAAAATATTACCCTTTGATCGCAACACCGACCTAGTGGGTTTGGATCTTGCTTCTCGATCAAGATCGACACTTAGACGAATAGAGTCGTGGTCCTAATTCATCTAAGAAGAACCGTTTTTTAAGATGTGTCAGTGTCTGGAGCGTGGATGTTTTTACTTATTTCATTTGCAGGACGTGTTTACTCCTGCAATTTCCACCACACATTTTATTTTCCATGTAAAAAAATTAGCCATCCTGTCTACGCTTTGTATATGTGCAGAAGTTATAATTTCTTTTGTTGGTTTATCTTATGCAACATGTAAATAAGAAGCATACACAAATCAAGGACATATTTGAATTTCTTAGCGCCTTAAGCTTAATCTATGTTTGGCTGCAATCGATCCGGTATCTTGTGCTATCGTTCTGCCTTTCTTGCCCTTGTTCTTCGCCGCTGTCCGGTCTGGATAAAGCATCCAAGAGAAATTGTTTCATTTCCTTGATTGTTTGCTTTCTAGGTCTCCTAAGCCCCAGTCTAGTTTCTAAACTTTCTGTAGTACTTATGAAAGCCATCATGTTGGATTTTAATAAGCTTGAATTGAAGACTTCCGCATAACTAAAATAAACTGAAAGTCCTCTAATGGATATTTTCTTGCTGTATCAGCAGAGATACGTTGATTTTACAAAGTTTTGTGCTCTCTGTTTGTCAGCTACCTAATTGGCATCGAGAAAGATTTAATAAGAGATCAATGCATGGGTTGTTGTTTGAAGATCTTTGCATAATGAGTATTATTTTGAAAGAATATTTGGTAGTGGAGTGGTAATTCTTGCTGACTATAATATTATCCACCTTCTGTTCAAAAACACATCTCAGAGTTACCGATCTTCCAACTGGTATAATTAATAATATAATTTTGTTTCCTGTAGTTAGCTTTCTTTTAAACATAATTGCATATGTTTGACCAACAATAACAAGTTTCTGTTTGCAGCTAATATTTGAACTTTAGAAAATAGCTGATCTGTTTTCAAATGGTTTTCAGGTGCTTCATGCATGTTACAGTAAAGTATCTCCATCTGCTGAAGTGGAAAGTCCTGAGCTTGTAGCTTGGTCAGAATCAGTTGCTGAATTGCTTGATTTGGATCCAAAAGAGTGGGCATCTTGACTAGCTCTGTTCTTCAGCTGTTTAAATTCTAAAATATGTAAAATTTTCAGCTAAGTAATCAACATTTTTCACCAATTAGATAAATTATTGCTCAAATCTAGACTTTTCTCTAAAACCTGCATAATCACAAGTTCGTTTCATGTTTACATTAACTATTTGGCAATTCAAGTGTCATGTCTTGCATCTTCGGTTGGTTTGCAATAATATGACTTGACGAACAAGTTTCCCCAGGAATCAAATACCTATTCATCTGTTCTCATTCCCCAGTACCTGGATCACATCATCCATACTACGTTGTAGTTGCCTGAATCTATTGCCTAAAGCATATATAAGAATATTTTGACTCGTAAGATTTATTTTTCATCTTCAATTATTTAAAGACACTTGGGAATCTTGGATAGTTCCATTTTTAGATGGCTTTGCATGGATTTGTTGACTAGTTCTCTCGGGTAATATGTTATTTCAATGGAGCTCTATTTTGACTCTACCCTCATGTATGGTTACAGATTTGAGCGGCCTGATTTCCCTTTAATATTCTCTGGAGCATTACCTCTAAAGGGAGGGTTAGTATTAAATGATAAACTTTGGTCGTGTACCTTTCTCTCAGCTTCAACTGTGATGATGCTCTAAATTATTATCTTTTGTAGGTTACCTTATGCACAGTGCTATGGGGGTCACCAATTTGGTGTGTGGGCTGGTCAGCTAGGGGATGGACGCGCAATTACTCTTGGTGAACTTCTAAATTCTCGAGGCGAAAGATGGGAATTGCAGCTTAAGGGTGCTGGGAAGACTCCTTATAGCCGATTTGCAGATGGTCTGGCAGTCCTTCGTAGCAGCATTCGTGAATTTCTTTGCAGTGAGGCAATGATTGGACTAGGAATTCCCACTACTCGTGCACTCTCTCTTGTTACCACTGGCAAATTTGTTAGTCGAGACATGTTTTACGAGTATGTTACTGTTGAACATTTTTATGGCTACTTTTTCCTCTGTACATCTAACAAATGGCAGCACTACACACTTTTCATGAAGGGGTTATAGCACAGTTGATACTATTTAGAATCACAGGGTAGTGATCCCAGGTCAATAGACTATTACTTCATAGTAGCACAAATCAGAAGACAGTTACATCTTTGGGCATATCCTTCCAAATGGATCTGTTTTTTCCTGTCATCTTTTTTTTTTTTTAATATGAGGTACGTGATGGTAGCATTTTTTACGTATGAAAGTTCACAGAAGAGCACAATGCATAGACAGAATATTCAGGTTTTGTTACTTTAAAGACTTCAGGTCCTCTCATATAAACCTTGTGATGCTACTTGTGTGTTTTAAATATCCATATTTTATCTTAAATTCTTAGCTTTTCTATGTTATGTAATCATCCTTATATATGCTCATGGGCCTTGCAGCGGCAATCCTAAGGATGAACCTGGTGCAATTGTTTGCCGTGTTGCTCAGTCCTTCTTGCGTTTTGGTTCATATCAAATTCATGCCTCTAGGGGAAAAGAAGACCTTGATCTTGTTCGAACTTTGGCAGATTACACAATTTGCCATCATTTTCCCCATATTGAGAAAATGAGCAAAAGTGATGACTTGTCTTTTGAGGTCGGTGTCGAGGGCTCTTTGATAGTGGATCTGACATCTAACAAGTATGCAGGTAATGTTCTTCATATGTGCATCTGCTAAGGTTGATCTCTAAATCTGTCAAATATTGTATGCTATGAATAAAAATGTCAATATTTTCTGGAAATACTTAAATATTTGACTGTCTGTTTTTTGCATGGATCTTATCAGCTTGGTCAGTTGAGGTTGCTGAGCGCACTGCTTCCTTGATTGCCAGTTGGCAAGGAGTTGGCTTCACCCATGGTGTTCTGAACACCGATAACATGAGTGTGTTGGGTCTGACCATTGACTACGGGCCTTTTGGTTTTCTGGATGCATTTGATCCAAGTTATACTCCAAATACTACAGACCTTCCTGGGAGGAGGTACTGTTTTGCAAACCAGCCTGATATTGGCTTGTGGAATATTGCACAATTTACTGCAACCTTATCGGCTGCACAATTGATCAGCAAAGAGGAGGCAAACTATGCTATGGAAAGGTAATTTTTTTAGTTTATGATGAGATTATATTTTGAAAAATGTGGTTGATTATGTTTTGAAAAACATGTAGTTTGATTGTTGACATTAGGCTGTTCATCTTTTTTGCAGATATGGAGACAAATTCATGGACGAATACCAGTCCATAATGACCAGGAAACTAGGTTTATCCAAATACAATAAACAACTTATAAGTACCCTTCTCAACAACATGGCTGTTGACAAAGTTGATTACACAAACTTCTTTCGGTTGCTTTCAAATATAAAAGCGGACACTGGTACTCCCAAAAATGAGCTCCTCGTCCCTCTTAAAGCTGCTTTGTTGGACATTGGCCAGGAGCGGAAGGAGGCATGGACCACTTGGGTGCAAACCTATATTGAAGAGGTATGATTTTCATTTGGTTGATACATTTACTCTGATTTTTCATAGTAGCACATGTCCATGTCATCCTCGTCCTCTTTTTTCTTTTTGGTCTTCTGACTTCAGGTTCAAAAGAATGAAGTCCTAACCCGCTTAGCCTAGGAATTTAATTCAACAGTTCAGCTTATTAGTTATAGATTGGGGGCAAGAATGGTTGGTAACATTCAATTATAGTATAAAGGTGAGTAACCAAGGGTAGACTAGGAGAAGTGGTGATGGTGAGTGGAGGATACAGCAAGAATCTCAACAAGGAGCAAGGTGGAAGTTTTAAGATAAGCATGGCAACGTATGTTGAAATCAAATGGCATGTGGATTTTATGAGGTATTTAAGGACATAGCAATACATCCCATGCGGAAAGAGGAGTTGCCAAATTTAAGTTTTGCAGCTAGGCAAGTTATTTCTCTTCACTTCACGATTTGAATGTATGATGGAGTGGAGGAAAGAAGTGCCTGAGTCTTCCTAAAGAACATTGCAAATATGCTTTGATGATTGCATATGGTAACAAAGAAGTGAATCTGGCAAAAACATGGCAAGAAACGTGTATTTATTATGCATATAGGAACTTCCTTCAGTCTGATGGTTTTGAGGTTAGCTGTATTCTTTGCTTAAAGCCGATTGTATTAAGATGCAAGTGAAAACAGACTCAACTTTGTTAGGTTATATATGATAACATAATATTTTGGGGCCCTGCTAGTATTGCATCCCATGAAACCCTTGGGCTCACAGCCTGGCTGGTGCATTGCTTAGAGGTTCGGGCTCTGCATGGGCATCTCTGAAGCTATGAGCATGCTTATTTCACTCTTTCCTGATGGTCGCTTTCTTTCTTCTGAAGTTGGTTGCTAGTGGTACGTCGGACGATGAACGGAAGGCCGCGATGAACTCTGTTAACCCAAAGTACATCCTCCGGAACTATCTGTGCCAAAGCGCCATCGATGCAGCTGAACAAGGCGACTATGGGGAGGTTCGCAGGCTTCTGAAACTCATGGAGCACCCATACGATGATCAACCGGGAATGGAGAAGTATGCACGGTTGCCACCTGCATGGGCTTACAGACCTGGTGTGTGCATGCTATCATGCTCATCTTGAGGATGAATTTGATTGGGCATAACTGCCATATACTCAAACCTGATTGTATATACCATTAAAAAGTTTTACTCCGATAATGTATTATGAGGATAGCGCTATCGAATGCATCACCCGTTCTGTTTATTAGTTTACGTTTCTATGCTTAACCAGTGGTTAATCTGTGTTGTAATCGAAACCTTCCAACCTTTCTCTGGGAAGTGATGCATTAGATAAAAGGGTCGATGTCAATTTCCTGTCATGTTGTGTGTGGTTTATGGATGATATGAATTGCTAACTCAACAGCTCCTTGACAACTTCTTGTACAAACAGCAGGCTGCAGATCGCCTTTAATCATTCAGTACACTGTAATCCCTCCAGCTGTATGGTTTGATTAGGCTTAGTACGTACTAATTAGCGCATGCCATGTAATTATTTGTTGGTTGCTTACATGAATCTAACACGCTTCATCACTGGTGATGGATATGAAAGATGATTCCTATCCCTCTTAACCCCTGAAGCTTCCCACTAAAAAGATTCTTGATGTGCCTAAAATTTACATGAGCTACTCCTCCAAAGATCAAATACAAAAGAAAAAGAGAATATATACAAATTATTTTAATCATTACCTGTTTAATCTATGCACTAGAATCTTCAAAACATCGTTATAGAACAGCCATAAAACATATATATATATATAGAGAGAGAGAGAGAGAGAGATTAAGTAGTTCAGTCATAGAATATATATATATATATATATATATAGAGAGAGAGAGAGAGAGAGAGAGAGAGAGAGAGAGGTGTTCAGAAAAATTCATTTGTGGAACGTAAACTGCAACAACGTCCTCTAATGGCCAAACTTTATTCACCGGAAACATTCTCCGATGGACAGCTTCTTGCAACATAACAGTCTCATATGCTTCTTGCAAGCATCTCCTGGTACCTCCTGTACGACTCCTGCTTCTCCAGCCTAAACTTCTCATGGCACCTCGCTATAAACCTCTCCGCGAGCCGGTCGATCTCGCTTCCTTCGCCCGTATCCCCTCCCGAAGCATCCGACTCGTCCTCGAGCCAGTCGAGGCACCCACCGAGTGGTGGCTCCGCCTCACCAGCGCTGTCCTCGGTGAAGATCACCGTCGAGTCATCAAACTCCGAGATGGGAAGCTGCGGCGGCATGGGTGTCACGCACGAGGATGACCAACTACGGTGCAGCTTAAAGAAGCCGAAGAGCTTCTTCTTCGTCTTCCTCAGCTTAAAGTCGCGGTTGCTGTCGATGGCCTTCTTCTTCTTCTTCTTCTTCTTAAGAAGCTCCGCGACCATGGACTTGGCATGGGAGATGTGTCGAAGGAGGTAAGCCTTGAGCAGGCTTCTGATCTTGAAGGAAGTTGAGCTTGGGCATGGCGATTCCGCTCCCAAGCCATAGAAAGACTGCAGGGGCTTTACACTGTATTGCCTGGCCATCACATCAGGCTCAGCAACTCAGTTGGAGACCATGGCCTTTATAAGCATCTTCCAAAGAGAGCTTTGTGTTCTTTCCTCATACTTCCGATTTGATCCGTTCTTACATGTCTTAAAGTTGCTTGTGAGGATAAGAGCGATCTCCTCTTACGTAAGGGATCTCACGGAGAGGTTTTATGACGACTTTTGCCACTCAAGCAATTGGTGTTTCTGAGGATGGGATGTTACGTTGAAAGGAGAGGGATGGTGTTGCGTAGAGGATCTTTAGAACGAGGAAAGCAAAGCAAACGATTAGTAACATCAACACTCGGATTTAGTGTGAAGTATATTAAGACTAAGATTCAACCTAACTATTTTAAGTCAGTAGTTCAATTTCAATGAAATTAATATGTTAATTATTCTATCATATCTGATCATGATATTTGATAAGAGTTAGTTGTCTCATCAAATTGACAATTGATACAAAAATTAATCTAGTATTAGAGTCAAGATCAAAGGGTACGTCAAGACACGAGATCACTGCTTTATATATATCGAATTAGAGTCTGATGGATGTACATTGATTCAATCAATGTGTTCATCATTTTAAACATATTAAGAGGAGAATATCTTGATATTAAAAAATATATATGTTGGAAAATAACAATCAAATTTTATAATCTTTATCCACATTGATAGAGAAAATAATAAACTTTCACAACATGAAAATAATGAAATCAAAAGATTAAAACTCTCTGATAATAACATTAACTTTAGAGCTTTTCTTGTGTTTAAAAAAAAAAAAAAGGTGTCTATCTTGCATGTCTCGATTCTAAAGTATCAATCAGCTTCACTACTTAAAAAGTCTTGTATGCTTAAAACTAGCAGCTCTATTCCAAAGCAATGACATCATCGGATCTCCTTACTGAGCATGAGGTAGGTATGCACACGAAAGCTGGGAGGCACTCACTGAGGGCTGGTTGGCTGCTCATCCATTTGGTGTGCATGAGAAAGTGTGACGTGGTGAAATGGTTGAGATCTTCTTGTACTGAACTGACTTCATGCATGCATGCATGGATGCAATCATTTACACATGAGAGAAGAAGTTTATACATATGTAAACTGGTTCATATATATGATGGAATTTTGTGAAGCCATATGATTTCCAATTGGAAGGTTTTATGGCTGCTAACTTAAAGAACTATTGTTGCATGGAAGATTTCTCATATGTGAATCATTTGGAAGAATATCTTTTTTTTTTCGTTTTGATTTGATAATAATGATCCATGTGGTTCGTGGTTCATATATTTTTTTCATATCATATGTAATCCTATGGAAAATAATGTCACTATTATTTTACCCAAACTATGGTGTCTCATATGTACATGATCTTCAAAATATAATAGAAGGAAAAAACCACCACCCCAATGACCAACAAAAATCTTAAAATCCTTCCAAAAGAAAAAAAAAATATTGTTCGGGTTCGTCACAGGTGATGTCACCCCTGGAACTTATCAGGGTCGAACACAGCTGGCGGACGTTGTCACGTGACTCAGGCGTGACGTTTTGCTTGCCCACAGTACGAGTCCTCACGCCTTTCCCCCCACCCAACCCACTTAATGATGTGGGCCCCGAGATTGTTTCCATTCGTCGAAAATATTAGCCTCTGAATCCCATGCACATGGGACGCAGCCCATCACCAAAAGCTTCTTTCGGGAAGTCCCGTGACGTCCCATGCCGCACCAACGACCATCCACAGAGCCATGCGCGTCTCCTTCCGGATCAGATGGACGGCTGAGATCATGGGACAGGGCCGATGGGCAGTTTTGCCTGCGTGGAAACCGCGGTCCGCAAACAGAACGAAACCCACGCACGGCAGCGAGCCGCTCGAGTGTACGGCGGCGGGGACCATCCCGCAGTGATGACAAAGAGTATGAACTCCACGGAAGCGTCTTCCGTGACGTGATGTCTCTATCTGGTGGAGGAGCGAACCGAGCCGCCGCTGGTACCGTGCACGTCCGCGGAGGGGAGTCGCATACGATTCTCTCTGCTATCGTCCGTATTCATCCAACGTCAGCCGTCATCGCCCGCCGCTACGAGTTCCAGCGACCGGCTATATAAGGAGAGCGGAGGCGGGGTAGAACATCGAGTCAGCGAGTCTAGTCCGAGTGGAAATCGTGGTTCCGTGGAAGATCCTAGAACCATTGAGGGTGTTCATGGCGGCAGAGGTGGGAGCGATGAATCAGGGGAGCTTGAAGGGCAAGGTGGTGATGGTCACCGGCGCCTCCTCCGGCATCGGCCGGGAGATATGCCTCGACCTCGCCGCCGCCGGGTGCAAGATCGTTGCCGCGGCGCGGAGGGTCGATCGCCTCAAATCCCTCGGCGACGAGATCAACGGCTCCTCCAACACTGTCCAAGCCGTCGCCGTGGAGCTCGACGTCAGCCGCAAGAGCCCCGCGATCGAGGCCGCCGTGCACGACGCGTGGAACGCCTTCGGCCGCATCGACGCGTTGGTGAACAACGCCGGAGTTAGAGGTAATTTTAGCCATAACGATTTCTGATCGTTACACTGTCGTGCTCGAGAAAGCATCTCCTGCATCCCACAGCGTTCTACTGATGTCCGCTGCGTGTGAGCTCAGGTGGCGTGTACTCGGCGGTGGACTGGTCCGAGGAAGAGTGGCACAGGATCATGACCACCAACCTAACCGGGCAGTGGCTGGTGTCGAAGCACGTGTGCATACGCATGCGAGATGCGAAGCAGAAGGGCGCGGTGATCAACATCTCATCCATCGCCGGCACTGCACGCGGCCAGCTGCCCGGATCGCTCGCCTACACTGCATCCAAAACAGGCGTGAACTCCATCACGTGGGTGAGCTTGCCATGTCTACTTCTCCTTCGGCCGGCATAGGAATAATCCAAACCGGAGATGAGCCTCTCAGTCTCGTAAAACCTGTGCAGGTTATGGCGTTGGAGATGGGACGATACGGGATAAGAACGAACTCGGTGTGTCCTGGGATCCTCAAGTCGGAGATAACGGAGCGTCTCATGGAGAAGGAATGGATCAGTAAAGTGGCGAGGAGGACAGTACCTTTGGGGACGTTTGGCACGGCGAATCCTTCCATCACCTCGCTCATCCGCTATCTGGTCGATGATGCGTCGGAGTACGTGAATGGGAATGTGTTCATCGTTGATGCAGGTGCCACGCTCCCGGGGGTCCCCCTCTTCTCTTCCCTGTAAATGGTGGTTTCTTATATGGGCTTGCAATAAAAATTGAAATAAAATATATATATTTATATATATATATATATATATATTTATTTTTCATGAGCAAATATATAATCTTTTCAGAGGAAAAAATTGAAAGAGAAAATAGAGATAAAAATTAGAATAGACAAAGGGCGTTGCAAAGCCTTTCTCCAATAAGGCTTAACCATCAGCCCAGAGATTTGACGTTCTTTTGGGCACAGCACTTGTTTCGCCAGTACGAATCTAAAAGCACGACACGGAAACATCCAGATCACTGATCTCTCATCTTCCGAACTCGGCTAAGTATTCGTGCGGATGCGAGATCCTGTGATCAGCGTGCGAGCTTACTATTCAACCCACTAATTGGCTGACCAGGTCAGCACGATTGAGACATCCTGGCCTCTCTTGACGTGGCCTCTACGACACGATTGCAGGGATTAATTCAAGTCAACGACGACGGAGAAAGACTTCGCAAGTTTCTTGCCGTCCAACAAATAATTCCTTTCAGTAGGCCGATGATCTTACCAGCGAGCAGCAGAGAATAGAGCTCGAGAGACCGACGAAAGATGGCGTCGCCCCCTTCTCCCTATCTCTTGCCTTCGCTCATCCTCAGTCGCACTTTCCTCCTCGTCTTGCTACTAACCCAGACCACCTCCTCCGCCCAGAGCTACTCCAACATCACGCAGGGCACCACCCTCACGGCTGGCTCATCGACCGGCTCCTGGCTCTCTCCATCCGGCGACTTCGCCTTCGGATTCTACCCCACCGACGCCCAAGCCTCCCTCTTCCTCGTCGCCATCTGGTTCGAGTCCACCTCCCCCAAAGCCGTCGTCTGGTCCGCCAACCGCGACGCTCCTGTCCGATCAGGCTCCACCCTGCAGCTGACCAGCGACGGCCGCCTCTCCCTAAAGGACGACGGCGGAAACGAAGTGTGGAGCGCGGGCCCTTCCAACGCCTCCACCGCCGCCGTCCTCGACTCCGGCAACGTCGTCCTCACTGCTTCCGGCGGCATCTTGTGGCAGAGCTTCGATCTTCCTACGGACACGCTCCTGCCGGGTCAAGTCTTGGGACTGGGCTCCGACCTTCGTTCCCAGCTCACCGACTCCGACTTCTCAGATGGCCGATTCGAGCTCGCGGCGCAAACGAACGGCAAACTCCAGCTCCTACCGCTGGCCATCCCCTCTGGAAACCAATACGATCCATACTGGTCCATCGACACGACCGATTCCAGCTTTCAGCTCGTCTACAACGAATCCGGCAGCATATACATCGCTCTCACGAATGGTACTCTGCTCAACGTAACTATGGCTTCTGTCTATTCCACCGAAGACTTCTTCCAACGCACGAGGCTGGATCCCGACGGCGTCTTCCGCCAGTACATCTACCCCAAGAGCGGCAGGGCGACCGGATCCTGGAGTAGGAAATGGAATGCGGTGGCCAAAGTGCCGGCGGACATCTGCAAAGATCTTCAATCCGACGGCGCTGGTAGCGGCACCTGTGGCTTTAACAGCTACTGCATATCCGGCGGAGATCAGAGCGAGGTAAACTGCTTGTGCCCACCAGGGTACTCCTTCATCGACCCGGAGCGGAAGTACAAAGGTTGCGACCAGGACTTCCCACCCAGCTGCAAACAATACGATCCTGCTCAGTTCAACCTGATCCCCATAAACAACGCCAACTGGCCCTTCTCGGATTACGAGCACTACACGAACGTGACCGAAGACCAGTGCAGACAGTACTGTTTGGAGGATTGCCTCTGCGCGGTTGCCATCTTCTGGGACGGACAGGGATGCTGGAAGAAGAAGCTGCCGCTGTCGAATGGAAAGATGGGTAGCTATACGGACGGGAGGGCACTGATCAAAGTGTCGAAAACTAATACTTCCCTGTTGCTGCCATCGGGTCCAGTTATATCTGTGGTGAAGAAGGAAAGGAAGACTTTGATTCAGATTGGAGCAGTGCTTCTGGGGTGCTCTGGGTTTTTTAATGTGATCTTCATCGCGTTGATCATTGCAAAGATCTTTGGTTCCCCTAGGGGGAGGAGTCCGACGTTTCAGCCGCAGACCAGCATGTCCGAATTTAATATCAGAGTCTTTAGTTACAAGGAGCTTGAAGAAGCAACCGATGGATTCAAAGAAGAACTGGGAAGAGGGGCCTTCGGTTCAGTTTATAAAGGTGTGTTGTCATCCTACATTAGCACTAATATTGCGGTGAAGAAGTTAGATAGGCTGCTTCGCGAGAACGAGAAGGAGTTCATAAATGAGGTGAGATCTATTGGGCAGACACATCACAAGAATCTGGTCAGATTGATTGGATACTGCAACGAAGGGACGCACAGACTTCTGGTGTACGAGTACATGCGAAACGGGTCGTTGATTGGCTTCTTGTTCGGCAATATAAAGCTGCATTGGCAGCAGAGGGTCCAAATCATATTTGGAATCGCAAGAGGATTGCTTTACTTGCACGACGAGTGCAGCACTCCGATCATCCACTGTGACATCAAACCTCAGAATGTACTCCTGGATGACAATTTTGTGGCTAGGATTTCGGATTTCGGGTTAGCGAAGCTGCTGAGGGCTGACCAGACTCGAACCAATACCGGCATAAGGGGAACCAGAGGGTACGTAGCACCAGAGTGGTTCAAGAGCATGGCGATCACGAAGAAGGTGGATGTGTACAGCTTTGGTGTGATGATGCTGGAGATCATATGCTGCCGGAAGAACTTGGAAACAGAGATCGGGGAAGAGGAGGAACCGGTGCTCATTTACTGGGCTTACGATTGTTACAAGGATGGGATGGCGGATCTTTTGGTGCAGCATGACAAAGACGCACTGGCCGATATGGAGGAGGTGGAGAGGTTTGTGAAAATAGCGTTTTGGTGCATCCAAGAGGATCCGTCGCTCAGGCCTTCGATGCAGAAGGTGACTCAGATGCTGGAAGGAGCAGTTGAAGTTTCTCTGCCACCCGATCCTTCCCCATTCCTGACCACAAATTAGTCACAGAGTTCCTGAGTGCTTGGACTTAGGTTTGCTCTTCTAATTCTCCTGAAACCCATGGCTGGTGCAAGAATCGCTGCAAAGCGCATATCGTGGTACCAAACCAAGTGTATTATGGAAACTTATCATATAGCCAGCCTTCCTACTATCAGTATACATAGAAGTCCAGTCTGCAAGGCTCTCGCCTATGTTGAATTTGGGAAGCACCAATACATCGGTCATAGATAGTATCTTGTAATTTAAACAAGAAACCATTGAAATAGTTTGCTGCATAATTCTTCCTGAATACACTATTTTATTATTTTCTTTTTTCTTGTGGTTAAAATATCTATCAAACAGAGTAGGTAATCAAGGATAAGGTCGTTGTGGAATTTGGGGAGAGAAAAAGAAGCAATGAAAAAGAGTTTCTGTAAGAGAGAGAGAGAGAGAGAGAACAGTTGGGATTAAGAAAGGCATATCAGGTGGCGTTAAAACTTGATTCTGAATCTTCAGAAGTTTTTAGATAACTATTACCTTGTTCTTCCATAGAGAGACTCTGCAATGCGAACATAGATCTACCGAACGAATATGAGTTTTATATGATCGATCATATTTCTTATTCTTTTCTCTCTTTTTTTTTTCCTAGTTTGTGTGATGGTTTTCCCCATTGTATCCATTGCTACGACATCTTCTACCTTAACCTTTCTAGATCTTCACCCGCTTTAACCTTTCTCATAAAATCCATGCCTACCGTTGTGCTTAATTAAATTTACCTAAATTATAAACACCCTAATAATGCTGGGCATCTCTGAAGCTATGAGCATGCTTATTTCACTCTTTCCTGATGGTCTTTTACTTTCTTCTGAAGTTGGTTGCTAGTGGTACGTCGGACGATGAACGGAAGGCCGCGATGAACTCTGTTAACCCAAAGTACATCCTCCGGAACTATCTGTGCCAAAGCGCCATCAATGCAGCTGAACAAGGCGACTATGGGGAGGTTCGCAGGCTTCTGAAACTCATGGAGCACCCATACGATGATCAACCGGGAATGGAGAAGTACGCACGGTTGCCACCTGCATGGGCTTACAGACCAGGTGTGTGCATGCTATCATGCTCATCTTGAGGATGAATTTGATTGGGCATAACTGCCATATACTCAAACCTGATTGTATATACCATTAAAAAGTTTTACTCCGATAATGTATTATGAGGATAGCGCTATCGAATGCATCACCCGTTCTGTTTATCAGTTTACGTTTCTATGCTTAACCAGTGGTTAATCTGTGTTGTAATCGAAACCTTCCAACCTTTCTCTGGGAAGTGATGCATTAGATAAAAGGGTCGATGTCAATTTCCTGTCATGTTGTGTGTGGTTTATGGATGATATGAATTGCTAACTCAACAGCTCCTTGACAACTTCTTGTCCAAACAGCAGGCTGCAGATCGCCTTTAATCATTCAGAACACTGTAATCCCTCCAGCTGTATGGTTTGATTAGGCTTAGTACGTACTAATTAGCGCATGCCATGTAATTATTTGTTGGTTGCTTACCGGAATCTAACACGTTTCATCACTGGTGATGGTTATGAAAGATGATTCCTATCCCTCTTAGCCCCTGAAGCTTCCCACTAAAAAGATTCTTGATGTGCCTAAAAGTTACATGGGCTACTCCTCCAAAGATCAAATACAAAAGAAAAAGAATCCTCCAAAGATTAAACAAAGAAGGAAAAGAGAATGTATACGAATTATTTTAATCAGTACCTGTTTATTATATGGGCTTGCAAAAAAAATTGAAATAAAAAATATGTATATATATATATATATTTATTTATTTTTCATGAGCAAATATATAATCTTTTCAGGGGAAAAAATTGAAAGAGAAAATAGAGATAAAAATTAGAATAGACAAAGGGCGTTGCAAAGCCTTTCTCCAATAAGGCTTAACCATCAGCCCAGAGATTTGACGTTCTTTTGGGCACAGCACTTGTTTCGCCAGTACGAATCTAAAAGCACGACACGGAAACATCCAGATCACTGATCTCTCATCTTCCGAACTCGGCTAAGTATTCCTGCGGATGCGAGATCCTGTGATCAGCGTGCGA
Organism: Musa acuminata AAA Group; assembly: GCF_036884655.1. NCBI lineage: Eukaryota > Viridiplantae > Streptophyta > Magnoliopsida > Zingiberales > Musaceae > Musa > Musa acuminata. Next base: position 8,755,479 of record NC_088351.1, read on the forward strand.
GCTTACTATTCAACCCACTAATTGGCTGACCAGGTCAGCACGATTGAGACATCCTGGCCTCTCTTGACGTGGCCTCTACGACACCATTGCAGGGATTACTTCAAGTCAACGACGACGGAGAAAGACTTCGCAAGTTTCTTGCCGTCCAACAAATAATTCCTTTCAGAAGGCCGATGATCTTACCAGCGAGCAGCAGAGAATAGAGCTCGAGAGACCGACAAAAGATGGCGTCGCCCCCTTCTCCCTATCTCTTGCCTTCGCTCATCCTCACTCGCACTTTCCTCCTCGTCTTGCTACTAACCCAGACCATCTCCTCCGCCCAGAGCTACTCCAACATCACGCAGGGCACCACCCTCACGGCTGGCTCATCGACCGGCTCCTGGCTCTCTCCATCCGGCGACTTCGCCTTCGGATTCTACCCCACCGACGCCCAAGCCTCCCTCTTCCTCGTCGCCATCTGGTTCGAGTCCACCTCCCCCAAAGCCGTCGTCTGGTCCGCCAACCGCGACGCTCCTGTCCGATCAGGCTCCACCCTGCAGCTGACCAGCGACGGCCGCCTCTCCCTCAAGGACGACGGCGGAAACGAAGTGTGGAGCGCGGGCCCTGCCAACGCCTCCACCGCCGCCGTCCTCGACTCCGGCAACGTCGTCCTCACTGCTTCCGGCGGCATCTTGTGGCAGAGCTTCGATCTTCCTACGGACACGCTCCTGCCGGGTCAAGTCTTGGGACTGGGCTCCGACCTTCGTTCCCAGCTCACCGACTCCGACTTCTCAGATGGCCGATTCGAGCTCGCGGCGCAAACGAGCGGCGAACTCCAGCTCCTACCGCTGGCCATCCCCTCTGGAAACCAATACGATCCATACTGGTCCATCGACACGACCGGTTCCGGCTTTCAGCTCGTCTACAACGAATCCGGCAGCATATACTTCGCTCTCACGAATGGTACTCTGCTCAACGTAACTATGGCTTCTTTCTATTCCACCGAAGACTTCTTCCAACGCACGAGGCTGGATCCCGACGGCGTCTTCCGCCAGTACATCTACCCCAAGAGCGGCAGGGCGACCGGATCCTGGAGTAGGAAATGGAATGCGGTGGCCAAAGTGCCGGCGGACATCTGCAAAGATCTTCAATCCGACGGCGCTGGTAGCGGCACCTGTGGCTTTAACAGCTACTGCAGATCCGGCGGAGATCAGAGCGAGGTAAACTGCTTGTGCCCACCAGGGTACTCCTTCATCGACCCGGAGCGGAAGTACAAAGGTTGCGAGCAGGACTTCCCACCCATCTGCAAACAATACGATCCTGCTCAGTTCAACCTGATCCCCATAAACAACGCCGACTGGCCCTTCTCTGATTACGAGCACTACACGAACGTGAACGAAGACCAGTGCAGACAGTACTGTTTGGAGGATTGCCTCTGCGCGGTTGCCATCTTCTGGGACAGAAAGGAATGCTGGAAGAAGAAGCTGCCGCTGTCGAATGGAAAGCTGGGTAGCTATATCGACAGGACGGCACTGATAAAAGTGTCGAAAACTAATTATACTTCCCTGTTGCCGCCATCGGGTCCAGTTATATCTGTGGTGAAGAAGGAAAGGAAGACTTTGATTCAGATTGGAGCAGTGCTTCTGGGGTGCTCTGGATTTTTTAATGTGATCTTCATCGCGTTGATCATTGCAAAGATCTTTGGCTCCCCTAGGGGGAGGAGTACGACGTTTCAGCCGCAGACCAGCATGTCCGAATTTAATATCAGAGTCTTTAGTTACAAGGAGCTTGAAGAAGCAACCGATGGATTCAAAGAAGAACTGGGAAGAGGGGCCTTCGGTTCAGTTTATAAAGGTGTGTTGTCATCCTACATTAGCACTAATATTGCGGTGAAGAAGTTAGATAGGCTGCTTCGCGAGAACGAGAAGGAGTTCATAAATGAGGTGAGATCTATTGGGCAGACACATCACAAGAATCTGGTCAGATTGATTGGATACTGCAACGAAGGGACGCACAGACTTCTGGTGTACGAGTACATGCGAAACGGGTCGTTGATTGGCTTCTTGTTCGGCAATATAAAGCTGCATTGGCAGCAGAGGGTCCAAATCATATTTGGAATCGCAAGAGGATTGCTTTACTTGCACGACGAGTGCAGCACTCCGATCATCCACTGTGACATCAAACCTCAGAATGTACTCCTGGATGACAATTTTGTGGCTAGGATTTCGGATTTCGGGTTAGCGAAGCTGCTGAGGGCTGACCAGACTCGAACCAATACCGGCATAAGGGGAACCAGAGGGTACGTAGCACCAGAGTGGTTCAAGAGCATGGCGATCACGAAGAAGGTGGATGTGTACAGCTTTGGTGTGATGATGCTGGAGATCATATGCTGCCGGAAGAACTTGGAAACAGAGATCGGGGAAGAGGAGGAACCGGTGCTCATTTACTGGGCTTACGATTGTTACAAGGATGGGATGGCGGATCTTTTGGTGCAGCATGACAAAGACGCACTGGCCGATATGGAGGAGGTGGAGAGGTTTGTGAAAATAGCGTTTTGGTGCATCCAAGAGGATCCGTCGCTCAGGCCTTCGATGCAGAAGGTGACTCAGATGCTGGAAGGAGCAGTTGAAGTTTCTCTGCCACCCGATCCTTCCCCATTCCTGACCACAAATTAGTCACAGAGTTCCTGAGTGCTTGGACTTAGGTTTGCTCTTCTAATTCTCCTGAAACCCATGGCTGGTGCAAGAATCGCTGCAAAGCGCATATCGTGGTACCAAACCAAGTGTATTATGGAAACTTATCATATAGCCAGCCTTCTTGTTTCTAATTTGCCTACTGTCAGTATACATAGAAGTCCAGTCTGCAAGGCTCTCGCCTATGTTGAATTTGGGAAGCACCAATACATTGGTCATAGATAGTATCTTGTAATTTAAACACGAAACCAGTGAAATAGTTTGCTGCATAATTCTTCCTGAATACACTAATTTATTATTTTCTTTTTTTCTCGTGGTTAAAATATCTATCAAACAGAGTAGGTAATCAAGGATAAGGTCGTTGTGGAATTTGGGGAGAGAAAAAGAAGCAATGAAAAAGAGTTTCTGTAAGAGAGAGAGAGAGAGAGAGAGAGAGAACAGTTGGGATTAAGAAAGGCATATCAGGTGGCGTTAAAACTTGATTCTGAATCTTCAGAAGTTTTTAGATAACTATTACCTTGTTCTTCCATAGAGAGACTCTGCATGCGAACATAGATCTACCGAACGAATCTGAGTTTTATATGATCGATCATATTTCTTATTCTTTTCTCTCTTTTTTTTTTCCTAGTTTGTGTGATGGTTTTCCCCATTGTATCCATTGCTACGACATCTTCTACCTTTAACCTTTCTAGATCTTCACCCGCTTTAACCTTTCTCATAAAATCCATGCCTACCGTTGTGCTTAATTAAATTTACCTAAATTATAAACACCCTAATAATGCTGCAGTTTTGCACAAAATTACATGTTGAATCTAAAAAACAAAAGAAAAATCTTTGTGAAAACAGCAACAAATATTCCAAAATGATAAATTCGATATCATAAATAACCCCCAACTTTTATAGAAGCAATTAAAGTACATAATAGACAAGAAAGCATACCTTCCGCAATGAGATGAATGTTCTTTAGAACTGACCGTGTACTTTTACTACAGAAAAGTCAGTTACGAAAAGAAGCAGATCCACTGTAAGATAGATATTTCAAATGTAAAACTGGCAGAATATAAATGGATAAATATACAAAGTATCTTTTGCTGTTTAAGCAGAAATGCAAAGACAGGAATGAACCTTTGTATAACATTTGTATAGGAACAAATACTAGAAGATCAAAATACGCAGCGGAATAAAATGGAAACACAATCAAACAGAATACCAAGATATACGTGGAAAACCCCTTCAATGTGAAGGGTAAAAACCACGGGACAAACTAGAGATAATCCACTATGAGAATAATGAATATATAAATCTCAATCTCTTGCCAAAACCCTAACAATAACCACAAGAGAATAACTGGGATATAAGGATCACGTCACTGCCCACAATATCTAAAACCTCCCCAAGTAATCACAGCAAAAGTCACTGTAGATTTGATCTAACCTGAAATGAGAACACTGCTAGATGATTGTGAATAGTCTCTCTACATTGTCCTTGTCTTCTTCCCTTTATTTCTCTTCCTTTTCTGCCTTGTTCTCCTTCTTCTATTTGGAATCTCGTCGCTCCAAAGATCTGGAGCGTTGCTGCCTTTTTATAGCTTTAATCTACCTCTAAAATGCAGCCACCACACCCCCCTAATCTTAATTAGGGTTAGGTTAAGAGGGGTGTGGGTTGTGGGCTGATAAAGCCCACATGGGCTGAATATGGGCTATAAGCCCAACAACCTCCCCCTTCAGCCCATAAGGGAGGCTATCTCATGACTCCTCAATGTAAAGCAATGCCGACCAATTGTCGGCATATCTCCTGTCTTTCCTTTGGTAAGGTCTTCGTCAACATGTCTGCTCCGTTGTCATCTGTATGAATTTTCTGAAGCTGCAACTGCTTCTCTTCAAATTCATTTCGAATCCAGTGGTATCTGACATCTATATGCTTTGACTTGGAATGAAACATTGGATTCTTACACAAATGGATGGCACTCTGGCTGTCACAATGCACCACATAATTTTCCTGTTTTAGCCCCAATTCTTGTAAGAATTCTTTCATCCATAACATTTCTTTGCATACCTCTGTAGCAGCAATATATTCTGCTTCTGTGTAGGAGAGAGCAATACACCTTTGTAACTTGGATTGTCATGACACAGCTCCCCCTGCAAAAGTAAGTACATAACCTGAAGTAGACTTCCTCGTATCTATATCTCTTGTCATATCTGCATCTGTGTAACTTGTTAACACAGGTGGTCCACCTCCAAAGCTTAAACAAACCTTAGAGCTCCCTCTGAGATATCTAAAAATCCACTTCACTACTGCCCAGTGCTCTTTGCCTGGATTTGCAAGAAATCTGCTAGTAACACCCACTGCATATGCGATGTCTGGCCTCGTACATACCATTGCATACATTAAACTTCCAACCACTGAAGCATAATGAACCTTTTGCATTTTCTCTTTCTCTTCATCACTTGACGGACTATGTTCTGAGCACAACTTGAAGTGACCTGCAAGAGGAGAACCAACTGGCTTAGCATTGCTCATACTGAATCTTTCCAATACCTTCTCGATGTATTTCTCCTGTGACAACCAAATCTTCTTGCTTTTCCTATCACGAGAAATCTGCATGCCTAGTATTTGCTTTGCTGGCCCCATGTCCTTCATTGCAAAAGACTCACTCAGTTCCTTCTTCAACCTGTCAATTTTAGAAATATCTTTCCCAAGAATAAGCATGTCATCAACATAAAGTAAGAGAATAATAAAATCCTCACCAAACCATTTGATGTACACACAATGATATGAAGCCGTTCTTTTGTATCCATTTTCTGTCATAAATGAATCAAACTTTCTGTACCATTGTCTTGGAGCTTGCTTTAGCCCATACAAGCTCTTCTTCAACTTGCAGACAAAATTATCTTTACATTTGACTTTGAAGCCTTCTGGTTGCTCCATATAAATTTCCTCCTCCAAATCACCATGAAGAAAAGTTGTCTTCACATCTAACTGCTCAACCTCCAAGTCCTGGCTAGCAGCAATACCAAGAGCAACACGAATAGAAGACATTTTAACAACAGGAGAAAATATCTCTTCAAAGTCAATACCTTTCTTTTGACCAAAGCCTTTCACAACCAATCTAGCTTTGTACTTTGGTTGAGAATAATATTCTTGAGTCTTCAATCTAAAAACCCACTTGTTCTTCAAGGCCTTCATTCCATTTGGTAGCAGCACCAAATCATAACTGTGGTTCTTCTGAAGAGCATCCATCTCTTCCTGCATAGCAACTAACCACTTCTCTTTCTGCTCACTCTTAATTGCTTCCTGGTAACTCTCTGGTTCACCTGCATCAGTAAGCATCACATACTCATCTGTAGAGTATCTTCTGGAAGGTTGACGTTGTCTAGAAGATCTTCTCAACCGAGGTTCTGTTGGAACTTGCTCTCCTACTTCTTCTTGCTTAACATGTCCTGCAGGTAGATCAACATTAGGCTCTACACTATCTTCCTGCACATCTCCCCCATCACCATGATATACTGGAGGAATAACTGGGTCAAAATCTGCTAATCCTTCTGCAGAAGTCTTGGCTGGTGCCTTCTTCTTCAAATCCTCAAAGGTTTGATCCTCAAAGAAGACCACATCTCTGCTCCTGAACACCTTCTGCTTTTCTGGATCCCAAAGCCTGTAACCAAACTGATCATGTGAGTAACCAAGAAAAATACATTCTTTAGACTTACCATCCATCTTGGACCTCTCTCTGGAACATATGCAAATGCACAACAACCAAATACTCTCAAATGCCTGTAGGAAACATCTTTCTCTGACCATACATGCTATGCAACATCACCATCTAGGGCTGTACATGATGATAAGTTGATCACATCAACTGCAGTCCTCAAAGCCTCATCCCAAAACTTTTTGGGTAGCTTGGCCTGTGAAAGCATACATCTGATCTTTTTCATGATGGTGCGGTTCATCCTCTCTGCAATTGCATTATGCTGAGGTATACCAGGAACTGTCATCTCATGTTGGATCTCATGTGATCTGCAATTGCATTATGCTGAGGTGTACCAGAAACTTATCATATATCCGGCCTTCCTACTATCAGTATACATAGAAGTCCAGTCTGCAAGGCTCTCGCCTATGTTGAATTTGGGAAGCACCAATACATTGGTCATAGATAGTATCTTGTAATTTAAACACGAAACCAGTGAAATAGTTTGCTGCATAATTCTTCCTGAATACACTAATTTATTATTTTCTTTTTTCTTGTGGTTAAAATATCTATCAAACAGAGTAGGTAATCAAGGATAAGGTCGTTGTGGAATTTGGGGAGAGAAAAAGAAGCAATGAAAAAGAGTTTCTGTAAGAGAGAGAGAGAGAGAGAGAACAGTGGGATTAAGAAAGGCATATCAGGTGGCGTTAAAACTTGATTCTGAATCTTCAGAAGTTTTTAGATAACTATTACCTTGTTCTTCCATAGAGAGACTCTGCATGCGAACATAGATCTACCGAACGAATCATGTAAGTATCTGAGTTTTATATGATCGATCATATTTCTTATTCTTTTCTCTCTTTTTTTTTTCCTAGTTTGTGTGATGGTTTTCCCCATTGTATCCATTGCTACGACATCTTCTACCTTAACCTTTCTAGATCTTCACCCGCTTTAACCTTTCTCATAAAATCCATGCCTACCGTTGTGCTTAATTAAATTTACCTAAATTATAAACACCCTAATAATGCTGCAGTTTTGCACAAAATTACATGTTGAATCTAAAAAACAAAAGAAATATCTTTGTGAAAATAGCAACAAATATTCCAAAATGATAAATTCGATATCATAAATAACCCCCAAAAGCAATTAAAGTACATAATAGACAAGAAAGCATACCTTCCGCAATGAGATGAATGTTCTTTAGAACTGACCGTGTACTTTTACTACAGAAAAGTCAGTTAAGAAAAGAAGCAGACCCACTGTAAGATAGATATTTCAAATGTAAAACTGGCAGAATATAAATGGATAAATATACAAAGTATCTTTTGCTGTTTAAGCAGAAATGCAAAGACAGGAATGCTGTAACTTTTAGCAGAGTCACAAGCCACCATCCGAGAAGTCAGGAAAGAAAAACATATGAGCCCGATTGGAGCGCAATAGAAAAACCATCATTATCTATCACTGTTCCTCTATCCCCTTGGAACTATGTGCCTGGTTTCTCATCTCAATTCATGATAGAGCCCCATGGAAACAATTCATGTTTATAAACATTATCCAACAAGTACAAATATAATCATAGACAATTGTAATCTGGAATCCTTAAAGAAAAGTTCTTTAAAAAAAAAAAAGCAGGCGGAAAATTTAACAAGTGAATAGTCTTCAAGCCTTCTATTAATGACCTAATCAGATGGATGGTTCATTACCTAATGATGTAAGAAGCAACCTTAGGCGACCGCAAACCTAAACAATGAACCAATTATGCATATCGTGATTGGTTAGCTGAGTGGCCTACCTAGTAATCGCACTCGAATTATGACATAGAAATTTCACATTCCATATAACTATGTCCCTGAAATTACTGAATAATTTAGAACATGTTATATTGGAACATCTACCGGAGGCAAATGAAGAAGTTGAATCTTCAAAGATAAATTAACTGAAGATAACAAATCTAAGTCCCAACCAACAAACCTAAGTCATTCGATATCATTTAATTGCAATAACTGAGTTCACAATTTGCTGAATGAACATATTGGAACAGGTGGTCTAAGTACAAAACATTTCTCTTGTGAAGAGCATGATCTTGTGTAGAACAAGAGTGACGATGAGGCGTATTTAGTTCTAATAGAATCCTACAATCAAGGAGTTTATAGGATTTCCAATCATCTTTAACAAGCTATTAATGAGGGGATTCTAGCAAATTTATCATGTGGCAGAATCATAGGCCTTTAAAGGATTAAGGTCAAAATGATTGATGCTACAACTCTTTCAAGGGTGGGTTAAGATCATCTCTCAATTAGAGCAGATAGCTAGATTCCAAAGGAATGCCAAATTGTGGCACATATACTTGATAGCGGCGAATGTTTTAGAACCGCATAAGAAAATATACTCTCCAATCAAATGTTTCTTCTCAGTTCCGTTCGATCCACACAAGAAGAAACCATACCTGGGCCAATGAAAGATTCACAGTGCCAGAAATCCATAGCCTCGGTCAGCAAGCATGATTTCCCAACAGAAAGCTGCAGATGAAATAGAAAGCAGTGAAAGAGAACTAGATCATAGATCAACGTAGGAACCGCAAACATGACATCGTGCCAATCCAATAAGGAGGAAAGGAACAGAGAACCAATAGAACAAACAGAGGGGTTACGGAACAAGCTCACCTCAGATTCAGAAGCCATCGCTCTCAAACTCACACATCCCCGGAGCTCGTCCAGTGCCGATCCATGGCCGAGAAACGGCGGTCCAGGCTACCTGTCGGAGACGAGGGACATCGGCGCGTTGCATTAGGATACTTGACGGAGGATTTCGAAGCATTAGGGTTCATTTAGAGATCGGATTTAGCGGAAGAAGAGGACCGAGAGATGAACGATATGGAGATATCTCGAGAACTCGGAAGGCGGGCACTTACCGGTTTTAAGTTTCTTTAAGGTTAATTTAGGACTGATTATAAATTACGTTTGTATTTAGCTACCTTCGTCATCTCACTTTTTATACTTTAAAATTTTATATTAAAATTCTTATAATTATAAAAATAAAATATTTAAATCTATTTATCTTAACATCATCAATTTTATCAAATAAAATATGAAAACAAATAGTAAAAAGATGCTCTTAATGTTTCAGTTGATGATGACGAACGATATAATTGGTAGTGGACGACAATATTGTTGGGGACCACAAGTGACTATAATGAATGATGAGAACAATGATGAAATGTGAATGTCACTCTACGTATACGTTGATGTCGACGTATATTTTGAATGACACAACTTAACAATTGTACATCAATACTTATGTAAATGCAAAGTGATCATCATCTCTCCTCATTTATAATAATTACCCATGGCCTCCACCTTTTGCCACCACTAATATTATCCATCATCACCAAATATAATGTTAAAATTATATTTTTATCATTTATTTTTATATTTTTATTAGTAAAACGACTTAAATATTTCACTCTCATCACGAGATACCAATGTAATTTTTTAAAATATAAGACCAAGATATTAAAAGTAGTTAACCACGATAGGGTAATATAATCAGCCTATTTTTTTACCCCTTTTGAGTTTTATTTCATGAATGTATGATTTATGAAGATAAAATGTGTTGAGACCGGTAAGTATTTTAAGATTTTGATAAAATATGTTGAGATCAATGTATACTTTTTAGTAAAAAAAAATTCTAAAAAAACAATAATCTTAAAAATAAAATTTTATTTTATTTTATAATTATCTAATATATTTTGATGAAGAAAAAAATATGATAAATAATATTTTTTATGAGATATTTAGAGAATATATTTTGTAGGATTCATGTGAGATGATAACTAAGAGTCATGGTTAAAATAACTCAAGCGTCTTGTGACTAATCTCATAAGATAAAAATTTTAATTTTTCATTACGGGTATAGGTAGAGAGTTATCAAATCATATTAAATCTTTTATATATTATTTTATTTATTGATGACTGATTTTTTCTTTTGATGTTTAAGTTTTCCTTTCCCCAACAAAATGCAACACAATCAATTAACTTCTTTTATGGTTCATATTTTTTAGTAGACAATAATAATACCTAAGTTTCTGTTCTCGTAGTTAGTAAATTGAGTTTTGTAGTTGTAGTAATATCCACTTTAGTCTCTCCCATAATTTATTTTGGCTAAATCAAGAAAATTTCAACTTGGCGAAATAAAATTAATATGGCTTCCCTAAGGGTAATAATGGCGATAAGACTCGGGTTGACGTCAGCTACCCTAGATGACGCCTCGGTTGACCTGACGCCACCTGGTCAAACGGATCGGAACGTCAACCGAGGCACATTAAATATCCTGCTCAAGCTCGGTCCTTCACGCCATGCCAACACCAGTGTCAGACGCTACCAGAAGTACGAGCCTGCACCTTGCAAGCGGGCACATCAGGAAACAGTAAGCTTCCTTATAAATACCCTCGCATTCTAAACGGAAAATGGGGGGAAGAGGACACCAACATAGATAACAAACCCCCTGCGACTATTCACTAACTTGATCGTCGGAGGGGTTGGGCCGAGCCCCCCCGACCCGACCTTTGTGCAGGTGCGAAGCCGAAGGTCCCCATAGGACGCGCAGGCGAGGAGTTCTTGCCCGAAGAGGATAGCGACCCCATCCCAATCGGAACACTGGGATCGACCACCTCAGTAGTCTTGAGGCACGTCCTAGGGAGATCCCTGTCATCCAGACCCGAACCAAGCCGTGTCGGTCCCGAGGCCACGGCTTAAGGTTATTTACACTAACATTTTTGGCGCTAGAAGGAGGGCTTGAACCTCCATGACCATGCTTGCGCGGCCAGCCCACCTGCGTCGTGCTCCCCGAGACCATGCCTGTGCAGCCAACCCACCTGCGTCGTGCTCCTCACCTCCATGCTCCCCGAGACCTCACCTACGCGGCCAGCCCACCTGCGTCGTGCTCTTCGGCTCCATGCTCCCCGAGACCACACCTGCGCAGCCTGCTCGCCTGCGTCGTGCTCCTCGGCTTCGTGTCGCCCGAGACCACACCTGCGCGGTTAGCCTGCCTGCGTCATGCTCCTCGACCGCATGTTGCCCGAGACCACACCTGCGCGACCAGCCCACTTGCGTCATGCTCCTTGGCTCTATGCTCCCCGAGACCACACCTGCGTGGCCAGCCCGCTTGCGTCGTGCTCCTCGGCTCCATGCTCCTTGAGACCATAGCCTCTGCTCGGCCTGCTCTACTGAGTGTGCTCCTCGACCGCACACTACCCGGGGTCACCGCTGCACATCCAACCTTTCTTAGTTGCTAAACTCCACGATTCCCCCACCATTGGCAACAGACTGGCAAAACACCCGGCTGGGACAGTTTCTCAAAGCCGAAGCCATGCCTCTGTTAGGATCGAGAGCACTAAGAGGGGGGGGGTGAATTAGTGCAGCGGAAATCTTACAATAATTTAAAAACCAAAAGCTGCGTTTGTTCAAAAACTATTATGATGCAAAAGCAAATTCTCAGTTTGTATCTAAGTGCAGTTTGCGTCTAAGCGCAGATTGCGTCTAAGCGCAGTTTTGCGTCTAAGCGCAGATTGCGTCTAAGCGCAGTTTTGCGTCTAAGCGCAGTTTTGCGTCTAAACTCAGATTTACGTCTAAATGCAGATTTACGTCTAAACGCAGATTTACGTCTAAACGCAGTTTTACGTCTAAACGTAGTTTTACGTCTAAACGCAGATTTATGTCTAAACGCAGTTTTACGTCTAAACGCAGTTTTACGTCTAAACGCAATTTTACGTCTAAACGCAGTTTTACGTCTAAACGCAGATTTACGTCTAAACGCAATTAGACGCAGATTTACGTCTAAACTTTGAAACTCGTTTGTATACTCGCAGACGGCAGTATGCAGTTGAAACCAAGACGTAAACGTGAACTGAAATCTGATGATTGAGCGAAGAAAGCCGATTTACGTCTGAATGCAGTTTTACGTCTAAATGTTGAAACTCGTTCGTAAAATCGTAGAGGACAGATTGCAGTTATTAATAGGATTAAAATGTAAGCGTAAACTGCAAGGAAGCTCGTTCGTAAAAGCACGGAAAACAGTTCTGCAGAATCAAACGTAAACGTAAACTGTAATGTATGAAAATACGAGTTTACGTCTGAATGCAGATTTGGAAGAACAGCACTTAGAACTTGTTCGTGAAAGCGCAGAGAGCAGTAGTGATGAGGGAGGTTTGCAGTAATGATAAAGTGCTCGAAAGTAAACGCAAACCAGAGATTTAGAGTGGTTCGGTCAGCCTTGACCTACTCCACTTTTGGCTTCCTCCACCGATGAGGTTGCCGACGTCAACTAGGTGCCTTCCTTCAATGGGCGAAGGCCAAACTTCCCTCTTACAATTTCTCTCCTTTTGACAGGCTCAGGAGACAACCTTTACAGATGTTTTCTCTCCTCTCTTTACAACTTAAACTTGAAGAACAGAAGGAGGAGGAAAACTAGCAGTTTTGAGCTCTAAGAACCACTGAAAAGATCAAGATTTCGGGTCAGTTCTTGCTCAATTCAGTGCTGAATGGGTGGGGTATTTATAGGCCCCAACCCAATTCAAAATTCGAGCTCAAAACGATCAAATCGATCAAATCCCAGAATTCTGGGATCAGGCGGTTGCACCTCTCGACTGGAGAGGTGGCACCGCCTGGCAGAGCTCGAAGACTGAGCTCTGCCGATTGCTTCTCTCTGCCAGAGCTCGAAGACTGAGCTCGATGGTTGCATCACCTGGCAGAGCTCGAAGACTGAGCTTGGTGATTGCATCACCTGGTAGAGCTCGAAACTGAGCTCGGTGGTTGCATCACCTGGCAGAGCTCCAAGCTGAGCTCAGGCTGATCCACCTCTCTGCCAGAGCTCGAAGACTGAGCTTGGTGAATGCATCACCTGGCAGAGCTCGAGACTGAGCTCAGGCTGATGCACCTCTCTGCCAAAGCTCGAAGACTGAGCTTGGTGGTTGCATCGCCTGGCAGAGCTCGGAACTTGAGCTCAGGCGGTGCAACCTCTTGGCTGGGGCGGTTGCACCTCCCAGCCGTGCAGCCCTGGCGGTTGCACCTCCTGGCTGGGGCGGTTGCACCTCTCAACGCCCACAGCCCAGGCGGTTGCACCTCCTGGCTGGGGCGGTTGCACCTCCCAACCCTGGCGGTGGCACCTCCAGGCTTGAGAGGTTGCACCTCTCAACCCTGGCGGTGGCACCTCCAGGCTGGAGAGGTGGCACCTCTTCACTATTCCAGCTCACTTGGTTTGGCTCCAAACTTGGTCCAAACCAGTCCGAACTTGGGCCTAATTGGCCCCTACTTGGGTTATAGGATTAACACCTATTCCTAACCCTAATTAACGTGCTAACTATGAATTTAAAGACATTTTCTAAGCTATTACAAAGTCCGCAAGTCAAGACTTCTTCTAGCGAGCTTCCGGCAAACTTCCGGCGGTCTTCCGATGAACTCTCGGAAACCATTCTGCGGACTCCCGGCAAGCTCCTAGACTTCACGATTTGTTCTTAGCGAGTTCCAACGAGCTTCTTCGGCAAGCTCCGATCTTTCTCGGCGAGCTCCGCGAACTCCCAACGAATCTTCGGACTTCCGTCGAACTCTCGAACTCGCAACAAATCCTTCGCGCTTGACTCCGACACTTTGTTTCGCTTTATGTCTTCATCGTTATCATAGTTAATCCTACACAATTAAAACAAAACTTCAATCGAGACAATTAATCCTAAGCAATTAACCAAGTTGTCCGACATGTCATTGGTCCCTCGACGCTTCGTCCGATTCTTCGGCGCATCGTCCTCTCGTGCAGCCTATTGCCCAATCGGCCAGTTGACTCCGCAACTCCGATATCCTTGGCACAATACCCGCTCTTCTTGGCCCGATGCCCGAGTCCACGGCCCGAAGCCTTCTGTCGATACGTCGACCGATCCACCGGCCCGACGTCCAATCTTTTGACATGTTCCTTCGGCACAACATGATTTTCCTGCTTTAATTGTCTCATCCTGATCGAAGCATCCTGCGTCACTCAAAACGCAGATTAAATCATAAACATATATCAAGTAGTTTCATCATCAAAATACGAGATTCAACAATCTCCCCCTTTTTGATGATGACAACCACTTGATGACGGAGTTAAACTTAACTCCCGGAGTTTAAACAAACTCCCCCTATCAATATGCCATATTGATAGAACCTTGAATTCAAACTGAATTCAAGTCATTGCAATATTCATCATGAATATTTGCAACACGTCAACATGAACTTATGCATAAACTTATGCATCACATGTCATGTCATCAACATACTTCTCCCCCTTTGTCATCAACAAAAAGGAGAAGTACTACAATCAAGTGTGTGTGATATTGGTTCAACTCATTGCATGAAAATCATAGTATCAAGTTTTATCATCATGCAATCTTGGAGCTAGAAGATTTAGCAAGTGTTACATCATGCTTAGAACATTCATGCTATCAAGTTTTAGATATGCAAGTTTTATAGCATATAAGATAGCACTTTTGGTAATGTTCAAGATAGCAAGTTCTACATCATGCAAGCTAGCAAATTAAAGATGTTCAAGAAGGCAACTCTTGCTTCTTGAAAATTTTGCTCACTTTGCTAGATGCGCAAGTTAGCATTTTTGCCTCTTGAGATAGGCAAGATAGCACATTTGCTTCTTTTGAGATAGCAACTTTTTGCTTCTCTTTAGACCAACAAGCTAGCAATTTTTACGATATACAAGTTTCACAATATATAAGCTAGCAAAAATTTCGAAAGCAAATGCAAGATAAATTTCTTGTGTAAGCTCATGATTCTTGCTTCCTATTGCAATGTGCAAATTGCAAGTTTTGCTTCTTGAGATATTCAAGATAGTGATGTTCAAGAAGACAATTTTTCTTTTTGAAATAAGCAAGTTAGCAATCTTTGCTTCTTAAAATAGGTAAGCTAGCAAATCAAGTTTTTGCATCTTCTTGACTTGTACAAGCTAGCTATCTCCCCCTTTGTCATTGTAAAAAAAAGAAAGAGAGAATACAGTTTTGTAGTTCTCTTTTCCTTTTACAACGATTTCAAAATCATGACAAATGATGAATAATCAAGTTATGAATGTCAAGATAATTTTTCATCATGAATATTTTATCATAGCATGCATCATTATCATAAATTGAAGTATTACATGCATGATATCATATCACCATTCATAATTACATTAATATTTCAATATAACAATTTCTTCTCAAAATGTGTAACTCGGCACTCATAGCATTTTAAATCATGATTTACATCATATGCAATACATCACATCATAATTAGAAAGCACAAGTATTGTATGCATAATTGTACATTATAAATGTTTCATATCATGATGGTATCAAT
This sequence comes from Musa acuminata AAA Group, assembly GCF_036884655.1. Classification (NCBI taxonomy): domain Eukaryota; kingdom Viridiplantae; phylum Streptophyta; class Magnoliopsida; order Zingiberales; family Musaceae; genus Musa; species Musa acuminata. The sequence goes on from NC_088351.1 coordinate 8,771,204, forward strand.
TTTGTCAAATTATATCCTACCATGCATGATCAAAACTTCTCCCCATTTTATCATTGAAAACAAGAAGAAAGTAGGGGGAAGAGCATAAAAGTGTTAAATATTTCAATCATTTTTAAGATTCATAACATGAATAACGTTATTACTATTTCATCAAAATCAGTTTCGAGATTCACATAATATCATGAAATCATTAATCTCGATAAAATGGGAAAAACATTTTCTTTTTAAGTGATTCTTTTAACACATCATAAAAAAGAAAAACTCATTCATAATTCAAGTGATTTACAAGATATCATAAATGAATTTATCACTTGTATTTCACTAAAATCGAGAACTCTTAGAGATAGAAAATGATTGAAGCATTTAATCTGATTGAAGAATGATTCATATTTAAAGTGTAGCATTTGTCAAATCTGAAATCATCAAGTATAACTTTAATATTTTCATTGCAACATTAAGCAAGGTTTCATTGAACATAATTTTGAATGATTCTTATAAATGCCTAAAACTTCTTTAGTTTTAATTTATGATTGACTTTATAATAGCATGCTCAAATCTTTATTTTTATGTCAAAACCATACATTATATTTAATAAACAAAGACAATGAAAAATATCAAGCCTTCCAGACAAAAGCCATGTATCGTCATTGAAAAGCAATATGAAAATCATCAAAATATACATTCTTGCTTCTCAAGCACATAAATAAGATTAATCTCACTAGGTGTAAAATCATTAGATTTCTATCTTGCATTAACATAAGACATGCAATTTTCATTATCATTTTCAAGATTACAAGCATGATCATATTTTTGCATTTTCATTATTAAATTATTAAAAATATAATTTTCAAGAAAATTTAAAGAAAAAGAAAAATGCATCATGAAAAGCATCATGTAATTTCGAAGTAAATTAGGGGGATTTCGATTACCTCATCATTGTAGGCTGTTAAGGCGTAGTTTGCCGCCTTGCTTTTGTTGACTTTCTCTTCTTCGGAGGAGCTCGATTCATCCCAGTTTTTGTTCTTCTTCTTGCGTTTAAAGCAAGTAGTTCCATTCTTTTTGCTTTTTAATTTTCGTTTCATTTTAAGTTCACCATCACTTGAGCTTATGCTCGAGTGGTCTTCAAATGTTCTATGTCCCAAATCCTTCCTGTTCTTTGGAAGGTTGGTTTGTTCATCATTGTCCTCATCACTTGAGTCATCGCTCAAGTAGCATTCATTTGTCCAGAGTTCCAAATCCTTCCTGTTCTTTGGAAGGTGGTTCTCAAGTTCTTCACGTGCATTGCACGTCATTTCATATGTGATCAATGAACCAATTAGTTCTTCAAGTGGAAAATGGTTCAAGTTTTTTGATTCTTGAATAGCAGTTACTTTTGAATCCCAAGTTTTAGAAAGTGAGCGCAAAACTTTGTTAACGAGTTCAAAATCCGAAAAGCTTTTACCAAGTGATTTTAAACCATTGACGACATCCGTAAACCGGGTGTACATGTCAACAACGGTTTCGCTTGGTTTCATATGAAAAAGCTCGAAATCAAGCAGTAGAATATTAACTTTCGAGTCTTTGACTCTACTAGTTCCCTCGTGCGTGATTTCAAGAGTGCGCCAAATATCGAAAGCCGTTTCACACGTAGAAATCCGATTGAACTCATTTTTGTCCAATGCGCAAAATAAGGCATTCATAGCCTTTGCGTTTAAAGAAAAATTCTTCTTCTCCAAAACCGACCATTCGTTCATCGGTTTGGAGGGAAGTTGAAAACCGTTTTCAATGATATTCCATAAATCCAGATTTAGAGAAATTAAGAAAACTCTCATTCGAGTTTTCCAATAAGTGTAGTCCAATCCGTTAAAGAACGGTGGACGAAAGACCGAACAGCCCTCTTGAAAAGTCATTTCTCTCGGGTGTAAATCCGAAATGAGAAATACCCCGCTCTGATACCAATTGTTAGGATCGAGAGCACTAAGAGGGGGGGGGTGAATTAGTGCAGCGGAAATCTTACAATAATTTAAAAACCAAAAGCTGCGTTTGTTCAAAAACTATTATGATGCAAAAGCAAATTCTCAGTTTGTATCTAAGTGCAGTTTGCGTCTAAGCGCAGATTGCGTCTAAGCGCAGTTTTGCGTCTAAGCGCAGATTGCGTCTAAGCGCAGTTTTGCGTCTAAGCGCAGTTTTGCGTCTAAACTCAGATTTACGTCTAAATGCAGATTTACGTCTAAACGCAGATTTACGTCTAAACGCAGTTTTACGTCTAAACGTAGTTTTACGTCTAAACGCAGATTTATGTCTAAACGCAGTTTTACGTCTAAACGCAGTTTTACGTCTAAACGCAATTTTACGTCTAAACGCAGTTTTACGTCTAAACGCAGATTTACGTCTAAACGCAATTAGACGCAGATTTACGTCTAAACTTTGAAACTCGTTTGTATACTCGCAGACGGCAGTATGCAGTTGAAACCAAGACGTAAACGTGAACTGAAATCTGATGATTGAGCGAAGAAAGCCGATTTACGTCTGAATGCAGTTTTACGTCTAAATGTTGAAACTCGTTCGTAAAATCGTAGAGGACAGATTGCAGTTATTAATAGGATTAAAATGTAAGCGTAAACTGCAAGGAAGCTCGTTCGTAAAAGCACGGAAAACAGTTCTGCAGAATCAAACGTAAACGTAAACTGTAATGTATGAAAATACGAGTTTACGTCTGAATGCAGATTTGGAAGAACAGCACTTAGAACTTGTTCGTGAAAGCGCAGAGAGCAGTAGTGATGAGGGAGGTTTGCAGTAATGATAAAGTGCTCGAAAGTAAACGCAAACCAGAGATTTAGAGTGGTTCGGTCAGCCTTGACCTACTCCACTTTTGGCTTCCTCCACCGATGAGGTTGCCGACGTCAACTAGGTGCCTTCCTTCAATGGGCGAAGGCCAAACTTCCCTCTTACAATTTCTCTCCTTTTGACAGGCTCAGGAGACAACCTTTACAGATGTTTTCTCTCCTCTCTTTACAACTTAAACTTGAAGAACAGAAGGAGGAGGAAAACTAGCAGTTTTGAGCTCTAAGAACCACTGAAAAGATCAAGATTTCGGGTCAGTTCTTGCTCAATTCAGTGCTGAATGGGTGGGGTATTTATAGGCCCCAACCCAATTCAAAATTCGAGCTCAAAACGATCAAATCGATCAAATCCCAGAATTCTGGGATCAGGCGGTTGCACCTCTCGACTGGAGAGGTGGCACCGCCTGGCAGAGCTCGAAGACTGAGCTCTGCCGATTGCTTCTCTCTGCCAGAGCTCGAAGACTGAGCTCGATGGTTGCATCACCTGGCAGAGCTCGAAGACTGAGCTTGGTGATTGCATCACCTGGTAGAGCTCGAAACTGAGCTCGGTGGTTGCATCACCTGGCAGAGCTCCAAGCTGAGCTCAGGCTGATCCACCTCTCTGCCAGAGCTCGAAGACTGAGCTTGGTGAATGCATCACCTGGCAGAGCTCGAGACTGAGCTCAGGCTGATGCACCTCTCTGCCAAAGCTCGAAGACTGAGCTTGGTGGTTGCATCGCCTGGCAGAGCTCGGAACTTGAGCTCAGGCGGTGCAACCTCTTGGCTGGGGCGGTTGCACCTCCCAGCCGTGCAGCCCTGGCGGTTGCACCTCCTGGCTGGGGCGGTTGCACCTCTCAACCCGCACAGCCCAGGCGGTTGCACCTCCTGGCTGGGGCGGTTGCACCTCCCAACCCTGGCGGTGGCACCTCCAGGCTTGAGAGGTTGCACCTCTCAACCCTGGCGGTGGCACCTCCAGGCTGGAGAGGTGGCACCTCTTCACTATTCCAGCTCACTTGGTTTGGCTCCAAACTTGGTCCAAACCAGTCCGAACTTGGGCCTAATTGGCCCCTACTTGGGTTATAGGATTAACACCTATTCCTAACCCTAATTAACGTGCTAACTATGAATTTAAAGACATTTTCTAAGCTATTACAAAGTCCGCAAGTCAAGACTTCTTCTAGCGAGCTTCCGGCAAACTTCCGGCGGTCTTCCGATGAACTCTCGGAAACCATTCTGCGGACTCCCGGTAAGCTCCTAGACTTCACGATTTGTTCTTAGCGAGTTCCAACGAGCTTCTTCGGCAAGCTCCGATCTTTCTCGGCGAGCTCCGCGAACTCCCAACGAATCTTCGGACTTCCGTCGAACTCTCGAACTCGCAACAAATCCTTCGCGCTTGACTCCGACACTTTGTTTCGCTTTATGTCTTCATCGTTATCATAGTTAATCCTGCACAATTAAAACAAAACTTCAATCGAGACAATTAATCCTAAGCAATTAACCAAGTTGTCCGACATGTCATTGGTCCCTCGACGCTTCGTCCGATTCTTCGGCGCATCGTCCTCTCGTGCAGCCTATTGCCCAATCGGCCAGTTGACTCCGCAACTCCGATATCCTTGGCACAATACCCGCTCTTCTTGGCCCGATGCCCGAGTCCACGGCCCGAAGCCTTCTGTCGATACGTCGACCGATCCACCGGCCCGACGTCCAATCTTCTGACATGTTCCTTCGGCACAACATGATTTTCCTGCTTTAATTGTCTCATCCTGATCGAAGCATCCTGCGTCACTCAAAACGCAGATTAAATCATAAACATATATCAAGTAGTTTCATCATCAAAATACGAGATTCAACAGCCTCAGACCCCCCCTTTTACAACAACTGACGCATAGCTTCCTTCGGGGGGGGGGGGGGAATATGATGAGGGTAATAATGGCGATAAGACTCAGGTTGACGTCAACTGCCCCAGATGATGCCTAAGTTGACCTGACACCACTTGGTCAAATGGACCGGAACACCGACCGAGGCACATTAAACATCCTGCTCAGGCTCGGTCCTTCACGCCACGCCAACACCAGTGTCAGACGCTACCAAGAGTACGAGTATGTCCCCTGCAAGCGGGCACATCAGGAAACAGTAAGCTTCCTTATAAATACTCGTACATTCTAAACGGAAAATGGGGGGAGGAGGACACCAATATAAATAACAAACTCCCTGTGACTATTCACTAACTTGATCGTCGGAGGGGTCGAGCCGAGCTCCCCCGACCCGACCTTTGTGCAGGTGCGAAGCCGAAGGTCCCCACAGGACGCGCAGGCGAGGAGTTCTTGCCCGGAGAGGATAGCGACCCCATCCCAATCGGAACACCGGGATCGGCCACCTCAGCAGTCTCGAGGCATGTCCCAAGGAGATCCCTGTCATCTGGACCCGAACCAAGCCGCGTCGGTCCCGAGGCGACGGCTTAAGGTTGTTTACACTAACACCTATAGTTCAAGTCCCATAAATGTTCGTGAGATAGCTTTGTGATTTATCCAAGGCTGGATTTTTTGTGACCTCTTTGAACATATCAAACAAGGACCAAACATCAAACACCTTGATGCTTGGCTTTATTCAAATGGCGATCGAGGAAACGCTCGAAAACTCTGCCTACAGTGGTGAAGGGAAGATAGAGAAAGGAAGGGGAGGAGTTCTACGTCTCGTCGGTGTTTCATATAGAGATGCTGTTCGGGACACCCATTCCTGTGACGCCAGCTTCGGAGTACGGCTTCAGGAGCTGATACGGGACGATGCCGGCGCCGCATCTGTTCTTGAACTCAGGGTTAGCGTTTCTGCCGTCGATGATGCCTTCGATCTCCTTCAGCTTCCCGCTGAACCGCTCGAACGCGGCGTAGATCACCGGGTTCTGCGCCCACGACGCCTCCGGGTCGCGGCCCAGGTACTCCTCGTCGGGCGCGTGCGTCGACAGCACGTCGAGGATGGCCATCACGATCGTGGCTTGGATCTGCGAGGGGTAGCAGTGGAGCAGGGCGATCTCCGGCTTGGCCCAGAACTTGGCGAGCTGCTCGTCGTTGTAGTCCTCGACCGGCATATTGGTGCGCGCGATGGTGGGACGGTTAGGGAAGTAGCCGGCGTAGTGGTACTGTCCGAAGTTGACGGCGGCGTGGTGGCCGGAGCCCACCCAGATGATGGTGGTCAGGACGTGGATCAGGTCCTCCTGTGTGTTCAGCACCGGCCACCATGGCTCGTCCTTCTTGTCGGCGTGCCCCTTGGTTCGGACCTCCGTCCACCATTCTTGGAGCTCGGAGTCCTCCTTGACATGGCTGGCATCTGGGTAGTAGTAGTTGACGTAGTCGGTCACCCACTGCTTGATGGCTGACCAGATCAGGAGACCATCCTGCGCATACGGGTAGTCTTCTATCGTCAGCTTCAATCCATGCTCCGCCGCTGGGTCCTCCACTGCCATTCCCCTGTCGTGTTAGTTTGGCAAGTCCCATAGTCCCACATCGGGAAAATCAGACTTGTTGTCTCGTCTTGGAACTATAAATAAGGGCCTGAGCTTTGATGTTAGACACACCACGAGAAGTACCACAGACACCACAAGAAGTACAGCAGGCATCACAAGAAAACCTGCTTATGGTTTGAAGTCTTCTTGTTTAGGAAGCTGAAGGTGTTTTATGGCCTAGGAACATTTCCTAAGGCATTTGTAAGTGTCCCTCTTTTATAGTAGTAATTTGCTCCTCTTTCTTCCGTGGATGTAGGTCAAAGTCAATTGACCGAACCACGTATATCTGGTGTTCTGGTGTTTTGTTTGTTCTTGTCGCTTTATTCTTTCCGCCTTATTATCTTGTTGTGTTGCCAAAATTATCCTTTGGTAAATATCCTGGGGCTAGCTCTCACAAACTGGTATCAGAGCCTGGTTCTGGGATCTTTTGGCAACAATGACAATATCAAAGATCGTTGTCGAGAAATTCGATAGAAATGTCAACTTCGGCATGTGGCAACTCAAGATGGAGGCCATTCTGGTTCAAGACGGAGTTGATTTGGCACTTCAGGGTGCTGAGAACATTCCAGATGGTACGTCAAAAGAAGATCTTGCGGGTATGGATAAGAAGGCCCGATCCAGCATCATTCTAAATCTCTCTGATGAGGTTTTACGGGAGGTAGCTACGGAGACTACGGCTAAGAGCATGTGGGACAAACTTAAAGCCTTGTACATGAAGAGGACAGTGGAGAATCGTCTCTACTTGAAGCAGAGTCTGTATATGCTTCGGATGGTTGAAGGTACATCTATACTCTCGCATCTTGATAAGTTTGATTCTTTGGTTATGGATTTAGAGAATATAGATGCAAAAATTGATGATGAGGATAAGGCTTTGTTGCTCTTGTGTTCTCTTCCCCAATCTTTTAAGCATTTCCGTGATACTTTGATTTATGGAAAAGAAACAGTTTCGTATCAGGAAATTAAATCTGCACTAAAATCTAAGGAGCAAATAGACAGAGATATCACTGGGGAAAGTAGAGGAAATCAGGCTGAGGGTCTGGTTGTCAGGGATAAAATGGATAAAAGAGAATTTAACAGTAGTAGATCTAAATCTAGATCTAAATCCAGACATAGAAATTTGGAATGCAGATATTGTCATAAAATGGGGCACATTAAGATTGATTGCTTTAAATTGAAAAATAAATTAAAGCAAAAGGAAAAATTTGTTGAGAAAACTATTGAATCCGCTGAAGCTAGTGTAGCATCTGATGAGAATTTTGGAAATATTTTCTTTGCTACTGATGACAGGACAAAGTCTAAAAATGAATGGATTTTAGATTCAGGTTGTTCTTATCACATGTGTCCCAATAGGGATTTGTTTTCCACATATGAATCTAGTAATGGTGGAATTGTTTTGATGGGCAATAATGCCGCATGTGATGTTGTTGGTAGAGGAACAATCCGAATTAAAATGCATGATGGTATTGTGAGGACGCTCACAAATGTTAGACATGTTCCTGATTTGAAAAAGAATCTCATCTCTTTAGGCACCCTAGAGGCCCTTGGGTGTAAATACACAGCTGAAGGTGGAGTTATGAAAGTTTCTAGAAGTGCCCTTATTGTTATGAAAGCTTGTAGGTCTGGTAGCTTGTATATTCTGCAGGGAACTACTGTCACAGGTTCAGTTGCAGTTTCGTCATCATCATTGTCTGATTCTGACATCACCAAATTATGGCATATGCGTCATATGAGAAATATTCGACCACCACAAAGATATGCAAATTTGGTTGCATATGCTTTGTCTGTTGCAGAAGAAACAAGTGAAGTTGGTGAGCCTACTTCCTATTCAGATGCAGTTTCTTGTGATAATTCCTCTAAGTGGTTGATTGCTGAGGGGAAAGTCCTTGTTCAGAGAATTCATACGAAGGACGATTCAGTTGATATGCTTACGAAGCCTCTTCCGGTTTACAAGTTCAAGCAGTGCTTGGACTTGGTTGGTGTTCATTGTTGGTGATTGCCCGTTGGGGCTTTTGTGAAGAAGGTGGAGCAAGTTTTGTTGGGACATGCCAAGGTGGAGATTTGTTAGTTTGGCAAGTCCCATAGTCCCACATCGGGAAAATCAGACTTGTTGTCTCGTCTTGGAACTATAAATAAGGGCCTGAGCTTTGATGTTAGACACACCACGAGAAGTACCACAGACACCACAAGAAGTACAGCAGGCATCACAAGAAAACCTGCTTATGGTTTGAAGTCTTCTTGTTTAGGAAGCTGAAGGTGTTTTATGGCCTAGGAACATTTCCTAAGGCATTTGTAAGTGTCCCTCTTTTATAGTAGTAATTTGCTCCTCTTTCTTCCGTGGATGTAGGTCAAAGTCAATTGACCGAACCACGTATATCTGGTGTTCTGGTGTTTTGTTTGTTCTTGTCGCTTTATTCTTTCCGCCTTATTATCTTGTTGTGTTGCCAAAATTATCCTTTGGTAAATATCCTGGGGCTAGCTCTAACATGTCGAACAACAGAAGAGCTTGAACTGTAGAGATTCAATGGCGACATCAATTTTCTAATGTCAAGTACCTCCGGATCAGGTCAGCTGGTAAGCCCTCCGTGTCGAACCTCCAAAGCTTGCCATAGGCCACCGAGCAGAGCTCCAAGGAGTATTTGCCCGGGGAGAAGGTTTGCTCGATGATGCCGTCTGCATTGATGAGGTAGCCGCGGGCCAGCGCGTTGATCTCCATCGTGTATCGGAAATGAGGGTGCAGCAATCGGTAGATCGGATGCATCTGACTGAGTTGCCGGTTGGCTGCGATGATGTACGGCTCCACGCAACAGTGAGTTCGCAGCCTGCGGAATGACATTACCCAGAGTGGCTCGTAAGTCTAGTTCAGATGATCTGAGACAAACGACGAAGCTCGGTGTTCGACAAAATGCTGGGCTTTCCAACTTAAAGAACTCGAATCGATCTCGATTCTAAATGAAGCCGAGTGTTCATCTTACCAGTGGGAGACAAGTTGATGATAGCCCGAGTCATGTGCCAAGGCATGGGCTTTTGCAAGCTTCCAAAGCCAGGATCCAGTGGCGTCCCAACAAGGGCTGAAGACCTGCTTCCACTGAGGCTTGGTCGGGGAAGCCGGCCGAGTGAGCTCGATGGCGAGAGGCCTCAGTGTGTCGTCCGGCGTGAGGAAGAAGACTGTGCGGGACGCATACATCGTGGTGTCTTCCAGCTCTCTAATCTTATGCACGTACGGCAGAAACAGATCATGGTAGTCCAGAATGAACAGCTTCTTCTTCTCCAGCGCCTAAATCAAACATTTTATTGTAGAATTATGAACAACTCGTTGTGATGTTTGGAAAGATACGGAGCATATCCTGCATTATACCTCTTTCACAGTCATAATTCCCTTTATTTCTCGCTCGATAAGTTCCTCGGTGATCAGAGACTCGGGCGGACCATAAATGTTTGGATCGAGTTTGCTAACCAAAGGGAATTCCTGCAACATGTCGAGCGTAAGAGATGATTCATGGCGTAGGTCCGAAACGGGTACAAGATTTCGAGCAAAGAATTCATGGGAGATAAAAGGATCATACCGTGACTAGCTGAATACTCAAAGGGTTGAGGCCTGCCAGTGTCTGCCGACCAAATTCTTCATCTCTAAACCATGAAAACTTGTCCCCTGATTCAGGCAATCAGTTCGAATCAGAAACGACGCATAGAAATCTACCAGTAAATGCAATTGACCTTCTGCGATAGAAATATTAGCTTGCTTGGCACGATCATAATGGGGAAGATGGCTTACTCTCGAACATTTCTGGGACCTCGAACTGCAGGATGCTATGGGCGCCCTGCGTGACGGCCTTGACGAGCCTCGGCACGACGGTGCGGAAGACGTGGAACGCGTCCTGCTTCGGCAGCGGCACCCCCTCGTCGAACAGCGAGTCGATGGCGGTGAAGTAGGGGAAGCCCAGCTTGGCATCCACCAGCACCGTCTGCAGCGAGGGCACCAGAGCGTGGAGCACCGAGCGGAGCGTCTTCGCCGAGAACGTCACCTGCTTCACCTCCGAGAAGTTCTCGTCCCTGGGAACGTACACATCTCCCTTCTGCTCCGATTGAGGATCTGCAGCGTGAAGAAAAAGAAATCTGAAGAAGAAGAAGAAGAAGAAGTAGTAGTAGTAGTAGCAGAAGAAGAGTGTAGCATGCAGTTGCATGGATACCTTTCTTGCTCCTGGGACGCCCACTTCGGCAGCGGCGAGGATAGGGTAACGCCTCGCTTCCGCCGAGGACCGGCCTGGCCGTGCTCGGGTTCTTGTCCGGGTTTCCGAGATCGTTGTACGTGTCGTAGTCGTAGATCCGCTCAAACTTCTTGCGCTGCCCGGTGCCATTCCCTCGCAGTATCCCCAGCTCCTTCTCCCTCAGCTTCTGAAGCCCGGTCGGGGTCTGAGACGGCAAGTAGGACTGCCTTGGCACACCCACAACATCAATTCCGGTCGGGCCGAGTTAGGATCCATCTACTTTGATTCAAACCGATAAATATTAATATATATTAGAGATTTAACATCAATTCAAATCAAAAACTCAACCTTCTATATTGTCCATCAAACTCAATATATGTTACCGATTCTCTCGAATTATTCGCAAAGTTCATCTCTCTCGCCTCACATGAATAATTCTGACAAATTAGGTATCAAACAATTTCATCCCATGATGACAGATTAGGCTAATATAAAACAAGTGCAACATAAAACTAAAAGTTACTGAAGCTATTTTTGAATCTTCTGTGCTTGTAACGTGGCGAACGACAAGATCATAAAGACATATCTATTAGGGTCCTGTGATAAGCATTTGGTGTGCGGGAATAACATTAATTAACTATATATATATATATATACCCACTTTATCTTAAGTGCTGATGTGGGTTTCTTCCATTGGCAGACTCTGATTCGGACACCATGATATGGTGGGGAGGGTGTCAGAATCGAGTCGAGTAGTTATGGGACAACGGGTGACGACAATCCTCGTGATGTTACAGCTGACCTTAATAGTTTGTGCTCATTGATTGATCGGCGCGTTCCCCACAATTGTGGACCGCCGGTCATCGTCAGCTTGTCACTTGTGCTTATCCACAATGACCGTTGGCGCCTCAGGGAAAGTGAGCGGCAGTTTGTGGATTTAACATCAACCAAAAAAACAGACATGATAGAATAAAAATATTTATATAATATTTTCGAAAAATACTTAAGATAGAAATAAATGCCATCATCTCTACCATTATCTGACATATATATATATATATATATATATATATATATATATATATATATATATATATATATATATATATATATATATATACTTAAGTATATATATATATACTTATCAAAGAGCATGAGAGAGAGAGAGAGAGAGAGACCTTGTTGGTAAAGAAAACCCTGTCCTCAGGGTTGTCAAACTTGGAGTGCAACCATGACTTGCTGCTGATGTTTGCAGCAATGGAGTCATCCGCTGAGGAGAGGACGATATCACTGAGATACATCTCCTTGTGGTGCTCATTCCTCACAAACACAGCACCGATTTCTCCGAAGCTCGGTGGGACGCTGAAGCTGGCTTCGTACTTGGCAGTTTCAACGCCGTGGCTGGCCTTGTGAGCGAACGCCGCAATCGTCTTCTTCTCCAGTCCCGTTGCTGCCAAAACATCAGGAACACTTGTTATTTGGTATAAGATATAAGATCTCATTCATTATGTCAAACTAAGGTTGAAAGGTTTAATGGATTGGGAACCCAATACAATTCACAAAAGTATCAAAATCTTAACATGTATCAGGTCAGATACCAATTCAATCTAAGAACATACGTTTCTATGAGCCCAATATGGTATATTACTGTAATCTGACTCCTGAATATTTTATCCTCTCAACTCATTTTATTATCTCAACACTTGTGAATATATTTTTTTATATCTTTTCCTATTTATAAGTGAGTTTATTGACTATTATCTTCTCCTTACTCTCAAGGAATCAAACTTCGCCGGAGTCGATATCATTTTACAGGTAGGTCCGTTCATCTTCATCGAGTCAAACCACAAGTTTGAATACCCGAATACCAGATTGTTATCTTCTCCGCCAGAACAGAAGAGAAGATGAGAGGAATTCTCTTCTTCGCCGTTATCTTCAAGTATTTTAGATAGATATTAAACCAGGAGCAGATCATCTCTATCGCGTAAGAAGATGATTACCCGGGTCGAGTTCGGCGCTGACGAGCTCAAGGTGGAGGGATTTGCCAAGCAAATCGCCGATGTCGTCGAGCCCCCGCGTTATGCCGATGTGGGCGAAGGCTCCTCCCACGGTCGGCAGCACCGTCAAGACGGCGTTGACGGTGACCGGCCTCTTCGCGGCCGCCACCACAGCCGGTGTGGACTCCTCGGCGGCGGCGGAGCAACAGATCTGCCGTCGACGCCTCGACGCCCTCCCGCGTCTAGCCGACGACGACGACACCATGGGCACGCACGAGGCGCCATGGCCAGAGAGCAAGGGCTTATGGGAGAGGAAGAGGGAGGGGGCGTGGGTCGGAGCTCGTAACCCTTGCTTCAGCATATTAGTCATGCGGAGGAGGAACGCTCGAGAGTGCTGTGATGGATGAAGAGGGCTACCGGTCGGCTAGTCCTTATAGAGGGCTCGCCAGCCGCAGCGGTGACTACAGTGTGCAGCAATCATAGATGAATATTGTATTGTTCATCCATGGCTGCATGATTCACGTGGGAACTGACTGCCCTCTCTATCGTGCACTCTCCTACAAACGATGACTACTCAGGTAGCAGATTTGCGTGCATTTTTGTTCCTCTGTCGATAGCATCTGCGATATTTTACCGCTTACGCCGCCGACGACGTGGACAGGGAGATACAGCGGTTCATGAGGCCCTTCTTCCCCAACTAGCGACTGGTTCCATCAAGATGAAGAGGCACAAGAAAACGACGAGACCGAACCGTAGTGCAAGCTGGTCTGCATTGTTCTAACCCTAGCTAAGTTTCAATTGGAATCGAATCTAAATTATTTGGTTATGGAATCTAAATCGACCCTACATGGTTTGGTTTCGATTCTCAAAATTTAAGAACCATGATCATTGGATCTGCAATCGGGGTTCGGTCTACGTCCTTATGCTTTATGCTAAGCTGTCGATCAACAAGGATGGGGAAGAGGAAAGAAAATATCAACAAGGATACCTCTCCTCTCCTCTCCTCTCCTCTACACCACACACGCTCAATCCATGCGAGCGTCCCCCTAAAGAACACATGGAGAAGAAGCTTTCGGGTCCAACATCACCGAATCATGGAGACAATGACTATTAGTCTGTCGATTGCAATCAATTCATCTAAACGAATGATCATTAAGTAGAGACCGATGCACGTGTATACAATTATTGATTGCTATCAATCTATGTCAAATTAAGTTATAAGAGTGACGAACGAGGTGAAGGAGTACAGTAGATTTGGTGAGCTAAACAAGATTAAGAATCTCAAGAATAATAATAATAAATAATGATGACGAGTTTCTCATGCCACAATCCTTAAGATTTGTGTCACATCAAACTCTAAAATAAGATTGAAGTACAAGCATAATAGAGAGAGAATAAAAGAGAGACATAATTGAGTCACGCATGAATAGAAAAAGATATTAGAAAATATTTATGTGTGAAAGACATCAAGATAATAATGTCGTATGGATAAAAGTCGAAAGGGCCAAATTATCGATAGGGATTTATTCATAATTTAAAAGATTGATCTTTTGAGTTGGATCGGATCACATTATCGATTTGTAATGGCGGAGTTCGATCTAACCATCACCTTAAAAAAATAAAAATAAAAGGAACTTCACGTTGACCATAAATACCTAAAAAATAGGAGGAGGAAATGGTGATCACGGAAGCCCTCGACGTTCTCCTCCACTTATATGCTACGAGCATGAGGAAAAAATGGCGTTTCCCTCCTCCACATATCACCTTTACCCAGACAACACCGGCGTCGCAACCAAGTAACTCGATTGACGTCGGACAAACAATGACGGATTTTGGTTTTTAATGACAGGAGTAGAAATATAAGAAGAGATAAATTAATAGAAAAATATACCTCTACGGAATGAATGCTCTCATGAATGTCTCGCACCTTTCACATGTCTTGTGACAGTCAGAAAAATCCAATCCGTTGATTCTCTCTCTCGATTGATGCATCGTAATATTTTATCATCTTCTATAGACATAGATAAAATTATGAAAAAAATATATGATTTTATCAAATAAAATACATGATGTCATTTCTTGGAACAAAGCAATAATTCTAATTTGGTTTGAAAAATAATCTTCCTTTGAAAATAATAAAAAATCTTAATTTGAAAATTAATATTTTCTCTTGATGAATGGTATGCTCGATTAATATATTTTTATCTTTGCAGAGATGAATCTTTATTTATTATTTTTAAGCATTTATTTGTCTAGTGAGACCCTTTTACCAAAGGTTAAAATTTCCAAACATCAAATGATACATTTAAAAAAGTGTTAATTAGTTTAATTGGTAAAGATCTTAACGGTTTATTGAGCTCGACACTATTATTTCATGGCATTCGGATTTATTTTGGAAGAGAAAAAAATAACAATTTGAACAATTGTTTAAATCAGTAAAATTTCTTTGTTTTACTTGGAAAAATACGTCGAATTATAGAATGGTAGAATCCATTAAAAATAGAAGCACAAATAACTACTGCAACAAAGGAATTTATGGATACACTAAAATGAAGTATATATAACCACTGTACTGCAACAAATAAGTGATGAGATTATAAGTCAAAACGATCTGACCTTCGGCCCCGTCGAGCCAAATCGTTTGATGCTGGGCCGGAATTGGGTTCCGGTTTATTTCGGATCAAGCCCGATCATAAGCGTCCTCTCCGACTCGACGATTTGGTGCTGCAGTCGAGAAGCAATGTAAGAAACCCATGATCATCAGACACCACGACATCACAATTGGATCCGCCATATACGCTTTAGATAAAACCTTGGCGAAGAGAAACATGTTAGCTAACAGTTCAAACCTCAGAAGAACGTAATGATTTCAGTAGCCAATATTATTCACCAGTAGCAAACCAATAAGTGCAACTCCATGCGTGGCATCCACAACGCCGCCAAGGCACATGAACTACCTGACAAGCCCAGGGATGATCTTTGAAGAAGGGGAAAAAAAGTTTTAAAAAAAGAGAGAAAAATCAAAACTCTCAACGTGCATAAAATTCTAGTACCAAATGTGCATCCAGTTTACATGATGCATTAGAACAGATGCCAGTTACAGTGGATGAAAAATTTTGTAAAGCATGCGAGGACAGATTGGAGGAGAAAAGACAGCTCCGTTGTATTGCAAGAATCTGGCCGTGACAAATTACCTCCAGCAAACAAACATTTTTGTCGGTTCAATCAGATTGTAGACAATATAGCTGGCGAATGTTCCCCGAAGCTGCACACAAAATCTCAGTCAGTCAAAGCAATTGTGGAAACATTATAAGGACATTTTAGGTAGATCAATATAATGTTGTACTATGAAGATATCTAGGGTTGTAAATCAACCAATACAAAAACTGACCCTGACCCCATCTATGAATCTGAGATCCAGTCCGGATTTAAATCTGATACGGGTCAAGTTCATTACTAAACGACCCAAATGCTAGCCTGATCCAGCAATCTAGTTGAATCAAGTATGGATCAGGGCTGTCCTGATCCAGCAGTGATCCAATCCAACTTATATTGTATAAAATTATGTGATCCATATAATTTACTAAATTAGCCTATAGTATATCCACCACTAATTCAAGAGAATAACAATCAAAGCAACCTCATTTTAATGTTTAACCGAATCATAGCATACCCCTCCCTCTCCTCGTCACTCCTGATTCTTTCTTTTCTTGATCCCTGCGATACCTTGTTTGATCTCTCACTTAATTCATCTCTCCCTTCTTCCGCACTGCCACCAAAATCCATGTTCATCCCCCGAGATCAAAAGATGCAATCCCAAAAAGATGTGTAAGGCCAGTCCCAGCAAGAGCTCAGTAGCAACCTTCGAGGGGTGAATCTTTGGTCTTAAGGCATTGGTGACAACCATCACCGTGAAGAGGTTCTGGATGAAACAGATATCCACATCTTACTATACATGCACTAAGTATTTTACAATATATAAATTTACTATGTTGCTGCTACTTACCTAGTATATTCCGTAAATAACAGGTGTCCTGAATGAAGGTATTATGCGACACACACACACACACACAAAAAAAGTATAGATACTATATTGAAGCAAAAGCTCCAAATTTTTTACCTAAGTTCTACCAGCTGGATGAAGTAGTAGGAAACTAAGCATTACCGTATAACCAATCTCTAAAATGTACATGAAGGGCCGATGCTAATTCTCGCTTTCGGTTCTCATCAAGTTGCACATCCCTGATAGCTTCTTGAACATCAGTCAGATTTGAGTGCTGGAGAAAATTACAGATTGCAAATGTTTTAAAAAAATGGCATTATAGAAGAAATACAACTATAGCTGTAGTCATCATAACACTCAAGTAGGTTCTACCTTCTTTTTCTGGGATGCTCTATAAATTTCAGGCAACGGAAATGGGTTATATTTTGTGGACTGCGGTGAGTCAGCTCCAAACCAGTTAGGAATCTGCATGTAATAAATTACAACTTGTTAGATGTTACATCCGTGAAGACTAGCAAGAAGCCCACAGAGTGTTTCACATATCAGATGAAGTGTTTCACACTCAAAAATACAGCTAAGGTTTTATCAATAGTCAAGGAAAATTAATTAGCATAAAACTGCCAGGACAAATTTTGAGCATTCACCAGAAAAAAAGAGAAATTTTAAAGGAAATATTGATACTGATTTTTTTTTAAGTGCTCGACCAAGAACTGTAACAATTTGAGCATACCAAGAAATTAGTAAACTGATCAGGATCGATACATGTGGCAGACTCAGCTTGAACATCAGAGACCCCTGCAGGGTGGGACAAAGAATCATGAGGGTCAACCATCCCCAGCACCAAGGGTTCATCCCATCTATTGATGCTCGAATCAACACCAACTTGAGCTAAGTGATCCTCCAGTTGTGAATAGTAGGTATTAAATGGTGCGACCTGTGAAGAAAGGATATAGAAGTGCTCAATACTGCATGACGATATATAATTCTTGAGGCCTTAATCCAGAAGAAAAAAAATCTATAACACGCGAAGAACATAATCCATGATTTTAGCTCTGAGGTTCATCTAAAGGTGCTTCTAGGCACAGAAGTAGATATAACACTTCCGTTGATTTAAGAAATTGCAGTAGCAAGTCACTGTTAAATGGATTGGTAAATATGAGATCTCCTCACCGAGTCACTAGTATCAACTAATACTTTAGTTAAGTAAGCAACTTGTCTTATCCTTCGGTGTACCACTAACCACCAAACTCATGTATGCAACAGTAACATTTTCGGATACCATTTCTTAATTCTCTAGCATTGTAATATACAAAAGCATGGCTCATTACACTGTGATCACACATAGTATGCAACATGAGGAACAATAGGAACTTTGCTTTATCCATTATGCTCCTATCATATGAACCAGGGTCCGCCATACCGAACCGTACCACCCGGTACGGTCGGTACGTACCGGTCCGATAGGTTGTCGGTACGCGGACCGCCTGTTACCGGTCCGAGTGCACCATAGCACTGTAGCAGTGCTATAGTACTCGGCACACCTGGGTGTACCGCTCGGTATACCGCACCGTACCGGTACTGAGCCCAGGTCGAAATACCGGTATGGTACGGTATTGTGAACCTTGATATGAACAATATCTTTCTCAACCTCTCTTATTGAATAATATAAGCACAATACCAAAGCATTTCTAATCTTTTTTATCTTATTAAAATCCATCTCAACCTCAATTTCAACGTTTGATAAATACTACATTATGCTTATTATGCTCCTAGTCCTACTCATACAAGATTGTGGCTTAGTATTTATTTTGTTTCATCTCCATCTCAATAAACAATTAATACAGACGAAGAAATATTATGTTTAGATGTTCAAGCCCAATTGCAGGCCAAAATCCTATGATCAGTGTCAACCACGTGAATTGATATTAGAGAATGAGATTACCATAACTAAATAAGAAACAAACATAACTGAAAGGAATCCACTTGCACCTTCTTTAGACCAAGGTCTTCAATTTCGAATAATACCGTTCGGTACGGGCGATATGTATCGATCCATCAGCAGACCAGTACACGGACCGTCTGTTACCGAGTGGTATATATATATAAGGCGATGTCGCCTTTCCCTTCTCCCACGCGGGGCGACATTGCCTAAATCTAAATAACATGGGGTGTAGGCAACATATCGCAATGCCGAAGTACAAGGAAGAACAAGCAGATTCATAGGATAGAATTCCATGCTCGGCTACATTTTTCAATCCTTAGGGTAGACTCCGGATCCTTATTGATTGAGCTCGAAGATGAGCAAACGGAAGCACGCTTTCGCACATCAACAAATGGCATGCAACTGGAAAAAGCCATCCTTTACTACCGGAGATGCTATATATATATATATATATATATATATATATATATATATATAAGATTTTTTTTACTTATATATATATAGGCGACGTTGTCGAGGTAACGTCGCCTCGTTTTTCTACGACATCACCGAACGGTATACCGCTCAATATACAATACCGTACCATACCGAATGAATATCGAAATTCCGGTACGGTATGATATTTTAATCCTTGCTTTAGACCACTCAAAGTCTCAAACATGTCCTAGAAAAAATGTCATTATTCCTGGATGAAGAAAGTTATTCTCTTTCCATTAGATATTCTATTAAGAAAGTTATTCTCTTTCCATTAGACATTCTATTATGCTGTAACGTCATCCATAATATATTTTACTTATAGGTTTATAAGATCATGATCCAACAATAGGTTAGTATTATCCAGACTGAATGAACTGTGATATCCTAACAATATCAGTTAAAAGTATCAGAACTTATAAAACTAGTCATGCTCCATTTTTTTTATTATCATTCACATGTCTGTTCTACTGTATATCAGAAATGAAAAAGAGGCCACCAGAGAATTTGAATCTTTGCTGATAAAAGGATAATTTAGTAAATAACTGTTTAGATAAAGATTACAATCAAATTTTGATTGCATCATAATGTTTGATGCCTCATTCATCTTCACCCATGCTTTGATATCCACGCATATTTGGCATCAATAATTTTATTCGGATGGGATGTGCACTTCCCATTTAAAATATTAATGGCAAGATATGGATACAGAAGAAGTAAAAAAAATAAAGAAACAAAGAAAACTTACTTGCAATTTATGATTATCTCCAACGATAAGAGGTTGTTGATTAACCCCTAAGCAAAACAGACATTCACGACAATTTGCAATACAAATGCGTTTTGCAGCTGCAATAACCTGTACCCTCTCACAGTGCTCCACTTTAACAGCCTAAAAAAAATAAAGAAAAACACAACTACTGAATTCAAAATCCAATCAAGAAAACAGCATAAGTAAAACATTCACATGCCAAGAGGCATGAAAGAAAGTAAATCTTACTAATATTTGTTCTATATAATTAGTTTTGCCAACTTGCTCCACGGCATATTACAAAAACATTAAACATATAACAATATATTAGGATAAGGAAAAAAATAAGTGGACATAGAAAGCAAATGAAATGGTTGATAACAGACCAAAATTGTAGCTGCTCCTAGAAATAATACATATAAAATCATCAAGCATTCAATTATTAGAAAATGAAGAACAAGCAGCACTAGATATGTAGGTTTTTCCATTTTTTAATGTTAAGATATCTTATTATCTACGTATGAAATTTGATGATGTTGCTTAAAGTTTAATTCATTTTCATTTTTATTCATAGGAATTAAATATATGTTTGCATATGCACCTGTGCCTGCATACCTCGTATGCCTCCGCCATGACCCAACTACTTCCATTCCACTTCCACTTTTTTAAAAGCTTGATTAGGCAGACAAAATGTGTACAATTACTAGCTTATGCACTATTGATCTAATAACACTTTGCATTATTCCTCTAAAGTGATCTTTGATAAGCACAATGTGATCACCGCATACCTTACCAATGGCACCAAGAACAACAGTCGCATCTGAACATCCATAAATTGTAGCATAGCTCAAAGGTGCTAAGATGTATATCACTGAATCATGGCAGTTTAACACCTGCAGTATAACAGCTTTATTTTTATATAGAACCAAGTAAAAGTTAATATCACACAAAAGCTAGCTAGAATATGATGGAACCTCAACTATAACACATTGTTCTACTAGTCAATTAGAAATTTTGAGAGCTACTTATCTAAAATCCTTTCACAACAGTATTCTGTTCTTGCCTCTGTCACCGTTGTTTGCTTGGTGATCAGTATTAAATACAAAAATTCTATAAATTATTAGCAATAACATGCTGTAAAATATCCACAAGAAATGGTGTTCCAACACATTAGAATTAACAAACCAAATTTAACCATGTGCACAAGTTTTTCAAAGTAGATGCACAAATTGCAGTAGTCCACAAGAGTCAACATCTGAAGGCAAGGTTTTCCATACCATGAAATTCCAGGTGTCCGACCCATTATTTACCTATATGCAACTAGCAGCACATGGACTGAACACTTTAGATGAAATCTAATGTACATGCATGAACCCAGTTATTTTTGGTTTATTTACAACTAAAGCAGGTTCAATTCAAGTAAAATCCTGATGCATTCAAGGGCTAGTGTTGGAAAATTGCTGCAGTAACCTTAGAGAGAAGAATTAGAAGAGTTAGGGTCAAACTGGAGTGGTCCGCCATATCCGAACCAGATATGGATAACTAAATTTGTACACGTCAGATACCTTTATCTCTGTCCCACTTTAAATATAAAAATGGACATGCTCGGGTTATAATTGCACCCAAACATTTGAACTCCAAATACATATAGAATAGTCAAATTACTTATATTAATCTAAGAAAGAAATCATTTGACTGTATTTTCCTATGTAATATATTTGTTTGAAACAAATATGGTAACAAAATTTAGTATTTGTTTAATATCCATATCCAAATTCTGCCGATCTAAAACGGATATGGTTATGGTTTCTCCACTATTTGATCTGTTTGGACACATAAAAAGAGAGCATGTGACTGCTATAGATATATATTGTTTTATTTTTGTTTTTTTAACTTTGCTAGCAGCCTATGAGATTGCACTGAAATCTTGCTCCATAACAGCATATCATATTTATACACCAGCATGCCAAAACCCAATATGGATCGAGATTGTCAAACCTGGTTTGAAGGTACGAATGAAGGTTTGCCAATGTGGCCTTACCTTTAGAGAAGGCCCCTTAATATCACATGGCTGCTTGACCACCGAAGCTTTTGATATACCCTCCACAAAAGTTACACTTGTCACGTATGTTGAATTAGCAGGCACAGAGGTCCCAGGAGGTGAGCTGCTTTGGACCCTTGTATGACTTGAGCAGATATCAGTCATTGGCACATCCAAGTCTGCAGCATTATGCATATTGTTGTCCTTTGCTAATACCTTCTCAGCATTATGTTCCAATGAAACGACTATGTTTTGCACGACCCAGTCATGGACTTGAGCTGCAGAAACAGGAACAGCAGGCATGTCTGGATCTGAATTAGCAAAAAAAGGAGCTGCTTGGGTCAATGGAATTCCTTCAGAAAAATGGAGAAGGAAACCAAGGTGTTCAAATCTTTCCACTGTCAAAACCTGTAAATGAGATATTTAACAAGAAAAAAACAGAAAAGATGTCATTACTTTGGAAAACTGAAAGAATTGCAACGGCATGTAACAAATGAGAAGTATTAGGATGTCCTCATGTGACAGACAAACCAGAGATTCATCACCCTCCCCTTCAGCGGGCTCCGCCAATAGGGTAATAATATTGGCCATATGCTTCTGTAAGTATGATAACTGATGAGCTTCTTCATCCACTTGTGAAGGCATAAATCGACGACTATTACTGCGTACAAGCTGCAAATTTAGCAAATTAGGGATTCAGAAGCCTAATTTTTCTATTTATCTAAATCATAGATGTGCTTGATTACCATAGCATGAACAATAAAACTAAGCTGAATGCGACTACAAAATTTGAACAATCTGACTCAAATTTCTTGGCTGGCGCTACTGTAATCCAAATTTTGCAGATAACATATGAATTCACATAATCAATTCAAGGAGTACCATTCCAGTGCTGCTTTCAGGGAGCATTTTATCAAGTACCTCCATCTTTTTTATTGGGCAAGAGTTCAAATTCAGATTCTAAAGGGCAACCAGGAATAGAACAGTTTCTTTAAGAATCAAAAAGCCCCTTTTGTGATAAATTTTCAGCTATGCTCCTGATTTACCCCCCCATGCTCCACTTGCCAAGGTGTCTTTATTTATATCATCTTGAAAATCTAACGACCATGCATGATGTTAATCACCGAGCTTAGAAATGAAACATGATTGAACAAGCTCTCCTACTTGTTCAGGTATCAAAATTTAGCTAGAAAGATGTATGACTTGTGCTTGAAAATACAATTAGTAAGGGGTCGAAAGTAGCTCAAATATATTTCCGATTATTTCAAAAGTAATTGCATACTTGTAAAAGAGTAGAAGCACCAAATGTTGCACGCTAAGAAGGACCAACATTGCTGATGATCAGAAGTTTCTATCAAGATTCTCTGGTTCTTCTATGCTGCATTATATTGGCAATATCCAAGTGTCGCCATAATGGACTGATTTTTTGGAGGTTACTCACATAGCCAACAAATTACATGTGCACAGCTATTAGAGACTTCAAGTACGATGATTGTTCTTCAAAATTAGATCCTATGAATCTTTTATTCCTAGCATTCAAAATTTTGCAACGGGAAGCAATTTGTGTCACCGAATGCGAAATGGTTGAGGAGAAAGTTGCAAGGATTAAGACAGTTCCAGGACCTGAAGTGGCGAGAGGGCGGACAAATAGCCGTCAAAGGCCGATGTGGAGGGCCAGACATCGGCGATGGCAGCCGAGTCCTTGTGCGGACGGGGGACCAGCCGCTTGTAGGACTGGACGTAGAGAAATAAGACAATATCATGGACGTCGGCGAAGCCGTCCGGATCGGGTTCGAAAGGGAGGACGGATGCAAGGGTATCGAGGGCAAGGCGAGCGTGGTCGAGAGAGATCTGGAAGGCGTCGGCGAGGGCGGGGACGTCGACGCGGTGCGGGGAGCTGATGGATCTGTGGAGGAGCTTGTCAGCGAGGGCGGCTAGGGTTTGGGTTCCGTCGGAGAAAATGAGCTTGGGAATGGGGAGGAGACCGTGCTCGAAAGGCTCGCGCCGGGGGCGGAGGAGGAGCTGGGGGGAGCGGGCAGAGGTGGCAGCCGGGGCGGGTGCGTCGACGGAGGGAGGAGAGGAAGAGGCGTCGATGGAGGGCTCGACTTGGCCTTCGACCATCGCTTCGTTTTCTCGCTATATTTTTTCTTTCTTTCCGTGGGAGGAAGGATGGAGTGAGAGGGAAGGGAGAAAGCCATATATTGCTTCTACATCGGTCACGGAGTGAGGCGACGGGAACCGACCCGAGAGTTAACGTCTCCGCTGGAGTAGGATAGGAAGGAAGATGTCGCGGATTTAAAAAACGGTATCATCTTGGCGAGAGACCGAAGAGGGAAATAATGCTTTCGACTTAGTCGCGGGTTGGTTGCTAATCTTCTTGCTAATTGGCCCCTAAACAATCATTAACTCCACGTTTCAATTCATAAAGATCGGGTTTATATATATATATATATACACACACACACTTTTGAAATAGCATATTTTCCCATACAATTTTTATTATTGAATGTATCCATATCATGTTATGATTCATCGAAAACAGTTAATCGATTTTAATTGTGGTTAATATTGGCAAGTTCAAGTTATATATAACACTTGTATTACTCCAATATTCTTAGCATCATGATAATTTTTATAGTGTACACATGTTAATTGAAGTTTTAAATAGCAGTTAAAATGACAAATTAATTATAGGCATACATTACAGAAAAAAAAAGGATCGATCTAAATGACACCAAGTAATATTTAATGAAGTTCTCAGATAATCATAACATGCCTTTACCTAATCGAAACGTCTCTTAAGGACAAGGATTTATCTTTGTGTATGGGAGGCTTCTCATCATTTGATTATATTTAATCAACAGGAAAATACTGTATAAATGTAATTATAGAAGAATCATGACAGCTAAATAATTTACCATGAAAGGCTTAGGTTTTAAAACAATCTTTATAGTCCATTTGTTACCGGATCAGAAGCACATCGTCTAACCAATTTTATTTATTTCCCTGAAGCAAGTACAGGTCTACTATATAGGATGACTTGAAAGAAGAACAAATAATTGAAAAGATAAATTTGATTTAAATTATACATAAATCTGGGAATCAACTAAAACAAAGTTTCATGCTAATTAAAATCTTTTGATGTGTCTATGGAATTACATACACTAAAAATCAAAAGAATTGCATACTTATGATCGCTAAAGGAATATCAACATTCAAAAATGTCAAACAAAAGAAGATGAAGAAACCCTACCCAAATCAAATTGATAGGCAACCGTAGAAAATGCACCATCTATGTCTACCCACAACACATGGATTTACTCTCACTTGGAGGCTCCTGCCCTGGAACTACTATCTGGGTTCCTTTGAGCAAGCTTGAGTTTCCAGTAGAGTCAGATTGGTCATTGGCGACAAGAGATTTCTTGCTTGTGATCCGATATATCTCAGTGAGCACAGTCACAAAGGCACCCTCGACATTTGTGGCCTCAAGAGCAGAGGTCTCCATGAAAAATAGATTCTCGCGTTGGGCGAATTCTTTGGCATCCTCAATGGGCACTGCACGAAGACTTCCGAGATCAGATTTGTTGCCAATGAGCATTATTACAATGTTTCTATCAGCGTGTCCCCGTAGTTCATCCAGCCATCTTGCCACATGGTCAAACGTTTGACGTTTCGTTATGTCATAAACCAACATTGCCCCCACTGCGCCTCTGTAGTATGCACTTGTTACGGCCCGGTACCTGTTGGTAATCATCATAGGGAATTGGAATATTAGATGTAAGGTGAACATTAACCAGAAGCAGAAGTAAGGCAATTTATAGGAGAAGATGCTGACAGTCAGCTGCTATTAAGATGAACATTACTAGTGTTCAGTACTAAAGCATACTCTTCCATCGAAGGTTCTTTATTCCAGAACTGCCATATTGCAAATGTACACTCACTCAATACTCACAAGATTAAATCCAGAAAAGTTGGTCTGAGTTGATCTAGGGTAAAACAAGAACTTATATTTATCATTTTTTTCTTTGCATTAGATAGCAGTAGCATCCAAGTTTATATTGGTCAATCTAAAGATTTTATTTTCTTTTTCATTAGCAAATATATTGTGGAATTTGGGTTACTGAAGTAGTAGGTTCGGGATTTCAATATTTTATGAGTTCCTGTTTGGTGCTCAATTAAGCAATTCTAGGCATATTTGGATAACCACGTAAGCAGGTATGAAGAACTTGAGATGTTTTAGCAAATCATAGAGCTCACAACAATCAAGTCAATTTAAATATAGCTACTAGTGTGATCGATTGGTAATCTGAAGGTGGTACATAAATTGAAGTTAATATTTGGCAAGGGTAGAAGATCATATATCACCCACCTCAAAGGCAAGGATTTCACAAGAGAAATGACAATCCAAAAGTGATCGAAACAAGTTTAAGCGATATAAGCACTACCTTGGTTTACTCCAGCTAATGAAAAGTAGCAAGGGCAAATTGTCATTATATAGTTGTTCCAATCTCATAAATATGTCTGGACCATCTCTTGGAAACATTTTATATTCCAGGTAATTCTCCAGCCACATATTTCCAAATATGACAATAGCCCAAGTTACTTCTATAACAAAAATCTTGGTAGAGTACCGTATAAAGTTCATTTCCATTATTCAATAAGGAGCTCCAAAGCAAAATGCATTTATTATGGTAGACTTAGGTGGAATCTTATTCACATAGATTCAACCATGTCTATAATTAGGCAAAGAATAAATTATCAAAGTCAAATCAGAGCCATCTCTAATTTATGGTGCATACATTTTACTAATGTAAAGGTATAGATTTTTACTTTGCACCTAACAACTAGTCTACTAAAGGACCAGAAAACAAAATTGTTTGTCGGTACGGTTATTCAATTTTCCCCAAGTAGACATGATGTTCAGAATGCAATAATCTAATGGAGGGCAAGCAATAGTGCCATCATAAAGTGTAACTCAGATAAGTGTAACACCTAGTTAGTCTAATATTAAAAATAGGTTAAGACTAAAATTAACTTATAAGGATCTAATAATGGTTTGGACTAAACAAAATTAACAGATAAATCATCTATACCAGATACACATATATAATTAAAAAAATCCAGCACTTCTATACTAAAACGAGACTGAGTGAAAAATGTAAGAGAATCCCAATTCTCAGTGGAATACACTTAGATCATTAGTAATGCTGAGCAAGATATCAATCATCCTTCATCCCATTACCTTTTATCTCAAACCAGAACGCAGCAAACATGATCACCTAGCATGAAGCACTGTCTTTTATGATTGCACTCATTTCATTCCTCAATAATAATTGGCTGTCATGGCTCTTGAACCTATCTCTAATACACCAAACTTCTAAAGACTTAAAAGCATATATAAAATCCAGAGGAAGTTAACATGAAGATAGAGGAAGCACTTATCTGTGTAGTTGGGATAACTATGTCACAGCTCGAAGTATACTAATGTGCCAGTGAAGTGTCAATAGCTATGTCCTGGCACAGCTAAAAATGGAATAGTATCAATTGTGCCAAATTCAAAACTATATTTCTAAAGCACTATATAGTTCACTTTTGTTACTAACTGTTAAACAAGAAATTAATATGCAACCTACCTACAATTTTCAAAGTCATTCTATTATTGACACTTCAAATTTTGTTAATACATTTCGGATGTATTAACCACAGCATCAGTTGTAAAAAGCCAATGTACATTGGATCTCCACATGTAGGATTAAAAATCTTTAGACAAACTTATTTCTACAGAGGAATGGGTAAAATATAATTGTCAAAAATCACCTGACACTGTGATTTCTTTGGAACATTATTGAAGTGGAAGGAAGGGCTAGACTAATGTCTTATTACAACCCTCGATCAAGCCAACAAGCACTGTTTGATGGTGCAAAATAGCTGTTGAATTATTAGTCTCTGTTGCAGGTAATGATTTCTGAACTAAACTGAGACTATGCATGCATTTTCTTCTAGTTGTGTTTGAATGTATATAGATGGCAGTCAGAATTTTGATTCCAGTTTGAATCGATGAAAGTCCTACAATGGACTAATTGGCAGTTGACCTTTGTTTTCTATTAAGGATTTTTATTCTACGCTCTGATATGTCTTCTGTTGAATTCCTCCAAATAAGTTTTTACTTAAATTCTTGAATCTATCCTATTCTTCCTCTTCATCTGATTGAAAATCAAAGCGAAAGTGACAAGTAAAACTGCGATGGATATGACAACAACAAGAATACACTCAAAGAAAGATCTTCATAAAACATCAAAACCAAATTCAACCTTGTTGAAAATAGCTCTTGTAAGAGTGAACAGGATGTTCAGAATCAATGGAACTTGTATCAACAAGCATTACATTTCCTCAACATCCGGTACACTAATCAGCATCTGATGCAACGTCCCTAAATTTTAAAGGATACCCAATAAATAAGGATGGATCTAAATTGAAATTTAATTAATTATTGAAAGGAAATAACCTGCTCTCTCAAACGATCAAATGCATGATGAAAAAGGATACAGGAAACGTCATCTTAATCAACCAAATCAGGACCCAAAAAACACGAGAAAGAACAGAACGAAAAGGAAGTTTAAAGCGATGAAATGAATTAGAGACGACCTCTCCTGGCCGGCAGTGTCCCAGATCTGGGCCTTGATGGTCTTGTCGTCGATGTTGAGGGTGCGTGTCTGGAACTCGACGCCGATGGTGGCCTTGGAGTCGACGCTGAACTCGTTGCGGGCGAAGCGGGCGAGCAGCTGCGACTTGCCCACCGCGGAGTCCCCGATCAGCACCACCTTGAACACGTAGTCGATCCTCTGGTTGAACTCCCCGTACCTGCTATTCCCCGAAGACATCCTCTCTGTCTCTCTCTATCGATCTCGATCTCAATCTTGGTTCCAACGGAATCAATCAATCAATCGAGGGCGAACGGATCGCGGCGACGACGACGACCGCCACCACGACGAGGCAGAATCAGAAGACGAGAGATCGGATAGAAGAAGACGAGGACGAGGATGAGGACGACGAAGAAGAGAAGAATCTCTCTCGATCTACCAATATAAATTATGATTCTCTCTTCAGGCGCCAAACAAACCAGGAAACGGAATCGGTTAGGTCTGGGTTTGTGGGGGGGGGGCGGGGGGTGGGGGAGGTGTCGAGATCGAGATCGAGATCGAGAGAGAGAGAGAGGGTGGTCGTCGATGGTGTGCTACTGTTACGGAAACGGGGCCGTTCTTAGACGAGCAATCCTTTTTTTGGCCACTCAGTCTCGTACCCGCATGTACGTGTCTTTTCTTTGGGCTTTCTCATGTGGGACCCTTAAGCCAGACATAGAAGTCCGGGTGGTTTGTGGGTACGGCGGCAACGGGGTGCCGAAGTCCGATTCCAGGAAACAGTCTCATTTGCCTCGTGCTGTAACCCGTTTCATCTTCCTCCGTTCCCGTTATCATGCGAAAATTAAAGCGCCCTATACCAAACCAACGATTTAAAGAATGCTGTTGACCACTTAACAACTTACAATCTAAATTATATATATATAGAGAAGGTCAAAAATATTATATTAAATTTTGAAGGGACAGCGATCTGTTTTGCTTCTTGGATGCCGAATTGCTGTGGTCAAAGGCTTCGTTTTATTATATGACTCACATTATGGACATTTTTCACACCGATCGTAGCTCAAGCCAACTATAACCCAAAGTCAACCATCGCATCGCATCACAAGTGGTCCTGACTGTGATCATGCCTCGTGCGGTTGACTTGGTCTTCGCTGACACGGCAAGACAAGTCAACGCCAGGATCATCGTAACCACATTTAACAGGATAGAAGGGTATTCTCGTACCTTCCCACCATCATATCCGTCCAAAATGCTTTAGGATTTGCGTACGGATCTGGTTTCGGCGATCAGCGCACATGTACGATAAATATACACTTCAGCCCGTTCTATGTTTGTATTTTCATTTCGAGCACTTCCCGTTTCTTCTAAATGCACGGCCGAAGCCGCGTTTTCCTGCTCCGCCGTATCCACTTCAAAGACAGCGACCGCCCTCGCCAACTCTCCTGCCAAACGAGCCCGTCGCCGCTCCCGCCAGATTCAAACCTCAAACCCCTCTGCCTCCAAGGTCGACTCCACGAGGCGCTGTCGGGAATGGCTACGCTCGGCACCGAGGTCAGGTTCCACGGGTACGACGCCCTCCTGACCGCGTGCATCGACCGAAGGGCCTTCCTAGAGGGCCAATTGGTCCACGCCCACATGATCAAGTCCCAGTACCTCCCTTCCGTGTACCTCGCCACCCGGCTGCTCATCATGTATGTGAAGTGCGACTCCTTGAACGACGCTCGCCACATGCTCGAGGCAATGCCTGAAAGGAACGTTGTCTCGTGGACCGCCATGATCTCAGGATATTCTCAGAAGGGTCACCGCGCTGAGGCCTTGGAGCTGTTTGTTAAGATGATGGAAGCCGGTAAAGCTGAATATTGTTACTTTCTATTGCATCATAATTATATTTGAATCTTCGGTTTGGGTAATGCCAATCATCTAGGTATCTATCACCTGAACCATTCAACACATTTATGGCAGGATAACATAGAGAAGGAACATGTTCCACAGACTCAAGAGCTTGATGTTCTTGACAACCTTTACAAGTTTGAGTTATTACTACTTTAAAAAACAAGTATTTGGGTGCGATGCTTGATCTGTTCAAATGAACAGCTATTACATGTTCTCATAAATGATTTTACACATCATCTTATATCAAAGCTGTTTATATTAGTGATAGTAAAATCCATTAGTTGTAAATGGACCTATTTTTGTTTATAATAATTAGTGTCTATAACTCATAACAGATAAAGAGGGAAATTGCAGCTGCATCAGTTTCCTATCATCTAAGTAGCTTACAATGTTTAAGTTGATTTCCATATGAATCTATCAAGATTTAGGGAACAGCTCAGTGAGAACATTTAAATTACCATCTTATATATGATATCATTCTTTAGACATAATATCATAAGCTCTTCAAGACACAATGATTTGTTGTGATATAAAGCATAGAGAAGATATGCTTTTCTTCTCTTTCGTAAGGACCTTTTTCTTTTAGAATTACAGAGGGAGTAATTGGTGATGTAGTACTATACTCCTGTGTACCAAGAGAATTAACTACCTCAAATGCTTAAGGCAGTACCTTGATGGAGATTTGTACCAAGAACCTTTTCAAGGCGAAGAGCGGAATCAACCACTGCACCAATTCCCGGTTGATCTCTTTAGTAAAAACCATAATCTTGTGTTGCTTTGTAGCTTACAGAGCATCAACATTACTTCTATTGGATCTTTTGTTTTCTGTGTTCCCTGCTGACTTATTCCCAAAATAAGGATAGAAGAACTGGGAAAATCCAAATGACTAGAGTCAAAATACATCAGATGCTGCTATATTGAATCTTTATCCCATGGCATGAATTCACAGGTCAATTGCCAGATGAATACACTTTCGCTACGGTGCTCACTTCTTGTACTGGTCCTTTTGGGCCTAAACATGGCAGGCAGATTCATTCCCTAGCACTCAAGACC